>NC_091225.1:25568065-25913065 GCF_040958095.1 Procambarus clarkii
CGAGCCGCATGTCTGCGCAACTCCCCCCTCCCCGGGAGGGGGAAGGGGGAGCCCCAGACCCCTGCGCCGGCGATCCCCGCCCCAGTTCCTCGGCTGATGGGATAATGCACGGTCGTGTGGCTCCAGCTCCGGTCTTGTCTCAGTGCTGTGACTTGTTTGCAGTGCTGCTCCTACGGTGGTCGTGTGAGCTGGGAGTAGTATTCTCAGGTACTCGGCCTGCATGTGCTTAGGGTCACCTTCCCTGAGTGCCCTGTAAGTACCACCCTTGGGGCTTGGGGTTGCCTTCCACAAATCACCTTGAGTCTACCTCTGTTGGCTTTTTGCTGCTTGGCGTTTAGCTGCCCCAAGTGTTTGGGGGTTTTCCTCCCTTGTTTACCTTGGTAGGGGGGTCTCCCTTGTGTTCCCCTCCCCCCTTATATTAGGTTTGTTTGTGTGGTGGCACCCCCCTGCTTCGCCCTCACGGGTGGACACGTCCCGTGGGTTCAGCTTTAGCAGTTTGCTTGGTAGTTTGGGGCGCCAGTTGGCAGTGCCCTGCCTGGGATAACCCTTAGCAGACCCAGTCTAGGAGCCCTGGGAAACCCCCCAGGGGCTCTCGGGTCCGATAGTGGAGACCCTTGCATCCCCTCTCGCTTTGTGCGAGTTGAGGGTTGCTCTGTCCCTTTGTCTTAGGGTGACTCTCCTTGTTTCTTGCCTCCGTCATGCTGCCTGTTGGGTCGGTGACACATTCGACCCTGAGTCCTGCGAGCTTTGTTGCTTGTTCGTGACTCCATTCACCCAGTCTGCTGATGAATTCCCGTGGGTGCAGGCAGCTCGCGCGTTGCAAGGTAGGTTGTTGCAACGCGCTCGGGTTTGTCGCTTCCTCGGACGCCACGATGCTGCCCCGCTTTGTGTAGGGACCCAGACTTGGGGGTTTTGGTTGCTTCGGCCTTGGTTCCTTCGGCCTTGGTTCCTTCCACTCCCCCTTGTTTTTCTCCCTCCTGCTTCCGGCCCCTACGCATCTGCAGGCTTCGGGGTCGAGGCGGGGTTAGAGGTTCTGAGACTTGGGCAGTTTCGGGGGTTGCCCCGTCCGGGGTAGCTGCGGAGGCATTTGAGTCTGTTCCTCCGGCCGATGCTCCGGGGTCTAACCAGTGGGCCCCTTCTCTTCCAGCTCTCTCGGCTGCCCCGGCTTTTTCTTGTGGGGCCGGGGCTTTGGAGGGCGACTTGGCCCTGGGGCCTGTTGTAGAGGCTCCTGGGGTTGGGGAGGGGGGGCCCTTGGGCTCCATTGCGCCCCGCCTGGATTTCCGTTCTTCTGAGCGGGGCTTACTGTTGCGAGGAGTGGGGTTTTCTTTCCCCCGTACTGCGTACGATTTGGGCTTGGGTTCTGCTCCTCCCTGGGTCGGTTCCGTGTCCCTGTGGTTTTTCGGTTCTGTCTTCCAGAGGTTTTCGGCTACCTGCATCTCTTCGCCTGTGGTGCAGTTGGCCTTTGCGGCTTACCTCCTGCGTGTCCCGGAATTTGCCTCCATACTGGTTCCTTGTAGCTGTTTGGGCTCCTTGTAGCTGTTTGCGCTCCTTTGTAGCGGTTTGGGCTCCTTGTAGCGGTTTGGGCTCCTTGCAGCGGTTTGGGCTCCTTGTAGCGGTTTGGGCTCCTTGTAGCAGTTTGGGCTCCTTGTAGCGGTTTGGGCTCCTTGCCGCCGGTTGGGCTCCTTGCCGCCGGTTGGGCTCCTTGCCGCCTTGTTGGGCTACTTTTCTTTCGCGTCCTGCGCATGTGCCGTGGGAGTTTGTTTTGGCTCCGGGCGGTGTGCACACGTGGTGTTCTGCATCCATTTCTCTCAGGGGGCTTCGCCTCTCGCTCTTTTCTTAATACAATCCGTGCCCCGTTGCTTTGGGGGTGTTCTGGAGTGCCGCTGTGGGGAAGTCACAAGGTTTTTTCCCTGCATTCTAGGGTGGGGAGCCTCCTTCGCTGCTCCCCTTCTCCTCTCCAGCATGGGCACCCTGGCCGCCTCCGGCGGCTACGGACTCATAGGCTTGCGTCATGGGCCACAGAGCCTATGTTCTGCAGGTGGGTTGGTGCGGTATGACGTCTCCTTCGTCCTGACGCTGTTTTTGTTTTTGGAAGTAGGAATGGGTGTACATACATACTTGAGAACGTGGACCGTACCACCTGAGGTGCCTACTGCAGGGCTATTAGCCCATACAGGGCAGCTCTTGTTCTCTCCACCTGATTCCTTCCTCGGTTCACGGGTGTCTGCGGGTGGCCTCTTGGCCCTTCTGAGACGGCTCCTGCCTGTACTCCTCCTGCCCCTCTCCTATGCTTGTCTAACCTTGCTGGAGTTCGGGGCCCCGCCTCCACCTTGTTCCACGGTGCAACAGTGGGGTTGCCTGTTCGGTGGTACGTTTTCCTGTGTCGAGGGCGTTTTGTGCTCGCCTCCTTGTGCTTGCAGGATTGGGTTCTGGCTCTTTGGTTCTGCCTCTCCCCTGTCGTTTGCCTGTCGAGCGGATTCTGTGCTTCATGGGCGCTCTCGTTTCTGCTCTTGGGGCTGTGTATGGGGACAGCCCTAGTTGGGCTGCCTAATGTGTTCCTTCGATTGCCTGTTCCACTGCACACGTTTCTTCTACCGTCCCTGTGGCTCAGTTGGGTGCTCGGTTTCCGCCTGTGTCCCCTTGTGTGCCACTCATGTTCCGATTTATCTTTATCTTCTCTGTTGCTTCCTCAGGGAGTGTGGTGACATTCTGCTGTGGTTTTGGTACTGCGGCTGCGTGTCGGGGTTGGTTGTGGCATTTTGTTCGGCCCTTCCGTGCTCCTTCTGGGGCCCTCCTTCCTTGCCGGTCTTGCTGTGCCGGGCCTGGTTTTTCCATGTTCCTTGGATTCTCTGTCCTGTCCTCGTTGTCCTCGCCTCGTTGAGCTGGCTGGGGATGAGCTTGGGGTCTTCGTCTCGCCCCTCGCCTATCCTCCGATTTTGGTTCAAGTTCCAGAGCCTAGTGGCTCCCTTCCTTAGTGTTTTTCACGGCTGCCCCGGGGTTTTTCTTGACGCTGGGGCTTTGGGGGGACAGCTCGGCCCCAGGGCCTGCAGGGTGGGTTCCCGGGGCTGGGGGGGGGGGGCTAACGTGAGGGGCCTCAGGCCCCGTTGGTCCCCGCCGGGGTATTTCTACCCCTCTGGGCGGGGCTTGCGGTTTTGTAGTGTGGGGTTTTTCTGTTCCCCCCTTTCCGCACGTGCTTTGTGGGCGTCGGCCCCTCCCTGGGCTCGGTTTCCTTGTCCATTGTGCCCTTTGCTTCTGTCCTGTCGGTGGGTGTTTTTCTACGGTCTTCGCCCCTTTTTTTCCGGGACGGGCCTTCTCCGTCATGTCCCCCTCTTCTTGGGGTTTCTGCATGACTTTTGGTCTCGGGTGTGATGGGGTTTTTGTGCCTTCGTCCTTTGTGTTTGCTTCTTTTTGTTCTCGAAGGTTCGGGACGGTTTTGCTCCTTCCCGTTTTCTGGTACGTCTGTCGTCATTCGGTTGAGCTTCCCTCTGGTCTTTTCTAGGGCTTGTGGGTCCTATTCCAGGCAGTTTCTGGGTGTTTGGCCTTGTTATTCTGTTCATATCTCTTCTCTTAGCGCTGTCTCGGCACTACTCATTTTCCTGGGGGCGATTTTGCTCCTCTTAATGAGTCTTTTTGCTCCTGCCCTTCTGCGGGATGTTGGTGCGGGGAGGCTCCTTATGCGGGATCCTTCCCTGTCGGCTGCACTTGTGGCGGTGGACTTGCATGCTTGTGGCATTTTGGTTTTGGTCCTGCATTTTCTTTTCCCTCCTGGGGCTGTCATAGGATTGGCTTGCGGAGGATGTAGAGGCGCTTGGGGCCGTTCCTGGGTCTGGCACCTTGGTTTCTGCTGCTAGCTTTTGGTATCGATGTCCCTTCTGTGCCGGTTCGCAGGCTGTCTCATGCATTGTTTCACCTCCGGCCTGCTCATGCACTGCCTGTACCGTTCTGGTCTTTGGACCGGGTGCTCTCCTGTTTTTCTTCTCCTTGGTTGTTGTGGCTCCTTCGGTTCAGGTTGGCTTTGCCTCGGCTCTCTTTTTATGTTGGCATTGGCCTCTGGGGGTCAGGTGGCAGAGCTTCATGCTCTTCTCAGGCGCAGTGGTTTTTGGCTCCTGTGGTCGTGGTCATAGGTCTCTTCGTCTGCAGCCGTTCTCCCTTTTTCTAGCGAATGATGTGCCTGCTGCTTTCCGGAGGGGTCCTTGGGTTGTCTCAACTTCGTGTTGAGGTGTGGTTCACCGACCGCCTCCCGGGTATGTCCCCTTGTTTTCTTAGGTAGTCTTTGGTGAATAAGCTCCGGGAAGCCGTAGGAGCTCCCCCCAGAAAACCAGCGTTGAACGTAATGAAACGCCATTTTCTGGGTGAGTCCCGGAGGCTCCCCGGCACCCTCCCGCCCTCCGGTCGGCGTTTTTTTTTGCGGTTTTGATATCCAGCCTCAGAACTGGGGCGGGGATCGCCGGCGCGGGGGTCTGGGGCTCCCCCTTCCCCCTCCCGGGGAGGGGGGAGTTGTGCAGACATGCGGCGGCGAGGCTCGTGTGACATCATGCTTGTTAGTTCATTTTCCTGGGGGAGTTCTGTCCACTCGTTTGTCGATTTTTGTTGTTAACCAGAATAAGGGTTTGTTTTGTGGCGCTTACCTTTCTGGGTGCCTGTCCCGGTCGATGGCAGATATAGAATGCTCCAAATCACATGTGCAATTCTATGGGCCATTGCTCCCCATGCCTCTCTGAGGGGGACCAGGTTCTGGCTCATGGTCCCCGGTAGGCCTAGAACGCCACCCACATCGACTGATGCAAAATAGTTAGGGTATCCATATCAGCCATGGATAGCTCCGGGGAGCCTCCGGGACTCACCCAGAAAATGGCGTTTCATTACATTCAACGCTGGTTTTTTTAATCAGATAGGGTTTGCTTTGGGGTACCCACCTTTCTTTGGTGCCTGTCTTGGTCGATGGCAGACATAGAATGCTTCCAACCTCACGAGGCTTTCTATAGGCCATTGCTCCTCGTGCCACTCTGAGGGGGGCCTAGGTTCTGGTTTGTGGTCCCTGTTAGGCCTAAGAACTCCATTCACTTGGCTGATGCCACGGTCTAATTCACTCATATCAGTCCGGATAGCTCCAGGGAGCCTCTGGTCTCACCCAGAAGATGGCATTTCATTACATCAATGCTGGTCTTTTAGTTCCAGATAGACAGTTGGCCAACCATCTCTTTCCTGTAGAATCTCTGTGATTCATAAAAACTAAGTAAATTTGTTACACAGAATCTTCCTGTTCGAAAACCATACCGTCTGTCCATTATGATGTCATTATTGTATTCTCCAGGTGTTCTACCCATTGTTGTGTTAACAACAATGGATCAGCCCATTTGGTGTTAGCTATTTTTTTCTAATGTTTTAACTACCATACTTGTTAATGATACGGGTTTATAATTTAGAGGGTCTTCTCGGATACCATTTTTGTAGATTGGAATTATGTTTGCCTTTTTCTATGTACTGTATCTGCTAAGATTCCTGTGCACAGGGATTTGTACCTGTTTACAATCTGCTGGCTGATATATTTTACCTATACTGTATATCTTTGTTTTATTTGGAGAAAGAACCATTATAGTATTGGAATTATTAAAAAAAAAATCCTATTTGGGAAATCTTTACTAGATTTCGAAGATTCTGTATTTGGTATTTGTTGACTTTAAACGACTTGGTAATCTCTCAATCCTTTCTTTCACAGCTCCTACAGTCACCAGAAGAATAATACCTGCAGTGTCAGGACCCAGTGGTATTGAATAATACCTGCAGTGTCAGGACCCAGTGGTATTGAATAATACCTGCAGTGTCAGGACCCAGTGGTATTGAATAATACCTGCAGTGTCAGGACCCAGTGGTATTGAATAATACCTGCAGTGTCAGGACCCAGTGGTATTGAATAATACCTGCAGTGTCAGGACCCAGTGGTATTGAATAATACCTGCAGTGTCAGGACCCAGTGGTATTGAATAATACCTGCAGTGTCAGGACCCAGTGGTATTGAATAATACCTGCAGTGTCAGGACCCAGTGGTATTGAATAATACCTGCAGTGTCAGGACCCAGTGGTATTGAATAATACCTGCAGTGTCAGGACCCAGTGGTATTGAATAATACCTGCAGTGTCAGGACCCAGTGGTATTGAATAATACCTGCAGTGTCAGGACCCAGTGGTATTGAATAATACCTGCAGTGTCAGGACCCAGTGGTATTGAATAATACCTGCAGTGTCAGGACCCAGTGGTTTTGAATAATACCTGCAGTGTCAGGACCCAGTGGTATTGAATAATACCTGCAGTGTCAGGACCCAGTGGTATTGAATAATACCTGCAGTGTCAGGACCCAGTGGTATTGAATAATACCTGCAGTGTCAGGACCCAGTGGTATTGAATAATACCTGCTGTGTCAGGACCCAGTGGTTTTGAATAATACCTGCAGTGTCAGGACCCAGTGGTATTGAATAATACCTGCAGTGTCAGGACCCAGTGGTATTGAATAATACCTGCAGTGTCAGGACCCAGTGGTATTGAATAATACCTGCAGTGTCAGGACCCAGTGGTATTGAATAATACCTGCTGTGTCAGGACCCAGTGGTATTGAATAATACCTGCAGTGTCAGCATCCACACACACTGTCAGATATACTGCATACATGTTGTCAGCAGCATTATGAAACACATTATGGTGTAAGAAATACTACATGTAGATGGGTAAGACTGTCTTCAGCACACTCATGTGAATGACTATATGTATTATCAATATGTCATGCATTATTAACATCTCATGCACTATGGTAACAAAGAAAATGTGTATTTAAATTAAATTTGGTGTATCATTAATTTTATAATCTCAGTATTTATTAGTTCATTGTGTATGTGGTACAGTATTGTTTTTAATACTATTGTTTGGCAAGAAAACATTTTAAGATTTTCAAATTAATTATTTTTATAATCAGGTTCTAATATAAAAAAGTTTAATATATATTTTCAGTTTTAAAACATTACATACTTTTTCTCCTATGTGAGCCATTGTAAATGTTGAGAAAGCATTTAAAATAAATAATCTTTATACTGTATAGTAATTATGAATTTTTTCTTAGGTAATTTGCTCTTAAGCTCAAAAGGCTCTCCAAATAAGATAATATATCAGTGTTCTTAATGCTCAGAATTTATTTATTTATTTACATATGTACATGAATGGTATAGGGGATTTAAAAATAACAATGTGCGTGGTACATTGGATCAGTAAGTTCTTGTAAAAATCACATACATATATTTTGCAAATGACAGACCACATGAGGGTCCACTGTACCTGACTCTTGTGCTGTGGTTATATTTATAATAAGACATCCCTCAGTTCTGTGGTTATATTTATAATAAGACATCCCTCAGTTCTGTGGTTATATATATAATAAGACATCCATCAGTTCTGTGGTTATATTTATAATAAGACATCCATCAGTTCTGTGGTGATGTTTATAATAAGGTTCTGTAGTGAAACATCTTAATACTGTGGCTGTATTTATAATAAACCATCCCTCTCTGCTGTTGCTATATGTACAGTATGATAAAACAGTATAATTATAAATAAATTTATAATATATTTAATTTTCCTATACAAAGACATTTTGCTAAATCTTAAAAAAAAAAAAATTGCCACAAGATTTGTTTGTAATGTTTACAAAGTTATACACGGACACTAACTTTCCTGCTGGTGAACGCATGCGGAGACGTAGATTTGTATGTTTGTTTTTACACTTGCTGATTCACAGGAAATATTGTAGAGTATATTTTATGTCTAGCACATTTTATAATATAATAAGCACAATATTATCTTACTATTTATGAATAATACCTGTGGTTTACATATTGTAACTTTTTTCCATTCTCTTGTGTCTTTGACAAGTAATTAAATTGCTTTATATTCCTACAAAAGTTAGATTATTCCAATTGCTTATCTGATATTGAGTGTCATCTGTTGACAACAGAGTTAACACTATAACCTGTGTGCTCTATTCTGGTTACTCTATACTGATTACTATGTAGTTACTTGAATTATTTATGTATCCGACAGTCCAAGTGTTTTTGGCATCTCTTAACAATATTTGCTTTAGTAATAAATAAAAGCTCATGCATTTAAAATTATATAAAAAATATATCACTAAGATTTATAAAGAACACAACAATTTATAAAGGAGACAAATACTAGTAATAATTGTCTACAAGACTTAACTAATGAAATGTAGAATATTTCATTAGATAATACTTGCTTTTTGGATCAAATAGCTGTAAAGGTTTATACAATCAAGAAAACTGTACAAATATTTATTCAAAAGAAAAATATCAGTGTTGAATGTTTAAAATTATATTATGAAAACATCTCGCATAATAGCATACAAAACATTTAGAGAAAAAAAATAAATACATTGTCTAAACTACTTTAAAAAATATCAAAATATAAATAAGTGACCGTTCAGGAGAAAAGTCATATCACTGTAGAATGTGTCTGAAAGACTTTAAAAATAAATTATGGCTAATAACACACACACAAGGATTCATAAAGGAGAGAAACCATATCACTGTTCAGTGTGTCAAAAAAACTTTACACGGAAATCAAATCTAATAACACACATGAGGATTCATACAGGAGAGAAACCATATCACTGTTCAGTATGTCAAAAAGACTTTTCACACAAATTATCTCTAATAACACACATGAGGATTCATACAGGAAAGAATGCATATCACTGTTCAGTGTGTCAAAAAGACTTTTCACAAAAATCATATCTAATAACACACATGAGGATTCATACAGGAGAGAAACCATATCACTGTTCAGAATGTCAAAAAGACTTTTCACAAAAATCATCTCTAATAACACACATGAGGATTCATACAGGAGAGAAACCATATCACTGTTCAGTATGTCAAAAAGACTTTTCACAAAAATCATATCTAATAACACACATGAGGATTCATACAGGAGAGAAACCATATCACTGTTCAGAATGTCAAAAAGACTTTTCACAAAAATCATCTCTTATAACACACATGAGGATTCATACAGGAGAGAAACCATATCACTGTTCAGAATGTCAAAAAGACTTTTCACTTAAATCAAATCTAATAACACACATGAGTATTCATACAGGAGAGAAACCATATCACTGTTCAGAATGTCAAAAAGACTTTTCACTTAAATCAAATCTAATAACACACATGAGGATTCATACAGGAGAGAATGCATATCACTGTTCAGTGTGTCAAAAAGACTTTTCACAAAAATCATATCTAAGAAAACACATGAGGATTCATACAGGAGAGAAACCATATCACTGTTCAGAATGTCAAAAAGACTTTTCACTTAAATCAACTCTAATAACACACATGAGGATTCATACAGGAGAGAATGCATATCACTGTTCAGTGTGTCAAAAAGACTTTTTACAAAAATCAACTCTAATAACACACATGAGGATTCATACAGGAGAGAAACCATATCACTGTTCAGAGTGTCAAAAAGACTTTTTACAAAAATCATATCTAATAACACACATGAGGATTCATACAGGAGAGAAACCATATCACTGTTCAGAATGTCAAAAAGACTTTTCACACAAATTATCTCTAATAACACACATGAGGATTCATACAGGAGAGAAAATATATCACTGTTCAGAATGTCAAAAAGACTTTTCACTTAAATCAAATCTAATAACACACATGAGGATTCATACAGGAGAGAAACCATATCACTGTTCAGAGTGTCAAAAAGACTTTAAACAAAAATCATCTCTAATAACACACATGAGGATTCATACAGGAGAGAAACCATATCACTGTTCAGAATGTCAAAAAGACTTTTCACAAAAATCAAATCTAATAAAGCACATTAGGATTCATACAGCGTAAGTCATTTGAATATTGTCAAAAACACACAGAAATCACAATAGCGTGATGCATCAATGAACAAATCCACAAGGACCATGACGAGGATTTGAACCTACGTCTTAGATCATTGCAGACGCTGCCATATTGACTGAGCTACGACATGGTAAAAAGAGTTGAAACCAGAAGTTTTACTGAACTTACTTGAATCCTGCAGCCTCTCCGAGACACAAACCAGGGTTTTACACAACTCCCCCATGCACTCTAGCTATGTCAATAGGCCGTTCTACCTCTTCTGACGGTTCAAATCCTCGTCACGGCCCTTGTGGATTTGTTCATTGAAGCATCACGCTATTGTGATTTGCGTGTGTAATGAAGTGAGGGGAAGAGGTAGAACAACCAAAGAACTCCCTCCCAAAAGAAAACAATAAAACTTACTTGGCATGGTTATTACTTTCTCTTTTCCCCTCCAGCTTTTACTGCGCATAACTCTACTGCTCTCTTGATCTGTCGTGATATTCCCTTCATCCCCCGACTTTTTCAGTCACCCATTCAGTGTTTTGTGGTCCGTATCTTTGTGAGTAAATGGTATACAGTCTGTTCCGTTTATCTCCCCACAAATTTTACGCTTTCTCTTCATGATCCTAAACACCTGTTGGACTCTTTACCAGAGCCTGTGCTCCTTTTGGATGATTTTAACTGTCAGCATACCTTCTGGGGAGATATTCTGACAAACACCCGGGGATGCCTTCTTGAACCATTTGTGCTCACTTCTCTTCATTTATAACTAGTGAATTCTGGCAAACCCACTCATGTTGATTCCCCACCCTTTCCTGTATTGATCTTTCTGCTCATCTTCTTTATATGGACTTCACCTGGCGGGTTCTTGATGACCTACATAAGTGACCTTTTCCCCATCCTTCTCACTTTTCTTTTCTTCTCACCCTCCCCTCTCCTTCCCTAGGTGGAAGTTTGACAAGGCTGTTTGGAACCTCTTTACCTTTGTGTTACTCTTTCCAACCTCTCTGATTTTCCTCTTTCCCGAGCCCCCCTCCTCCTTTCATGACAGTTTTTGATGCTGCCCTCCTCGCTCTACCTCCCGGGGTGCACAGAAGTGCATTCCCTGGTGGAATGCAGCCTGTGCTCAGGCTGTCCACTGTAAGCGTGCGGCCTGGAAGAAACACTGTTGTTGATGGACGCCTGATTCTTTGCTTTTGCGCCAGAAGTCAAGTGTAGTGGCCCGTAGGGCCATCTGTATGACTAAGAGTGAGAGTTGGAGATCTTTCATTTCCACTATTATGTCTAACACCCCTCTGCCCCTGATCTGGGAGGAAATCTGCAAGTTAGTGGATAAGTTTTTTCCAGATGTCTTGCAAGTTCTTCACCTCTGTGGTTCTGTTGTGGCAGATCCGGTCTCGGTCAAAACCGAACTGGGTTCACACTTTTCAACTGTTAGCTCCGATTCTCATCTTCCTCCTTTCCTTACTCTTAAGCCTCTTCTTGAATCTTGTCACTTAGATTTTCAAACGCCTCTTCATCTTCTCTATAACGCTCCTCTCTCTCTAAGAACTCCAGTCTGCCCTGGCCTTCTGCGGTTCTACAGCGGCGGGTTCATTTGATATTCATTATGTAATACATTGACATCTCCCTCCATACATATTTCAGTATTTACTGAATGTTTATAACAGTGTCTGGGAGTTGTCATCGGTTCCCAAGGACTGACTTGAGGCGGTTATTCTTCCTATTTGAAAACCTAGTTCTCTGTGGTCATTCCCTAAAGACTTTCGCTCCATTGCTTTAATGAGTTGTGTCTGCAACCTCTTTAAATGTATGGTCAGTGTCTGTCTGATATGGTTCTTGGAACGCTTTCGCCCTCCCTCTCTCCTTCTCAATTTGGCTTTCGCAAGTGTTGCTGCATGACTGATGTCCTCCTGAACTTAGAGGTCCATGTTTGTACTACCTTTGCTGTGAAGACCTTCGTGGTTGCAGTCCTTTTGGACCTGGAAAAGGCGTATGACACCACCTGGAGATACCACATTCTGTTCCAACAATGTTCTTTTGGCCTTCGT
The DNA here is from genome assembly GCF_040958095.1 of Procambarus clarkii. NCBI lineage: Eukaryota > Metazoa > Arthropoda > Malacostraca > Decapoda > Cambaridae > Procambarus > Procambarus clarkii. The sequence goes on from NC_091225.1 coordinate 25,580,035, forward strand.
GGCAATCTCCCTCTCTAACTCAAGATCTTCCTCTCTTGTCGTTCCCTTAGAATGAGATTCTAAGGGAACCTCTCTGCCTCTTTTCGGCAATACGAAGGTGTACCTCAAGGTTGTGTTCTGAGCACTACTATTTTCCTGGTAACCCTCAATGGTCTTCTTTCCTCCCATCCCTCTGGCATTTTCTCAGCTCTCTATGTTGATGATCTTACCCTCTGCTATCAAGGTGATGACTCGCCTTTTCTCCAATGGCGGCTTCAACTTGCGATTGATACCATGTTGTCCTGGGCCACCAATCATGGCTTCAAGTTCTCTCCAACTAAGACTTGTGCTATGACCTTTACTTGGAAGCAGGTCGTTCTTCGACCCCACTCTGTCCTCTTTATAGTAATCCTCTTTTATAAAGGATTCTGTTAAACTTTTTGAGTTAATCTTTGACACTTGCTTGTCTTAATCACCCTTATCTCTTACCTTCGAGTTGAATGCTTCAAAGCCCTTAACTTACTTAAGGTCATGTCCCATACTTCCTGGGGAGCTGAAGGGCGCATGCTGCTTGCTCTCTTTACATTCCTTTCTCATGCTGTCTAAACTCAATTACGGCTGTCCTGCTTACTCTTCTGCCTCCCCCCTCCCTGTTCAGCTCGTTGATGCCATGAGGGGGGCTTAGTGGGCGGCTGCTGGAGTGTAATGCTCCTTGGGACACTCCTCTGCCTTTTTGTAGCCTTGTGCTCCTGCTGCTATCCTCTCTAATTGTGCTGAACAACTTTTCCTTTTCCTTCTGTTTCGTTTTTCTCCCCCCTCTTCTCCTATCTGCTTGTCGTTTCCTGCCGATCTTTTGCTTGTTTTGGTTATTCCTTTGGACTACTTCTATTTTGACGCCCGGGTGCTTGAGATGGCATACTCCTGCACCCGTAGAACTGAAGTACCCAAAGTCGAGAGCGAGGGGAACCTTTTATTGTCAATCCTCCTTTCATCACTGAACACGATCTCGACAGACTGACGGTTCTTAAGGTGGCGTTTGTGGGGCATATACTCACGACACAGCCCTAGGGGGCCCCAGCATGATCAGCAATAGCTTCTTGTTGGGTGTCCTGCCTCTAACTGTGGCTCCATGGTGGGTGTGGGGGCACATTTCTGAATGAATGTTTCTTTTTCGTCCTCATGTTAAATTCTGTTTCTCCTTTACCTTCTCAGGCTCGTGGGGTGGGCGACCAAGCCCCCGAGTCTGTCCGTGTTGGAAGACCGGGCTCTGCAGCCTCCGCTGCATTGGGCCCCGACCTTGCTCCTCCTTTGGCCAGAATGTTTTGGCAGTAATGTGCATTTACAAAGGTGAAATGTAATTCTGATCAGCTTACATATATACTTTATACACATTCATATACATACATACACACATATATACATACATATATATACACACACACACACACATGCATTCACATACATTTGTCTCTTTTTACTCTGACAGGGTGAGATGCTGATAGAGAAACTAGTGTGCAATTAAGTGCTTAATCACTGAAGGTGATTAAGCACCATGGCTTAATCACTGAAGGTGATTAAGGTGCTTTTACAAGCTCAGGTTATATAGTTACATCACATACATACATTGTATAATTGATACATTACATGGTTAATCTTGGGTATAAGTCCAATATATCATCAAGTGTTCCAGTACTCATATAGTAATTACACAGTTCAGCATACCTTAGCCCAGGAGGGCGAAAGTCAGTCAATCTACAATATAATGTTCAAGAGAGTGCATGTTTTCTCTTTCACAAAGTTGACACATTGTGTACTCGACATTTGGGTTTTGAGAAAGCTGCCAGATACGTCTATATCCCAGGCGTATTCTGGCCACTATAACATCACATTGCCAGGTTCTTGTTCTATAGTCCCATATGTGAATGTCTCCTCACGATATCCATCATAATATTTAATGCTACAACTTTCAGGTCTTTGTGAATTTGTTAGGTTGGTGAGATCTGCATTAGATATTTGTTTAAGTATTCTCTTTGTCACTGCTAATAAAACACCCATATCAATTTCTACCACTGGTTTTCTACAGGCTTTCTTTGCAAGCATATCAACAGTGTCATGCCTTGAGATGCCAACATGTGATGGTATCCATAGGAATTTAATTTCAAATCTGGTTTCTTTAGCAGCTAAAACATTCATTCGAATATCACTGACTATTTTCTGGGTGTCACTACTATGTGCGTTCAATGCCAGGAGTGCACTCTGCGAGTCACAGTATAAAAGTCCACTGCCTTTGTCTTTTAAAAATTCAGTGGCAAGGTATATGCCTGCAAGTTCGGTTTGAGTTGTACTTGCCCAGTCATTGACGTGCTTCATTGCTGTATGTGTTCAAATATATTACATGCACATTCGGTACATCGTCCACATTCTTCTACAGAGCCGTCGGTATAGCACTGATACACATCGTTACCCATACTCTGAGTACTTTCAGTGAGGCTTTTCAGTGTTAACTGTTTTAATAATGTAGAGTGCACATTATCCTAATTGCATTGTCCCTCTTACGGTCGTGCACATCCTTGTTGAATATCCTGACTTCCGGGACGAGCTTGTGTCTTGTTTTCCGACCGTCCCTCGCTGTTGTTTGTATCTTAATGGTATTCTTGGTGACTCGGATACTTTTGATATCGTTCGCCTTATGCGTTTCTGTTCTCGTATTAGCGTCCTTGGTGATATTTAGCGCCCTCTGGTTATCCCACACATTTGATAGTGCTACATAACCTTCCCGGTTTGGTGCCTTCTTTTTGATAATTACTTACTTCTGCCTTTCCCTCAACTCTTCGTCGTCTTGATGCTCTTCACTGTACTAGGCTACGCCTCAGTTCTGGTGCCTTTCGTTTGATTCCTACCCAGAGCCTGTATGTTGTAACCGGCATCCTGTGTCTACAGGATCAGTGTGATCATTACTGTCTTCACTACTTTGCGCGGTCCCTACAACACCCTCACTCTTGCTAATGTCGTACTTTGACCATTACCCCTCCTGTAGACCCTGTTCCCTCTCACCACCTTCCCCTTTCTGTGTGACTGTCTTGCTGGCAAGGTTCTCTCTCTCGGATCGTCTTGCAAATGTTTTTCCTTGTGTCATTCCATCTTTGCCCCTATAGTGGGTCCCTATTCCTAAGCTTTGACCCCACATGAGTAAAGCTTTTACCCCTCCTACAGTTCTGAAACGAATTTTCCTTGCTCACTTTTATTCACACTCTTGCTTTATCTCCATCTTCACAGATGTATCCAAGTCTGCCGATGATGTAGGCTACTCTGTTGTATTTCCTGACTGCACCTGTATGTGTCGCCTGCCTCTGGAGGCATCTTCATGGCAGAACTCAATGTAAATTTGAATGCTCTTCGTGAACTGCTTTCTCGCTGTCAATCTTCCTTTGTTGTAGTAGACTCGCAGTGCCCTAATGGCTCTGGAATTCTCTAATCCTGTCCATCCTGTAGTCGTCGAAATTCAATAATGACTTTCTTATCTCCTGTAGATTTCAGACAGTCGAGTTTTGCTGGGTTCCCAGTCAAATAGGCGTTTCCTTAAATGCGCGTGCTGATGCTGTTGCGAAGGAGGCTAGCCGCACTTGACCCATTTCCCGCAAAGGTGTTCCTTATTTCGACTTCTACCCAGTTATTCATTCCTCAATCCTTGCCCGGTGACAGGATCACTGATCTTCTGTTACTGGTAACAAGCTGTGTGCTCTAAAGGGTAGCATGTCACCACGGCCTTTAACCACTTTAACCGTTTAACCACTTAACTGCGCCAACCGAGTATTCTCGATTGGCGCAGTGCTGCGCCAACCTCGAGAAAACTCTTTGATTTTTCGGTACCAATTCTAAATGTGTACGAGGTTGGTTGTGTACGAAATGGACTCTTAGGCCCTCCAGTGAGAGGCAGCCATCTTGGAAAAAATTCCCAGAATATCCTAGGGCTGCTGGCTGGGTTAGTACTGAATAAGCAACCATGGGTGTCGCACGCGCCTCTGGCTCCCAAACACCTGTCTGTGGTGGTGTTGAAAGATCATGCTCTGTCAGTGAAATTCAAACCTTATTGTTTTAAGAACATTAGGGTCATAATATTGGTGAAGCTATGCACAATAAGGACCTAACGCAAAGGTTGGATGCAAGTGATACAGCACCTATGAGGACGATACAGCAAGCGTATCCAGTTGTAGCTTTTTTTTTTTTTTCTTTTTTTTTTGAGATATATACAAGAGTTGTTACATTCTTGTACAGCCACTAGTACGCGTAGCGTTTCGGGCAAGTCCTTAATCCTATGGTCCCTGGAATACGATCCCCTGCCGCGAAGAATCGTTTTTTCATCCAAGTACACATTTTACTGTTGCGTTATGCCTATGCTATCTACAATATATTTAGATGATACATAGACGAATCGTTTTCTGCCTTCAGTGATGATGCATCTGATACAAGTAGCATAGATGAACAGTGTTAGCGGCTTCCATGGTGGTGTTTTCCATAGATATTTTCAAGAATACCTGAATCTCTTCCTAACTGACGGACATTTTGAGGCTAGCTGAATCTCTTTCTGACTGACAGACACTCGTGAGGCAAACTGAATCTTTTCCTGTGAGGGATCATACAAAGCGACCTTTTCAAGACTACCTTACAAATTTATCTTTTTCCATAACCTTTTCAATACTACCTTATGCTTTACAAGCTTGGCCCCCTCCCGGCTCAGCTTGTTGATGCCGTGAGGGGGCTTAGTGGGCGGCTGCCGGAGTGTGATGCTCCTTGGGGCAGTCCTCTGTCCTTTTGTAGCCTTGTGGTCCTGCTGCCGTCCTCTCCAATTGTGCTGAGCGACTTTTCCTTTCCATTCTGTTTCGTTTTTCTCTCCCCTCTTCTCCTATCTGCTTGTCGTTTCCTGCCGACCTTTTGCTTGTTTTGGTTATTTCTTTAGACTTCCTCTATTTTGACGCCCGGGTGCTTGAGGAGGCATACTCTTGCACCTGTAGAACTGTAGTACCCAACGTCGAGAGCGAGGGGACCCTTTTATTGTCAATCCCCCTTTCGTCACTGAACCCGATCTCGACGGACTGTCGGTTCTTAAGGTGGCGGTTTGTGGGGCGTATACTTGTGATGCACCCCTAGGTGGCCCAGGCATGATCGGCTATAGCGTCTTGTTGGGTGTCCTGCCTCTAATTGTGGCTCCATGGTGGGTGTGGGGGGAACATTCGTGAATGAATATTTCTTTTTTGTAGCGATGTTAACCGATGTTTCAGTTTCTCCTTTACCTTCTCAGGCTCGTGGGGTGGGCGACCAAGCCCCCGAGTCTGTCCGTGTTGGAAGACCGGGCTCTGTAGCCTCTGCTGCATTGGGCCCTGACCTTGCTCCTCCTTTGGACTCTCTGACTCCTCCCCTCAGCTCCCCTCCCTCCCTCTTGTGGTTGGGTCGAGCCCCAAGCCCCCAGTGGTGACTACCTCGTCCCCTGGCACGGCTCCGTTTCTAGTTGTAACTACTGCTCCTTTTAACCCCCCTCTTTCTCTGGGGGTTCTCAACGCCGTCCACGACACGGCCGCCCTCCCCCGATTCCTTCCCGTTCTGATACCTATCAAGCCTTGTTTGGTCCCGCTTCGTGGACCAAATATTTTGATCTCCTCCCTCTTGATTCTGCGCCTCCTGATTATTTCTCCCTCCATTGACATCTCGTTGATTCCTTGGATGCCTCTGTTACCTTCAACCCCACTTGTCTCGGTACACGTGTGGTTGCTGTTCATTCTCAGGATGCAGCTTCCCGCTTGGCTGCCTTATCCTGCCTTGGCGAGACCCCTGTTCGGGTCTCAAAGAACGCTCAGTTGAATGCCAGTGTTGGCACTATTCTCCTCCCGCCCCATGTTGCGAACGGTGTTCGGAATCTGCGGGACTGCCACGACGATATTCGACATATCCTTGATGCCCAGGGCCATTCTATTCTCCAGGCGGACACGTTGACTCGTCCCCCTCGTGGTAGTCGCCGTGAACCCCTTCGGGTTGTGAAGATTACCTTTGATGGTCGGACCCTTCCACCCTCTGTCATTCTTGCTGGTGCCAGGTGCTCTGTCCAGGAGTAAATTCCTTCTAGGCTCTGTAACAAGTGCTGGAGGTTTGGGCATGGTGCCCTCCGCTGCTCTGGGACTGTCTCTGTCCTTTGTGTGGTGGCGAAGGTTACTTTACGTCGGAGTGCACTTCTCCCCAGGCTCGTTGCCTCAACTGCAGTGAGGCCCATCCTACCTTCTACCGTGCATGTGTCCATTACAAGCTTGAGGCAGCCGTCCTCAACTTGAAGCACCGGGAGCGTTTATCTTTTCCTGAGGCGAGGCGCCAGGTTCGCTGGCTCCCGCCTTATGCTAATATCTCTTATGCTCGTGTGTTGGGCTCTTCCTCTCCTCGTCCTTCCCACCTTCCTCAGACTCACAACCGTTTCCGGGCCTTTGGACCCTGATACGCCCACTGCCCCCTCCTCTGTTCCTTTCAGTTCTGTCCCGAAGGGTCCACCTCCTGGTCCTCTGTCTGGGGTTCCCCTTCTTTCTACCTGGTCTGTCATGTCTCCTGTGTCTTCTTCCTCGTCTCCCTCCGATCCTCCTTCCCATCCTTCCCCTCCGTCTCTTGACTCTCTCCGCTGCCTGTCGGTGCGGGCTGGTGTCCATCGCTCTCCAAACGGCCATTGTGTGCACTCTCGTTCAGCTTCTCCTGTTGAGACGCTAGAATCCGTTGCCCGGTACGTAGTTGCAGGGACACCTGTCTCTTTAAGTCAGAAGCGTAAGCCTGGCTCCTCTCCTTCCTCCTCCCCGGCGGGTAAGAAGGTTTCGCTTTCTTCCTCGGCCCCTACTTTTGCCTCTATCACTCCTTCCCCTCCCATTTCGGTGGTTGCGCCCCCTGTTCCTGCTATGGAGGTTTCTTTGGCCTCCGCTGCCCTCTCGGTTGCTGCCCTTTCTGAGTTGCGCTCCCCTCTTTCTCCTCCCCCTCTTCCTGCTGCTGTCCTTGACTGCTCCTCTCGGTTGCCTCCTCCGGACCCCACCCGTCCACCACTGATCTGTTCTCCCGCTTCCTTCCCTCCGTCTTTGCTCAGTTTACCCATGCCCCCTAACCCTGACTTTGCTGACCCTGATCCCGACCCTGACATTCTTTAATGTGCTGTGTTGCTCTTTCGCCTTTGTTTCTTCCTTGTTCTCTGTTGTTGTCCTTTCTCTTCTCGTCGATGTCTATTCTTCAATGGAACGTTCGAAGTTATTATGCCAATTTCCTTGAACGCCAACTTCTGATTTCGCGGTTTTCGCCCCTTTGTGTCTGTTTCCAGGAGCCGATGCTTGGTGCTCGTCCTGGTCGTTTTCGTGGCTATTCCTTTCTCTCCCCCCCCCCCCAGAACAGCTGGGGCTCCTAACTCTTCTGCTCTCTTGATTCGCTCTGATGTTCCCTTTGTCCCCTTACTTTTTCCTTAGTCTCTCCATTCTTCTGCTGCTCGTATCTTTGTGGGGAAATGGTACACTGTTCCATTTATCTCCCCCTGAGTGTCCCGCTTTCTCTTCCTGATCTGAAACACTTACTGGACTTCTTGCCAGAGCCTGTGCTCCTGCTGGGTGATTTCAATTGTCATCATTCCCTTTGGGGTGATGTTCTGATGAACACCCGGGGTCGCCTTCTTGAGATGTTTATCCTCTCTTCTTCCCTGTCTCTTCTGAATTCTGGTGAGCCCATGCATTTGGACTCTCGGACTCGCACCCTTTCCAGTCTTGATCTTTCTCTTTGCACTTCTTCTCTTTACTTAGATTTCAAGTGGCAGGTTCTTGATGACCTCCATGGCAGTGACCATTTCCCCATCCTTGTTTCCTTTTTCTCTTTTCGCCCTCCCCTCTCCTTCCCTAGGTAGCAGTTTGCGAAAGCGGACTGGAACCTCTTTACCCTCAGTGCTACTGTCTCTGTCATGAAAAAGTAGGAGAGAGCGAGGGAGAGGCAGAAGGGAGAGGTCACTGTCTTCGACGCTGCCCTCTGCTCTATTCCTCGCTCTTCCTCTCAGGGTACACACAAGTGCGTTCCCTGGTGGAATGCAGACTGTGCTCGGGCTGTCCGCTGTAAGCGTGCAGCCTGGAAGAGACACCGCCGTCAGCATATGGCCGATTCTTTTCTTTTCGTTTGGAAGGTGAGTGTGGTGGCCCATAGGGCCATCCGTACAGCTAAACGTGAATGTTGGGCATCTTATGTCTCCTCCATTACGTCTGTTATATATGGGGAGTGTTTGTACTATGGGGCCTAGTATTATCTGGATGTAGGGGCAGTAGTAAGCATTAAGAGTTATCAATGTGGGAGATCTAAAAGGCCCGGCCCCCAAATAAAACTATAAGCAGTGCTGAATACTTGGCTACACGTACACAAGGTCAGTCTAGAGGTTGATTTAAGATCTACACAGGAAGAACTGATACTCTCTTACTTCACTTATTTATTAACCCCTTAACAACCCCCCATTTACATTCACACCAATAACAAAAATAATAATTACTTTACCACACTATCTTACGTTAAAAGCCTTGGTCCACATAAGCAGGACACAAGGTTTTACACTAAAAACAAGCTAGGGTAAAGTTCTACTAAGGAAACACTTGAAGCTAGAGTCAGCTTAGGGTAGGGAGACCACGTGGTTCCACTGGGACCCCCTTTAGAATAACTAGTAATATAAACTCTAAAAACACCTACTACACACAAAGTATACTACTCTACACATAGAACACGTGTATGCCAGAAATTGAATAATGTACACAGTATATACTTAGCTTGAACAAGACACAGAAATAAGGAAACGAGGAGGAAGGGTAGGAGGATCCTGTCCACACCACGCCAGCTCAGAGAAAGAAAGACTCTCAGTCTCCTTTCCCCCAGCTGGCTCGCTGCCGGCAGACTGCTCAACTAATCGTACCGCAGCCCTATACCCAGTTTACTCAGGTTTAACTTTACAAATGATTAGAAAGTATTAGTAAACATAGTTGGTGCCTATGTTATTATTTAATAATCAACCCCAAGCTCAGTCTTAAATGCTCTTTGGAAAACAAGAATAGTCTTACTTCTGGCAGGGAAGATACAAACAAGTGCACCTCGTGATGCGTTTTCAATACTAAAAGGCAGTTTATTAGCTCAGTTTTGACCTCTGGTTTCCACTGAGGAACCCAGGGCCGTAACAACGTCCGAAACTCTTCTGCCACAGATCTGGAAGCATATCCGCAAGATAGCAGGTAAGTTCGTTCCTGATGTTTCACCTGTCCTTCACCTCCATGGTACTCTTGTGGCGGACCCGTTGCAGGTCGCTACCGAACTGGGTTCCCACTTTTCTTCTGTTAGCTCTGGTCTTCATCTTCCCCAATCTTTCCTTCTTTGTAAACCTGTCCTTGAGTCTCGTCCTTTGGATTTCTGCACTCATCTTCGGCTTCCCTATAACAATCCCTTCTCTCTCTCTGAACTTCGTTCTGCCCTCTGCGGTTCTACGGCGGCAGGCTCCGATGCTATTCATTATGAGATGCTTCGCCATCTCCCTCCGTGCACGTCTCGGTATTTACTGAGTCTGTATAATCGGACCTGGGAGTCGTCGTCAGTCCCTGAGGACTGGCTCGATGCCGTTGTCCTCCCTGTTCGCAAACTAGGGTCTCTGGGAACATCTCCTAAGGACTTTTGCCCTATTGCCCTCACAAGTTGTGTCTGCAAACTCTTCGAACGTATGGTTAACGTTCGTCTGATGTGGTTCCTGGAGCACCATCACCTCCTCTCCCCTTCTCAATTTGGTTTCCGCAAGTGCCGCAGCACGACTGATGTCCTGGTGAACTCGGAGGTCTATATTCGTACTGCTTTTGCTGCGAAGACCTCCGTTGTTGCCAGCCCGTCAGATGTTGTGTCCATCATACACTCACTAAAAACCAAAGCTGGGAACATCAGTGAAATCCCATCCATTGTATACAAGAGCGCCTCCCATGCCCTTGCGCCACCTATAGCTCTGCTGTTCAACAAATCCCTTGAGTGTCATACCTTCCCTGATATCCTTAAAAAAGCAAGAGTAACGCCATTTCATAAAGGAGGTAATCCGGCAGACATAAACTATAGACCAATATCGAACCTACCCATACTATCAAAAATATTTGAAAAAATTATCTACAAACAGCTCTACTCCTATCTCGTAAAATTCGACATTCTTAGCCCCTGTCAGTTTGGCTTCCGCTCCCAAAAGAGTACCAACGACGCAATTATTAGTCTCCTTGATATAATTTACTCAGCCCTTAACAAAAATGAGTTTCCAATTGGACTCTTCATTGACCTGAGAAAGGCCTTTGATACTGTTAATCAAGATTACCTCTTATGTAAACTCCATCATTATGGAATCCGAGGCCATGCACTGGACTATATCCAATCCTATCTTAGTGATAGACACCAATGTGTAGCCATCAATAATATAATCTCTCCCATTCTACCAATAACCGTTGGAGTGCCACAGGGCAGCATCTTGGGACCTCTTCTATTTCTTATATACATTAATGATCTGCCTAATGTCTCTAACATTCTGAAACCTATTTTGTTTGCTGATGATACTACCCTCATCTACTCCAACCCCAACCCACATACTCTAAATGATGTTGTTAATAATGAACTAAAAAAAGTCCACTTATGGATGTCAACCAACAAACTAACACTTAACATAGAAAAGACCTACTAAATCCTTTTTGGAAGCAAAACTACAAATGCAATTCAGCTTCAGATTGACAATGTAAACATTAGCAATAAAAATGATGGAAAGTTTCTTGGCATATTCCTAGACAAGAGACTCAACTTCAGTACCCACATACAACACATAACTAAGAAAGTCTCTAAAACAGTTGGTATACTCTCCAAAATCAGATATTATGTACCTAACTCTGCTCTCATCTCTCTATATTATGCACTAATCTATCCCTATCTCAACTATGGTATCTGTGCATGGGGTTCAACCACTGCAAACCACCTCGAAGTCCATCATCACACAGCAAAAATCTGCTATCAGAATAATATCAAATTCTGCTTTCAGACAACACACAGCCCCCTTGTTTAACTCCCTGAACATACTAAACATAATCTCACTCCACAAATTCTCTTGTGTCAACTACATTTACAAAACCCTGTTCTTAAATGCAAATCCTTGTCTGAAACTCTTCCTGGACAGATGTAATAGGACCCATTATCACCACACCAGAAATAAATATCTCTTTGATATCCCCAGAGTTAAACTTAATCTGTGTAAACACTATGCAAATAAAGGGACCCAGTTTATGGAACTCACTCCCTACTGAATTGAAAAGCTGTCCAATTTTTACATCATTCAAAATCAATACTAAAAAGTACCTAATTTCATCTTCATAGTTTTTCACTTTTTGCCTTAAAATTGCACTGTATCAATTGCTACCCAATCTCCCAACCTTTATGTTCCCAATTTGAACATCTTTACCATTGTGATCATATTGCTGTTTTCTTATATGTGCTGCCAATCTGCTGTATGGTGTTTATAAATCTTGTTTATCTGTATCTTTTGCTACCCAGTCTCCCAATCTTTATGTACCCAATCTGAACATCTTTACCATTGTGATCATTGCTGTCTTATATGTGCTGTCAATCTGCTGTATGGTGTCTATTAATCTTGTTTAAATTACTAATCAAGCTGTCAATGTAATCAATCAGAGCTTTAATATAACAATGTGCTTTAATATACTTACTTAGCTCTCTCATCTCATTTTTCTCTTGCAATTTATTTATTTATTTATTTATTTATTTATTTATTTATTTATTTATGCATATACAAGAATGTACATAAGGAATGTGAGGATACAAATATGGTAATTACAGTCTTGTAAAGCCACTAGCACGCGCAGCGTTTCGGGCAGGTCCTTAATCTAAGAAAATTTTAAGGAGGTAAATACTTGCAAAATTTATAGACAAAAAAATGATAACAGATTACATGACATGAAAAAAAAAGAAGATGAGAGAAAATTGTAGGTACAGTATATTAAAGCACATAGGTAGCTAAGATTGATTGCAATGACAGCTTAAAATGGTAGTTGACAACAAATTGGTAGGCACAATACAGCAGAAACAATATAAGATTGATTGCAATGACAGCTTGAATGGTAGTTGACAAAAATTGGTAGTCACAATACAGCATATGGCTAGCACATAAAAGAAGACAGCAATGAACACAATGATAAGGTTGTTTGATATTACATAAAAATTAGGAGATTGGGTAACACTAGGTACAGAGCAAATTTAAAGCTCAGTGTAGGAAACTAAGAAGATGAAGTTAGGTACTTTTTGGTTTTGCTTTTAAATAAGGCAAAAGTTTTACAGTTTTTCAATTCACTAGGGAGTGAGTTCCAGAGACTAGGTCCCTTAATTTGCATAGAGTGTTTACACAGATTAAGTTTGACCCTGGGGATATCAAAGAGATATTTATTTCTGGTGTGGTGATAATGGGTCCTATTACATCTGTCCAGGGAGAGTTTCAGAGCATGGTTTGCATTTAAGAACAGGGTTTTGTAAATGTAGTTGACACAAGAGAATGTGTGGAGGGAGTTAATATTTAGCAAGTTTAGGGATTTAAACACGGGAGCTGAGTGTTGTCTGAAAGCAGAGTTAGTTATTATTCTGATAGCAGATTTTTGCTGTGTGATGATGGGCTTAAGGTGGTTTGCAGTGGTAGACCCCCATGCACAGATACCATAATTAAGATAGGGGTAGATTAGTGCATAATATAGTGAGAGGAGAGCAGAGTTAGGAACATAATATCTGATTTTGGAGAGTATACCAACTGTCTTAGAAACTTTCTTAGTTATGTGTTGAATGTGGGTGCTGAAGTTGAGTCTCTTGTCTAGGAATAGGCCAAGAAACTTGCCATCATTTTTATTACTGATGTTAATGTTGTCTATCTGTAGCTGAATTGCATTTGATGATTTGCTTCCAAATAAGATGTAGTAAGTCTTTTCTATGTTTAATGTTAGTTTGTTCGTTGACATCCATAAGTGGACTTTTTTTAATTCATTATTCACAACATTATTTAGTGTATGTGGGTTGAGGTTTGAGTAGATAAGGGTAGTATCGTCAGCAAACAATATAGGTTTGAGAATATTAGAGACATTAGGCAGATCGTTTATATATATAAGAAATAGAAGAGGTCCTAAGATGCTGCCCTGTGGCACTCCAACGGTAATTGGTAGAGTGGAAGAAGTTGTATCATTGATGGTTACATATTGGTGTCTGTCACTAAGATAAGATCGGATGTAGTCAAGGGCAAGGCCTCGGATTCCATAATGCTGGAGTTTAAGTAAGAGGTAGTTGTGATTAACAGTATCAAAGGCTTTTCTTAGGTCAATGAAGAGTCAAATCGGAAACTCATTTTTGTCAAGGGCTGAGTAGATAATGTCAAGGAGACTAATGATTGCATCATTGGTGCTCTTTTGGGACCGGAAGCCAAACTGGCAGGGGCTGAGTATGTCGAATTTTACGAGGTAGGAATAGAGCTGTTTGTAAATAATTTTTTCAAATATTTTTGATAGAATGGGTAGATTTGATATTGGTCTATAATTGTTTATGTCCGCCGGATTGCCTCCTTTATGGACTGGCGTTACTCTTGCTTTTTTGAGGATATCAGGGAAGGTGTGATACTCTATAGATTTGTTGAACAGTAGTGGTATGGGTGGGGCAAGGGCATGGGAGGCTCTCTTGTACACAATGGACGGAATTTCACTGGTGTTCCCTGCCTTGGTTTTTAGAGAATGTATGATGGACACAACCTCTGCCGGGCTGATTGGTGAAAGGAGAAGAGAGTTTGGATAGCTGCCTGAGAGATATGTGTTAATATGTGTCTGAGTCTGTGGGATTTTACTGGCAAGATTAGCACCAGCAATGTATCTTTATCATTTATCAATTCTTATAGAAACTACCTACTTAAAATTATCTGCTAGATTATAAGGACCTGCCCGAAACGCTGCGCGTACTAGTGGCTTTACAAGAATGTAAATACTGTACTATCCAATGTATTCTCACAAACCCAATGTACCTTCTTGTATATATATATATATATAAATAAATAAATAAATAAATAAATAAATAAATAAATAAATAAATAAATAAATAAATCCTTTTTGACCTGGAAAAGGCTTACGACACCACTTGGCGATATCATATTCTATCCCAGTTTCATTCTTTTGGCCTTCGTGGTCATCTCCCTCTCTTTCTCCACAGCTTCCTCTCTCGTCGTTCCTTTCGGGTGCGGCTTGGTACTGCTCTCTCTGCCTCTTTTCAGCAATACGAACGTGTGCCCCAGGGTAGTGTTCTGAGCACTACTCTTTTTTCTGGTTGCCCTCAATGCTCTTCTTTCCTCTCTTCCTTCGGGCGTCTTCTCCGCTCTCTATGTCGATGATCTTACCCTTTGCTGTCAGGGTGATGACGCGCCTCTCCTTCAACGACTGCTTCAACTTGTGATTGATGCCGTGTCGTCTTGGGCCACTGATCATGGCTTCAAGTTCTCTACTACTAAGACTTGTGCCCTGACCTTTACTCAGAAACGAGTCGTTCTTCGTCCCTCTTTGTCACTTTATGGTCATCCCCTTGAGTACAAAGATTTCACGAAGCTTTTGGGGTTATTCCTTGACACTCGTTTTTCTTGGTCTCCCCATATCTCTTACCTCCGTGTTGAGTGCTCTAAGGCCCTTGCCCTTCTTCGGGTATTGTCCCATACTTCTTGGGGAGCGGATAGGCGCGCACTCCTTGCTTTACATTCCTCTCTCGTCCTGGCTAAGCTCGATTATTGTTGCCCTGCTTACTCGTCTGCTTCTACTTCTATTCTTCGCCGTCTTGATGCTTTGCACCATACTGGGCTGCGCCTCAGCTCTGGTGCCTTTCGTTCGACTCCCGTCCTCAGCTTGCATGTTGACACTGGCTTCCTGTCTCTCCGGGACCGCCGTGATCGCTACTGTCTTCGCTATCTTGCACGGTCCTTGCAACATCTCTCCTCTTGCCTCTGTCGTGCTTTAACTTTTACCTCTCCTGCGGCTCCTGTTCCTCATTACCACCTCCCTCTTTCTGTCTGGTTATCTCGCTTACAGGATTCTCTTTCCGTTCATATTTCTAATGTTTCTCCTCATGTTGTTCCTTCTTTGCCCCATGGTGAGTCCCCCTTCCGCAGTTTTGTACATCCATGACCCGCATCACTAAAGCTTTTATCCCTCCTACGGTTCTAAAATGCCTTTTCCTTGAGCACTTTTCTTCTCACTCCCACTCCGTTTGTCTTCACCGATGGGTCTAAGTCTGCGGACAGTGTTGGCTACTCTGTTGTTTTTCCTGATCGCACTTATATGTGTCGTTTACCTCCGGAGACTAGCATCTTCATAGCGGAGCTTTATGCTCTTCGTCTCCTGCTTTCTCGTTGTCAGTCTTCCTTTGTAATTGTTGTTGTCTCTCGTAGTGCCCTCATGGCTCTCAGGTCCTTTAATCCAGTTCATCCAGTAGTTGCCGAGATCCAACATTGGCTGTTTCTTGTTCACAGTAAATTTAAGTCAGTTGAGTTTTGTTGGGTTCCCAGCCATATTGGTGTCTCTTTAAATGAGCGTGTGGATGCTGCTGCTAAGGAAGCTGTCCGCTCTTGTCCCATCCCTCGTAAAGGTATTCCATATTCCGACTTTTAACCGGTTATCCATTCTTCCATCCTTACTCGTTGGCAGGCTTCTTGGTCGTCTGTTACTGGTAACAAACTACGTACTCTTGAATGTTGTGTTTCCTCGTGGCCATCCTCCTACCACCGTAACCGGCGATGGGAAACGGCTCTGGCGAGGTTGCATATTGGTCATACTCCCTTAACCCATGGTCACTTGATGGAGCGCCGCCCTGCTCCTTATTGTCCTAATTGCATTAATTGTCCCTCTTATGGTCGGGCATATCCTTCTTGAATGTCCTGACTTCCAGGACGAGCATGTGTCTTGCTTTCCGACCGCCTCTCGCGGTCACCTGTCCCTCAGTAGAATTCTTGGTGACTCAGATACTTTTGATATCGTTCGCCTTATGCGTTTTTGTTCTTGTATTGGCATCCTTGGTGATATTTAGCGCCCTCTGATTATTCCGCACATTTGTTGGTACTACATAGCCTTCCCGGTTTGGTGCCTTCTTTTGATAATTACTTACTTTACAAGCTTGGCTACATACAACCTACAAGTACTAAAGCCAAGGGTGTACGTGAGTACATTTCATAAGAAATGTACATAAGAAACAGGAAGCGAAAATTTATTTGTACCTGGTGCACTGAGAGCGAAGTCACGCTGTGTACCATGGACTACTTCGTTGATTATTACTCACTTCCGAAGTACTGAGTGTGTAATACAGTATGTTACTGTGTAAATAGTGTGTGAAACTGTACATATTGTAATTTTAGTGTATTTTTAACAGGTAATATTGCGACAATAAACATTTACTGTGGACACATTACTGACACATGTATCACAGTTCCATGGAACATTTTGAACGTTTTACTGTATACATATTGTAAAGGACACAAATATGCATCATATACAATAAAAAAACAATTAAAACCGCATTGGTTAACATAAAACAAATAATTGAAAATATATTTGAGGCAATACCTAGTGCTTGAATGGCCCGCGCGACTGTGTCTGGGCGATTCACGCACGGGCGACCAGGTTCTGATGATGTCACAGCGCACCGTGTCCACGTCCCCACAGCCAAAGTAAGTGGAATTTGGTATTTATTTTTACATAGATATGTTGAGGGAAGGGAATTTATCATTTTACGAAGAAAAAATAATTTTTTGGGAACACTTTATTTCATGCGCACCGGGGGAATTTCACAATACTGTAAACTCGGCGCAGCACGGTTAACGTGCAGGCACTTAATAGAGCACCACCCTGTTCCTTATTGTCCAAAATGCATTGTGGCTTTTACTGTCATGCATATCATTGTAGAATGTCCTGACTTCGAGTATGTGTGTGTGCGTCTTGCTTCCTGACAGTCTCTTGCCGTTACCTATCCCTTGATACAATCTTTGATGAATCGGATGCCTTTGACGTTGTTCACCTTATGTGCGTTTGTTTTTGTATTGGCATCCTTAGTGATATTTAGCACTTTTTGAATATCCCGCACTTTTGACGGTGCTACATAACCTCCCCGGCTATATTCCGTCTTTTGATATTTACTTAAGTACTAAACTGGGTGAGTGAGGTAGCATGAGACATTCAACTTCAACAATACTTTTACCAGAGTTTACCTGGTTAATATATTGTTTATAATCAATTATATCAGTTTGTAATAAAGTTATAATGATTAATTCTGTTACCTTTAAAGTTACCTCGAGCACCTGCCCAATATGCTATGCATGATAGTAGCTTTGCAAGAATTTTATACTTAAACTCCAATGTATGCACTTTCACGACGCAATATACCTTCTTGTATATAAATAAACTAATGACAGAGCTTAAATAAATATATTTATTTTAATTGTTAATTGATTTAAGGTGTAATACTTGGCTCATACTTATGACTTAATAATTTTTATATACAACTTGTTTGACAATTGTCTGAACTTTCAAGGTCACTGTCCACTACTAACTGTAACTAAGAGTATTAAAGCATTTTAGTACTTAAGACATGCAACTTCACCGGTGTTATCAATACCTTCAATTTATATGTCGTCTGCTGTCGTCTGACGCGGTTGAGTGCGCGCTACGCTCCTCACTCTAAGCTGTATATCAGCCATTAAACTATCGCCAGATGATGTAGACCGCCACCCACAGGCAGCTAAGTACATGGAGTCCAAGCATGTTATAGCAAAACCAAAGTAACCGACCAAAATCAACTCATTCCATCTCAAATAAGTTTCAAAACAATCCTCTACGGCTGTGAGTACAGTGCATGCTGCCGCCTCCGCGCTGCCTGACGCAAGTTTCTTCACAAAATATACCCCCAGTCATTCTAACCAATCATGTCTCCTAAAAATATGACTGTGCAGGGAAATAAGGACAACAAACCCCTTAACAAGGCATCCATCCCGGCCAACTCTAACAATATTCGTGTTTCTCCGTCTGGAAGCTCTGGGGTCCGGGGGGAAGGTGTTGCCCTCCCCTCCACCCCATTGAGCAAGTTGAGCAAGGGAGCAGAGTCCTCTCAACCCTCTCCTATGGACATGCTAGCATCCCAGTTTAAACAACTCAAGCGAGCTTCCGGTCCTTCAAAGGAATTCACAAACTGGACCGAGAATCAGTGGTTCAAAAAGTTGTGCCTAGTCCTCGAGTCTCAAAATACTATCATCTTGAGTCTTCTAAATGAGAATCTAGCGAACCGCGCTAATCTCCAACAACAACAACGAGAAATAACCCTCCTCCGCGAGGATATTAGAAACTGCAAGGCTAGCCAAGAACAACTACAGCATGATTTGAATGATCTCCGCGAGGAAAACAACCTTCTAAAAACTGATGAAGCCATAAAAAAACAGGAGGAAGCTCTCAGCAAAATGACTGCATGTATCAGTACATTTTCAGCCCAACGTTCCGTCTCCCAGGATGAGCAAGACCAGCAAAAGCTGCTAGACTCTGTTATTGTGTCGTCCCAAGATATACCTGTGGAACATGAAGGTGAAAATTGTGTCGAAATAGCTCAGGATCTCTTAAAAAACAAATTGCAGCTCATTCTAAACAAATCTGACGTTATTGCTGCCTACAGAGTAGGCAAAAAGAATCCATCAGGTCAAAACCAGCGGAAAATTCGCCTGAAGCTGTCTTCCCAGTTCACGAAATCCCATATAGTCCGGACAGCTGCATCCCAACGGAAGGGATTATACATCAACGAGTGCTTGACTAGGAACAGACAGCAACTCCTCTACCGCCTGCGTCAAATCCGGCAACATAACCCAGATGCGATTCATCAGTGCTTCGTTAGAGATGGACTGATAAAGGTGAGAAAAACCGCAGAGGGCAAAATGTTTACAATTACTAAAGAAGAGAACCTCAACACTTTCCTCTCCCAATGTGGTTTGTCTCACCTTATTAACACTCCCAGTGAATTAACTTAATTAACCCCCTGTCAACTAGTGGGGCTAGGTATCCTAAGTCTCCTTGGTTCATTTTCTGACTTAATTTTTAACTTACTCTTAGCCAGTCATTTACTGAAATTATTTAATTGAGTGCATTAATAGTTCTTCAGGTCTTATTAATTATACAGTCATAACTGAACTATTTATAGTTAATAATCATTAGCTTAAATTTGCCTGTTTATTATTCAACTTTTCTTTGATTTCATTTATTACCTAGGTTGCCTAGCCTCGCCATGCTCCCTTACTCCATTGTACCCCTGGCTTTGCCTGCATCTCAAATTGCAAATTGTTACTTACAGTGTACCTGAGAGTACTTGTAAGCAATCTACCTCATTTTTCATTTTTGCTCAATTTGTTTTTGTATTGCTTAGTCTTGTTTATATTTTTGTTTTGTATTTCTATATCTTGTGTTTTGTATAGTCCATGTTTATATGTTTTTTCTTTAATCTCATTTATTACCTAGGTTGCCTAGCCTAGCCATACTCCCTTACTCCATTGTACCCCTGTAAGCCCCTTGTAAGCTACCTTTTTTTTTGTGTGTGTGTTTTTCATTTTGTGTTTGTTTTGTACAGTATTGTGTTCATATTTTTCCCTATTTTATAGCTTATTTTTACCTTGTAATTTGCCTTTCTTTCCTTGTTTTTGCTGCAATCAGCTTTTTTTTTATGCAGTCAAGTATAGACCCAGAACTTAACCTCTTATCCACTATCTATGACAATAATCACTTTAATGATCTAAATTTCAAATATTTTGCAGCACATGATGTAAACAATGTATTAACTCATAATCACAATATCTCTGTAATCAATTTGAACGTTAGATCCCTAGGTAAACACTTCGATGATGTTAGTGCCTTGATTGAAACTGTTGACAACAAATTCTCTTTTATTATACTTACTAAAACATGGTTGAAAGAGGATACTACTCAACTCTTTAACATACCTAACTACTCAGCAATTCACAACTGTCGTCAACTTCAGAGAGGTGGTGGCACTGCTCTTTACTACCACTATGAACTAACATGCTTAAAAGAAATTAGAACTAGAGACTGCTATGGGGAGTATATCTTCGCCAGCTTCAGATTCAAGGGTGCCGAGTCTGTCCTGTCTGTGGGTGCAGTTTATAGAATTCCTAACACTGATGTGTCCGAATTCAACTCAAACCTTAGAAATCTAATACTTGATAACAGACTGAACAAAAACCACCTAATTATTGCAGGGGACTTTAATATTGACCTCTTCGAGCCTGAATACCCTACTGCTGTTAGCTTCCTCAACTGTATGAATTCCTGCTTCCTCATACCCTTAATCACTAGACCTACTAGAATCACTGATAGCACTGCCACGACTCTAGATCACATCTGGACAAACATAACCTCTCCGCTTACTTCAGGTATAATCACCGATAGCACTACAGACCATTACCCTACATTTCTCTTAACTAACATTAGCAAACCACCTCTTGAGTCAAGAGAGATACGTTTTAGACTGCACAATGAAACTGCTATAGACAATTTTGTAACTGCTGCTGATAATGTCAACTGGGAGTCCGAGTTAGGTAACATAGAGGACATCAACCTAACAGTGCAACCTTTTCTTCAAAAAACTCTTTAGCCTTTATAATACCCACTGTCCTATGCTTACAAAACAAGTCACAACCAAAAGGCTTAACAATCCCTGGCTTACAAAGGGAATACTTAAGTCTATTAATAAAAAACATGACCTTGAGAAGAAGTATAGGTTAGGAATTGTCTCCAAAGAATTCTCAAAGAATTACTCATTATTGCTATCTAAGATAATTAGACGAGCCAAAACTAAATACTACGAAGATAAATTTACCCAAATAAAGAGCAACATTAAACAAACTTGGAGCACAATTTCACAAATATTGGGATCAAAGAAGTCTTTAAATAACAAACCGACTCTCCTGTCTAATAACGATGGTCAGCTTTCAGCCTCTGATTCTGCTATTGAGTTCAATAGGTTCTTCTCTTCCATTGGTTCATCCCTTGCAAATGATATTCCATCTTCCAGTACTGACATTAAGGACTATCTTACAGGTAACTATCCACAGTCTCTGTACCTAAAGCCTATTAATTCCACTGACGTCAATGAGATAATCCTTTCCCTTGAAACCAAGTCTAGTGCCCTTGAGGAGATACCAACTTTAATTTACAAAAAAGCCTCCAGATCTTTAGCCCCTGCTATTGCTTTGCTCTTCAACAAGTCACTTGAACTCCAAACCTTTCCAGATATTCTAAAAAAAGCGAGAGTAACGCCTGTCCACAAATGTGGTGATCTCACAGATGTTAACAACTACAGACCTATATCAATCCTGCCAAACTTGTCTAAAATTTTTGAAAAACTAATCTATAAGCAGCTTTACTCATATCTAGCCAAACTCAATATACTTAGCCCTTGCCAATATGGCTTCAGACCCAAAAAAGCACTAACGATGCACTTATTAGTATGCTTAACTCGATTCATACAGCTCTTGATAAAAATGAGTTCCCTGTTGGGTTATTTGTGGACCTGCGTAAAGCTTTTGATACTGTCAACCACCAAAACCTTCTTCTTAAATTACATCATTATGGAGTCAGAGGACACTCCCTACAATACCTCAAATCCTACCTTACTGACAGGCTCCAATATGTTTCTGTGAATAATACAATTTCTCCCACCCTACCCATCAACATTGGTGTTCCTCAGGGCAGCATACTTAGCTTGGCCCTCTCCTCTTTCTCATCTACATTAATGACCTTCCAAATGCCTCCCAACACCTCAAACCAATTCTATTTGCTGACGACACAACCTTCATTTACTCCAGTCCTGATCCCCTTGCTCTAAATGCCACAGTAAATACTGAGCTTAATAAAGTCCATCTTTGGCTAACTGCCAACAAACTCACCCTTAACATTGACAAAACTTTCTATATTCTGTTTGGCAATAAATCCTCTAATCAAATAAATCTCAAAATAAACAATACCCAAATTTGTAACAAATTAGATGGCAAATTCCTTGGCATTCTCATTGACCACAAGCTGAATTTCCAGGGACACATTCTAAATATATCAAAAAAAGTTTCAAAAACTGTGGGCATTCTTTCTAAGATCAGATATTATGTACCACCCCCTGTCCTGGTGACTCTCTATTACTCCCTTATCTATCCATATCTCAACTATGGTATTTGTGCTTGGGGCTCTACTACCCAAAATCACTTACGTCCTCTAATTACTCAACACAAAGCTGCTATTAGGACAATATCCAACTCTGGCCCCAGACATCACTCGGTACCCCTACTCAAATCTCTGAATATGTTAGACATTAAGTCTCTGCACATTCTCTCATGTGTATTATACATATATAAAACGCTAAACTATAATGCCAATCCTGATCTCAAAAGCTTCATAGAAGGTTGTAACAGAACCCATGAGCACCTCACCAGAAATAAATACAGTTTTGATATTCCTAGAGTACGACTTAATCAAACTAGAAATGCTCTACAAATCAAGGGGGCCCAGAATGTGGAATGACCTTCCCGACCATGTTAAAGACTGTACCTCTCTCAACCAGTTTAAGTTAAAAACGAAGCTATACCTAATAAATTCCCTGTAACCTACCTTACCCTTCTATTGTCAACCAATGTCTGTTTTTCTTTAAAGAGCGCTGTTTGTCGACATATTTGTATTTGCGCTGCTTTTTCATCTATGTTTTCATTTCTTGTTTTCATCTACTCATTATGCTCAATTAGTATTAAGCTTGTCATTTAAGTTTATCATGCCCGAAACGCTTTGCGTAATAGTGGCTTTAGGCATTGTATGTACTAGCTCTACCTATAAGTCAACCAATCTTTGTAAAAATTTATTGTATGTATGTACCTTACCTAAATAAAATATTATTATTATTATTACTATTATTATTATTATATTGTAGTTATTATGATGAACTCAAATTTTGCTACAATGTACCTATTGATAGTCTTGGCCATATCTGTTAGATTAAGTAACTGCTCAAGATGGAATGCGTGTTTGTGGCTTTCCAAAAATATAAGAATAACAACATTATTATTATTATGTGCTCTCAGACCCCACTGTACCTTCTTGTTTTTAAATAAATAAATATAAAAATAAATTGTTATATTTCAATTTAATGTTTTCATTCTGCTTAATGCAATTAAACTACCATACTATTGCTAGAACTACTGACTCCATAATGTAATAGTCTATGCTTATCATCTTTAGGTATCACCCTTTTCTGGGGGGAGCTCCGTCGGCTCCCCGGAGCTATACCAGGCTGATATGCTAATGTCAGACTTTGGCATCAGTCATGTGTATGGATTTCTAGGGCCTACCGGGGACCACGGCCTGAACCTGGCCCCCTCAGAGAGGCAAGGGGAGCAATAGCCTATAGAAACCCCCGTGTGGTTGGAAGCATTCTATGTCTGCCATCGACCGGGTCAAGCATCCAGAAAGGTAAACATTCCAAAACAAACCCCTATTCTGGTTAAAATTGCTACCAAAAGCTGAAGTAGTGGATAGAACTCCCCAACAGAAAACAAGCAAACTAGTATGACGTCACACGTCACCGCGCCGCTGTCTGGGGAGGGGGAGCCCCAGACCTCTCACGCCGGCTATCCACCCATCAGTTCTTCGACTGATGCTATAGGCACCGGTTGTGTGCTCCGGCTCCATTAGTTGTTTCAGCACTGTACCTAGTATGGTGTCTGTCTTCTAGGTGGTGCGTGAATCGGGAGTCTCCAGTACTCTGGCTGCATGCGCCTAGGGTTCCGTTCCCTAGGTGCCCTGTAAGTACTGCCCTTGGGGCCACCTTCCACAAGTTCCTTGGTTTCTGCCCCTGCTAGGCAGTTTACTGCTTGGTTTTCGGCCGCCCTTTGTGTGCTCGGGTGTTCTGTCTCCCATGTTCGCCTTCGGGTAAGGGGCAGTTTTGCACTGGTGGGGCGCAAGGTGCTGCACAGCTTGTTTTCACCTATTTGGCGGCCAGGTCTGTTGTGCCTGGGTATGCTGTCCTCTTGCGGGGTTTTCTTTTTCTTTTTTGTTTATCTACCTGGTGGGGGGTCTGCCTTCGTTCTTGCCTCCTGTGTCCCTTGTGTTCCGAGTATTATTCTGGTGGTTCCCCCTGCTAGGTCCCCGTGAGTGTACACGTCCCGGGGGTTCAGTGCTTAGAAAGTTGTTTGGTAGCTTTGGACGCCGGTTAGCAGTACCCTGCCTGGGATTACCTGAGCACGAGTCCTATTATAGTAAACGCTCGGGACCCTGGGAATTCACTGGGGGCGTGCAGGTCCAATGAATGTGACCCCGGAGACCCCCCCCCCCCCTCGCTTCTAGCGAGTTTGAGGGTTTCTCTCACCCTTGTCTCAGGGTGACTCTCTGTTTGCCTCCGTCTCCTGCCTGTGGGGTCGGTGACCCCTTCGACCCGGAGTCCTGCGAGTTTTGTTGCTCGTTGTGGCTTAGTTACCCAGTTGTGCTGACTAAGCGGGTGTGGGCAGCAGGGGCGTTGCACTTTGAGCCTTGGTGGTGGCAACGTTCTCGTTTGTTTACTCCCCGGGAGCCTCGGGGCTTCCCCATTTTGGTTCATGTCGTGTTGGAACTTGAGGGTGTTTGTTGCTTCGGTTCCTTCTATGCCCCCTTGTCTTTCCCCTGGATGTCCTCGTCCTGCCTACATCCGGTTCCTTACCGACTGTGGGTTCGGGGCGGGGTTCGATGGTTTTGAGACTCGGTCAGTCTCGGGGAATTCCCCTTCTTGGGTAGTGATGGGGGCATTTGAGCCTGTTCCTCCAGCTGTGTTGTAAGAGTCTGCCAGTGGGCTGCCTTCCTTAGTATTTTTTGTAAAAATGCAGCTGCCCCGGTTTTCTGGTACGGCCGGGGCTTTGGGGGGACGGCTTGGCCCCCGGGGCCTGTCGTGTGGGTTCCTGGGGCTGACTTGGGGGGCTTTGGCCCCGTAGGACCCCGTGGGGGGGTTTTGTCCCCCTCTAGGCGGGGCTTCTGGTTACGTGGAGTGGGGTTTTTCCTCCCCGTGCACTCGGCGTACATGTTGTTGTTGGGCATCAACCCCTCCCTGGGTTCGGTTCCTTGGCCTTTGAGTCAGTTAGTTCCGTCCTGTCGGTGGATGCTCCCCCCTTTTCGGGACGGTGTCTTCGTCATGTTTTCCCGTTCTTGGGGTTCTACATGACTTCTGGTCTCGGGTGTGACTGTGCCTTTGTGTGCCTTCGAGACTGGTGTTTGCTTCTGTGTTCTCGAGGGTTCGGGAAGGTTTTCGCTACTTCCCGTATTATTGGAACGTCTGTCGGCTCCTAGTCCGGGTCGCCGTATTGGGCTACTTGTAGCCCAGTTGGGCTACTCGTGGCCCAGTTGGGGTTCCTTTTTGGGATCTTTGTCTGTGCTTAGTTGGCTGGTTTTGTTGTTACTGCTTCCTCTTATGGCTACTTTTCTAGTGCAGTTGTCCTGGTTGGCACCTTTCCGCTGAGCAGGTTGTGCAGTTCGGCCAGCGTGTCATGCGTATGCGCCGTGGAGTTTGTTTTGGTCTGGGCGGTGTGTTTCAGTGCTGGTGTTTTGCGCCCTTTTTACTCGGGTGCTTTTGCCTCTCGCTCTTCTCCCTTTCTCCGGTATGTGCCCCTTCGCTCCGGGGGTGTCATAGATTCCCGCTGTGGGGAGGACGCTGCGGTTTTCCCTGTGTCATGGGTGTGGGCCTCCTTCGCCTCTACCCTGCTCTCATGCGTGTCCGGCTCTGGCTTTTTCATCTAGCGGTGCTCAAAGGATCTTTTGGGCACTGTTGGGTCGTGACACGTTCGTTCCTCCATTTGACAGGTGAGTTTCTGTGGTCTGGCGTCTTTTGGCTGGGCGCTGCATGGATGCGATGTTTATATACCTGTCTTTATTTAAGTATATTTATGTACGAATGAGACCGTTAGCACACCAGTGACTGTCCCTTTTCAACCCTTCCAGTCCCACTCATGTGCATGTCCAACGTACCCATGCTAGTGTCATTCAGGGGGACCCACATCTTTCGTGTTATGGGGTGTGTGGGTTGTGGTGCTGGTTATGTACTCACCTGGTAGGGCTCTCCTGGTTGTGCTTGCGTGGTTTGAGCTCTGGCTCTTGGGTCCCGCCTATATGGAAGAACTTGCGGGATAGTTCCAGTGGAGTGCAGTGGTGCCATAGGCACAATCGGGAAACACTGTATAACCATCAGAGGTCTGTGGTTGTTACACGTCCTACCTGCGAGCATCCGCCGTATTGCCGGTACATCCGTGGACTTCCAAGGAACACTAGCCTGTTTTCGGATAGAGGTTCCGGCCCATCCTGGCTGTGGTGGGTATGTGGGCCTGCGGGCTGCTCCAAGTAACAGCCTGGTGGGCCAACCTCTCCCTAGTCAAGCCTAGCCTCGGGCCGGGCTTGGGGAGTAAGTGAACACCCTGAACCCCATCCAGCAGGTATCGGGCTGGTATCTCCGCCGTCGGTCACCGGGTGTGCTGGTTCTTGGGCCTGCTGTGTTCTGTCGTGTCTCCATTGGCCCTGTCTGGGGTCTGCCTACACCGTTCTCTGCCTTTGCAGAAGCAGGTTGCTACTTTCATGTTGCGGTGGTGCACGTTGCTGCTGCACGTGTGCATTGGTAACGTGTTTTGTGGTGAGGTGTCCTTTTTCCTGTGTCCGGTTGTGGTGTGGCACTTTGCTGCTGTTTTGTGCCTTAGGTTTGCGTCTGGGGATTTGCTTGTTAATTTTCGTGGTCTTCGGGTCCCTGGCTTGGACCTTTCATGTGCGTGGGATCCTGTCCCTGCCTGATTATCCACCCCTGGTTGTTTCCTGGGCTTTGAGCTTTGGCTCTTTTCATCCTGCTTTTCCCCAGTCGCTTCCCTGGCATCTCCTTTGGTCGGTTTTGCCTGCTCTTGCTGCTATAGGGGGGGGGGGGCTGTCGGTTTTTACCGATTCTCTTCCTTGTGCATTTCCATTGTTTTCTCCTATGCCGCAGGGGTGTTCTTCGTGCGTTCCTTGGCTTCTTGGGCGTTATTTCAGCCTGTGTACTATAGTGCACTTATGTGTCTTGGTCTGTTTTCATTGCTCGTACCCGTTGGTTCGGGTACTGTTCTGGTGGCAACCCTTATGCTTTCTTCGGCTTTCCTGGCTTGCCCTGCCGGTGGGTTTTTCTGGGTCTTGCCATGTCTTGCATTGGACCCGTTATTTCTGATCTCCTGGCGGGCTTGCTTGCATTGGGAGCTTTCTGTTCGGCAGACGTTTCATCTCCTTTGTGCCACCTGGACTTTGGTGGTCGCACCCAAGATCTTCCTGCGACTCCGCCTTTTCCTGCGCTCGGAGGTGCCTTGTCGTGGTTGCTTACATTCTGCTTCGCGTGTCTCACCTCCGGTTGGTGGTCGGGAGGCTTAGTGGTCGGTGTCCCACCTGCGTACTTCTTCTTGGTGGTAGAATGGGGTATTTTGGCGGTCCTTCATTTTCCTCCTGCCCTTTCTTAGGTGGCTGCAGTTGTTAGCGTCGGCTTGGTTTTTTCTGGTGGGGGTTGGGGGCCGTCGTTTTGCCACGTACTGTCGCCTCGTTCGTGCGGCGCTCACGGAGCCACTTCGGCTTTCTTTCGTTCTTGGTGTTGCTTCTGTACCGTTAGTATGCTGTCTCGTGCGTTATTTCACTTCCGGCCTGTTAGTGCACCGCTTGAACCGTCCTGGTCTCTGGTAAGCGTGCTCTGTCTTCTCCTCGGTTGGTGGTGCCCCTTCGGTTCCGGTTTGTTTTTTCGTCAGCTCCTTTTCCTGTTGGCGTTTACCTCTGGGGAGTCGGGTGGCTGGGCTTCTTGCTCCTCCGCAGGGGTTTTTCTGTTCCTTCGGTTTTGGAGTTTTGGTTGTTCGGTGGCAGCATTCTCCATCTTTTCTGGCATGGGAGGGGGGCTGCTGCGTTCCGGAGGGGTCCTTGTGTTATTGGTGCTTTGGTTGGTAGGGCCGGGGGGTGTCGTGTTTTGTTCAGTGGCAGCACTCCGCTGTTATTTGCGTGCCACGGCCTTTATGTCCGGGGCGTGCTTTGAGTTGATCCGGTTCCATTCTTCCCTGTTCGCGGGTGACGGTGTCCCGGGTGGTCAGCCGTGTTCTTGCGACTAGCCTGCCTGTGTTCTTTCCCTATGCCTGTGGCGTTCGTGGCTTCGCTGCTTGAGCTCCCGTCTATGCGGCATATCCTTGATGTCATTCGGGCAAGGATCTTTGGTGTTCGTGCAGGGGCCTTACTGGTCGTTGTCTCGTGTTGTTTCTGGGCCCTTTTTCGGGCTGTCGCCTTGGGTTAGCGTCGGCTGTCGGTTGTCTCGCTTCCGTTGAGGGGTGCGTGGTGTCCGCCTCCCGGTTCCTTCCCTTTGACCTGTCTCTGTCGGTATTTAGCTCCGAGAAGCCGACGGGGATCCCCCCAGAAAACCAGCGTTGAATGTAAAGAAACGCCATTTTCTGGGCGAGACCCAGAGGCTCCCCCGGCAACCCTCCCTCCCTCCAGTCGGCGGTTTTTCGCGTGTTTTGACATCCAGCCTCAGAACTGATGGGTGGATAGCCGGCGAGAGAGGTCTGGGGCTCCCCCTTCCCCCTCCCGGGGAGGGGGAAGCTGCGCAGACAGCGGCGCGGTGACGTGTGACGTCATACTAGTTTGCTTGTTTTCTGTTGAAGAGTTCTATCCACTAGTTCGGCTTTTGGTAGCAATTTTAACCAGAATATGGGTTTGTTTTGGAATGCTTACCTTTCTGGATGCTTGACCCGGTTGATGGCAGATATAGAATGCTTCCAACAACACGGGGGTTTCTATAGGCCATTGTTCCCCTTGCCTCTCTGAGGGGGCCAGGTTCTGGCTGTGGTCCCTAGTAGGCCCTAGAACTCCATACACATGACTGATGCCAAAGTTTGACATTAGCATATCAGCCTGGTAAAGCTCCGTGGAGCCTCCGGGTCTCACCCAGAAAATGGCGTTTCATTACATTCAATGCTGGTTTTATTAGTTTTATACTGGAGCCAGATTTCCCCACAGAGGGCGAAGAGGGAGGAGGAGGGCGACAAGGAAGGAGGAGAGCGAGGAAGGAGGAGGGCGAGGAGGAAGGAGGAGGCCAAGGAGGAAGATGGCGAGGAAGGAGGAGGAGGAAGGAATAGGAGGACGAAGAGGAAGGAGAAGGAGGGCGAAGAGGAAGGAGGAGGAGGGCGAGGAGGAAGGAGGAGTAGGGCGAGGAGGAAGGAAGAGGAGGGCGAGGAGGAAGGAGGAGGAGGAAGGAAGAGGAGGGCGAGGAAGGATAGAGGAGGGAGGAAGAAGGAGAAGGGCGAGGAGGAGGAAGGAGGGCGAGCAGGAAGGAGGAGGAGGGCAAGGGGGAAGGAGGAGGAGGGCAAGGGGGAAGGAGGAGGAGGGCAAGGGGGAAGGAAAAGGAGGGCGAGGAAGGAAGGAGGAGGGCGAGGAGAAAGGAGGAGGAGGGCGAGGAAGGAGGAGAAGGGCGGGGAGGAAGGAAGAGGAGAGTGAGGAGGAAGTAGGAGGGTGAGGAGGAGAGTGAAGAGGAAGGAATAGAAGGACGAAGAGGAAGGAGAAGGAGGGCGAAGAGGAAGGCAAGGAGGAAGGAGGAGGAAGGCGAGGAAGGAGGAGGACGAGGAGGAAGGCAAAGAGGAGGAGGGCGAGGAAGAAGGAGGAGGACGAGGAGGAAGGCAAGGAGGAAGGAGGAGGCCAAGGAGGAAGAAGGAGAAGGCCGAGGAGGAGGAAGGAGGAGGAGGGCGAGGAGGAAGGAGGAAGATGGCGAAGAAGGAGGAGAAAGGAATAGAAGGACGAAGAGGAAGGAGAAGGAGGGCGAAGAGGAAGGAGGAGGGCGAGGAGGAAGGAGGAGGAAGGAGGAAGAGGAGAGCGAGGAGGAAGGAGGCAGAGGAGAGCGAGGAGGAAGGACGAGGAGGAGAGCGAGGAGGAAGGAGGAGGAGGAGAGCGAGGAGGAAGGAGGAGGAGGAGAGCGAGGAGGAGGAGAGCGAGGAGGAGGAAAGCGAGGAGGAAGGAGGAGAGCGAGGCGGAAGGAGGAGGAGGAGAGCGAGGAGGAGAGCGAGGAGGAAGGAGGAGAGCGAGGAGGAAGGAGGAGGAGGAGGAGGAGAGCGAGGAGGAAGGAGGAGGAGGAGGAGAGCGAGGAGGAAGGAGGAGGAGGAGGAGAGCGAGGAGGAAGGAGGAGGAGGAGGAGAGCGAGGAGGAAGGAGGAGGAGGAAGGAGGAGGGTGACGAGGAAGGAGGAGGGCGAGGAGGAAAGAGGAGGGCGAGGAGGAGGAGGAGAGCGAGAAGGAAGGAGGAGGAGGAGATCGAGGAAGGAGGAGAGCGGGGAGGAAGGAGGTGGAGAGCGAGGAGGAAGGAGGAGGAGAGCGAGGAGGAAGGAGGAGGAGAGCGAGGAGGAAGGAGGAGGAGGAGAGCGAGGAGGAAGGAGGAGGAGAGCGAGGAGGAAGAAGGAGGAGGAGAGCGAGGAGGAAGAAGGAGGAGCAGAGCGAGGAGGAAGAAGGAGGAGCAGAGCGAGGAGGAAGGAGGAGAGCGAGGAGGAAGGAGGAGGAGGAGAGCGAGGAGGAAGGAGGAGGAGGGAAGCGAGGAGGAAGGAGAGCGAGGAGGAAGGAGGAGGAGAGCGAGGAGGAAGGAGGAGGAGATCGAGGAAGGAGGAGAGCGGGGAGGAAGGAGGTGGAGAGCGAGGAGGAAGAAGGAGGAGAGCGAGGAGGAAGGAGGAGGAGGAGAGCGAAGAGGAAGGAGGAGGAGGAGAGCGAGGAGGAAGGAGGAGGAGGAGAGCGAGGAGGAAGAAGGAGGAGGAGAGCGAGGAGGAAGAAGGAGGAGCAGAGCGAGGAGGAAGAAGGAGGAGCAGAGCGAGGAGGAAGGAGGCGGAGAGCGAGGAGGAAGGAGGAGGAGGAGAGCGAGGAGGAAGGAGGAGGAGGAGGGAAGCGAGGAGGAGGAGGGAAGCGAGGAGGAAGGAGGAGGAGGAGAGAAGCGAGGAGGAAGGAGGAGGAGGAGGAGGGGAGCGAGGAGGAAGGAGGAGGAGGAGGAGGGGAGCGAGGAGGAAGGAGGAGGGGAGTGAGGAGGAAGGAGGAGGAGGGCGAGGAGGAAGGAAGAGGAGAGCGAGGAGGGCGAGGAAGGAAGGAGGAGCAGCTAGGAGGCCGAGGAGGAAGGCGAGGAGGAAGGAGGAGGAGGGCGAGAAAAGAAGGAGGGGGAGGAAGGAAGGAGGAGGGAGGAAGGAGAAGGGCGAGGAGGAAGGAGAAGGGCGAGGAGGAAGGAGGAGAAGGGCGGGGAGGAAGGAGGAGGAGAGTGAGGAGGAAGTAGGAGGGTGAGGAGGAGAGTGAGGAGAAAGGAGGAGGGCGAGGAGGAAGGAGGAGGAGGGCGAGGAGGAAGGAAGAGGGCGAGGAGGAAGGAGAAGGGCGAGGAGGAAGGAGGAAAGCGAGAAGGAAGGAGGAGGACGAGAGCGAAGAGGGAGGAGGAGGACGAGAGCGAGGAGGGAGGAGGAGGAGGAGAGCGAGGAGCGAGGAGTGAGGAGGAGGAGGAGAGCGAGGAGGGAGGAGGAGGACGAGAGCGAGGAGGGAGGAGGAGGACGAGAGCGAGGAGGAAGGAAAAGGGCAAGGAGGAGGGAAAGGAGGAGGAGGGCGGGGAGGAAGGAGGAGGAGAGTGAGGAGAAAGTGGAAGGGTGAGGAGAAAGGAGGAGGGCGAGGAGGAAGGAAGAGGGCGAGGAGGAAGGAGGAGGAAGGAGAAGGGCGAGGAGGAAGGAGGAGGAAAGAGGAGGGCGAGGAGGAAGGAGGAGGAGGGCGAGGAGGAAGGAGGAGGAGGGAGAGGAGGGCGAGGAGGAAGGAGGAGGAGGAGGGAGAGGAGGGCGAGGAGGGCGAGGAGGAAGGAGGAGGAGGGAGAGGAAGGCGGGGAGGAAGGAGGAGGAGGGCGAAGAGGAAGGAGGAGGAGGGAGAGGAGGGCGAGGAGGAAGGAGGAGGAGGGAGAGGAGGGCGAGGAGGAGGAGGGCGAGGAGGAATGAGGAGGAGGGAGAGGAGGGCGAGGAGGAGGGAGAGAAGGGCGAGGAGGAAGGAGGAGGAGGGCGAGGAGGAAGGAGGAGTGGGGCGAAGAGGAAGGAAGAGGGCGAGGAGGAAGGTGGGCGAGGAGGAAACAGGAGTAGGAGGGCAAGGAAGAAGGAGGAGGGCGAAGAAAGGAGGGCGAAGAAAGAAGGAGGGCGAAGAAAGAAGGAGGAGGGCGAGGAGGAAGGAGGAGGGCGAGGAAGGAAGGAGGGAGGAAGGCGAGGAAGGAAGGAGGAGGGCGAAGAGGAAGGAGGAGAAGGGCGAGGAGGAAGGAGGAGGGTGAGGAGGAAGGAGGAGGGCAAGGAGGGTAAGGAGGAGGGCGCGGAGGAAGGAGAAGGGCGAGGAGGAAGGAGGAGGGCGAGGAGGAAGGAGAGCGAGGAGGGAGGAAGAGGAGAACGAGAAGGAAGGAGGAGGAGGAGAGCGAGGAGGAAGGAGGAGGAGGACAGCGAGGAAGAAGGAGGAGGATGAAAGCGAGGAAGAAGGAGGAGAAGGAGAGCGAGGAGGAAGGAAGAGGAGGGCGAGGAAGGGTAGAGGAGGGAGGATGGAGGAGAGAGGAAGGAGGAGGAGAAGGGCGAGGAGGAGGAAGGAGGAGGAGGGCGAGGAGGAAGGAGGAGGAGGGCAACGAGGAAGGAGGAGGAGGGCAAGGAGGAGGAGGGCGAGGAAGGAAGGAGGAGGGCGAGGAGGAAGGAGCTAGGAGGGCGAGGAGGAGGAGGGCGAGGAGAAAGGAGGAGGAGGGCGAGGAGGAAGGAAGAGGAGGAGGAGGGAGGAGGGCGAAGAGGAAGGAGGAGAAGGGCGGGGAGGAAGGAAGAGGAGAGTGAGGAGGAAGTAGGAGGGTGAGGAGGAGGAGAGTGAGGAGGAAGGAGGAGGAGGGCGAGGAGGAAGGAGGAGGGCGAGGAGGAAGGCAAGGAGGAAGGAGGAGGCCAAGGAGGAAGGAGAAGAAGGCCGAGGAGGAGAGCAAGGAGGAAGGAGGAGGAGGAGGGCGAGGAGGAAGGAGGAAGATGGCGAGGAAGGAGGAGGAGGAAGGAATAGGAGGAGTGTCACACACACACACACACACACACACACACACACACACACACACACACACACACACACACACACACACACACACACACACACACAAATGGAATGGAATGGAATGCATTAGGAAGTGATGTGGTGGTGGGTGACTCCATACATAGCTTCAAGTGTAGATATGATAGAGCCCAATAGGCTCAGGAACCTGTACATTAGTTGATTGACAGTTGAGAGGCGGGACCAAAGAGCCAGAGCTCAACGTCTGCAAGCACAACTAGGTGAATACAACTAGGGAAGTAAGTACACACCCAGGAAGCAGCCCGTAACAGCTGTTTAACTCCCAGGTACCTATTTACTAGTAGGTAACAGGGGCATCAGGGTGAAAGAAACTCTGTCCATTTCTCTGTGCCTAGTCCGGGGATCGAACCAGGCCAACAAGATTACAAGTCCCGCGCGCTGTCCACTCAGCTACCAGACCCTCCCCCCCCTAGGAGTCTGTTCTCACCTATTTGTAATCACCTATTTGTGCTTGCGGAGGTTGAGCTTAGTCTCTTTGGTCCCATGTGTGTGTACTCACCTAATTGTGCTTGCGGGGGTTGAGCTCTGGCTCTTTGGTCCCGCCTCTCAACCGTCAATCAACTGGTGTACAGGTTCCTGAGCCTACTGGGCTCTATCATATCTACATTTGAAACTGTGTATGGAGTCAGCCTCCACCACAACACTTACATTCATGTACAGCCACTAGTACGCGTAGCGTTTCGGGCAAGTCCTTAATCCTATGGTCCCTGGAATACGGTCCCCTGCCGCGAAGAATCGTTTTTTCATCCAAGTACACATTTTACTGTTGCGTTAAACAGAGGCTACAGTTAAGGAATTGCGCCCAGTAAATCCTCCCCGGCCAGGATACGAACCCATGACATAGCGCTCGCGGAACGCCAGGCGAGTGTCTTACCACTACACCACGGAGACTGTAAACTTCCTAGTGCATTCCATTTACTAACTACTCTGACACTGAAAAAGTTCTTTCTAATGTCTCTGTGGCTCATTTGGGTACTCAGCTTCCACCTGTGTCCCCTTGTTCGCGTCCCTCCAGTGTTGAATAGTTTATCCTTGTTTACCCGGTCGATTCCCCTGAGGATTTTGTAGGTTGTGATTGTGTGTGTGTGTGTGTGTGTGTGTGTGTGTGTGTGTGTGTGTGTGTGTGTGTGTGTGTGTGTGTGTGTGTGTGTGTGTGTGTGTGTGTGTACTCACCTAGTTGTACTCACCTAGTTGTCTGCAGGATCGAGCATTGACTCTTGGATCCCGCCTTTCGAGCATCGGTTGTTTACAGCAATGACTCCTGTCCCATTTCCCTATCATACCTGGTTTGAAAATTATGAATAGTATTTGCTTCCACAACCTGTTCCTGAAGTGCATTCCATTTTCCCACTACTCACACGCTAAAAGAAAACTTCCTAACATCTCTGTGACTCATCTGAGTTTCAAGCTTCCATCCATGCCCCCTCGTTCTGTTACTATTCCGTGTGAACATTTCGTCTATGTCCACTCTGTCAATCCCTCTGAGTATCTTATACGTTCCTATCATGTCCCCCCTCTCCCTTCTTCTTTCTAGTGTCGTAAGGCACAGTTCCCTCAGGCGCTCCTCATACCCCATCCCTCGTAGCTCTGGGACGAGTCTCGTTGCAAACCTCTGAACCTTTTCCAGTTTCATTATATGCTTCTTCAGATGGGGACTCCATGATGAGGCGGCATACTCTAAGACTGGCCTTACGTAGGCAGTGTAAAGCGCCCTAAATGCCTCCTTACTTAGGTTTCTGAATGATGTTCTAACTTTTGCCAGTGTAGAGTACGCTGCTGTCGTTATCCTATTTATATGTGCCTCAGAAGATAGATCAGGTGTTACGTCCACCCCCAGGTCTCTTTCACACGTCGTTACAGGTAGGCTGTTCCCCTTCATTGTGTACTGTCCCTTTGGTCTCCTATCTCCTAGTCCCATTTCCATAACTTTACATTTGCTCGTGTTGAATTCCAGTAGCCATTTCTCTGACCATCTCTGCAACCTGTTCAGGTCCTCTTGGAGGATCCTGCAATCCTCATCTGTCACAACTCTTCTCATCAACTTTGCGTCATCTGCAAACATCGACATGTAGGACTCCACGCCTGTAAACATGTCGTTAACATATACAAGAAATAGAATTGGTCCCAGCACCGATCCTTGTGGTACTCCACTTGTTACTGTTCGCCAGTCCGACTTCTCGCCCCATACCGTAACTCTTTGGCTCCTTCCTGTTAGGTAGTTCCTTATACATGCTAGGACCTTTCCCCCCACCCCAGTCTGCCTCTCGAGCTTGAACAGCAGTCTCATGTGCGGTACTGTATCAAAGGCTTTTTGGCAGTCCAGAAATATGCAGTCTGCCCAACCATCTCTGTCCTGTCTTATCCTCGTTATTTTATCATAGAATTCCAGAAGGTTTGTTAGGCACGATTTCCCTGTCCAGAACCCATGTTGATGTTTGTTCACAAACCTAATGTTCTCCAGGTGTGCAACCAGTCATAGCCTAATTATTCTTTCCAGTATTTTACAGGGGATGCTTGTCAGTGATACAGGTCTATAGTTAAGTGCCTCCTCCCTATCACCTTTCTTGAAGATCGGCACGACATTTGCCTTCTTCCAGCAACTGGGCAATTCTCCTGACACAAGTGACTCATTAAAGATCATTGCCAGAGGCACGCTGAGGGCCTGTGCTGCTTCTTTTAGTATCCACGGTGATACTTTGTCTGGTCCAACTGCTTTAGTTGCATCTAGAGTTGTCAACTGTTTCATTACCTCCTCTGCTCTCACCTATATATCTGATAGTCTTTCATCTAGGGTAACCCCTTCCAACAATGGGAGCTGCTCAGGCTCGGTAGTGAACACTCCATGGAAACTGGCATTCAGTGCCTCGCAGATTTCCTTGTCACTTTCAGTATATGCCCCCTCTGTCTTCCTTAGTCTTGTCACTTGGTCGTTCACCGACATTTTTCTTCTTATATGACTATGTAGTATCTTAGGTTGTTTTTTCGCTTTGATTGCAATATCGTTCTCATAGTCCCTATCCGATGTTCGTCTTATGTTAATGTAATCGTTCCTAGCTCTGTTGTATCTGATCCTGTTGTCCTCTGTTCTTTGTCTTCTGTACTTCCTCCACTCCCGCCTGCTGGCCATTTTTGCTTCCTGACACTGTCTATTAAACCATGGGTTATTATATTCCTTCTTATTTTTTCCCTTTACCGTTGGTATAAATCTCTCTTCGGCCTCCTGGCATTTCTGTATGACTAGGTTCATCATATCTTGGACTGTTTTTCCTCTAATTTCTTCCTCCCACTGCACTTCACCCAGATAGTCCCTTATCCTCTTATAGTCCCCTTTCCTGTAGTCAGCTCTCCTTTCCCAGATCTCTTGTCCCATGGTCATAAGTTTGAATTCCATCATGTAGTCAAAGACTAGGACACAATGGTCACTGGCCCCTAGAGGTATTTCATGCTCTAAATTCTCGATATCTTCTACATTCTGGGTGAAAATCAGGTCTAATAGGCTCGGTGCATCTCCTCCTCTTTCCCTTGTGTCTTCCTTCACATGTTGTGTCAGGAAATTCCTGTCTATAACATCTACTAATTTTGCTCCCCACGTTTCGTCCCCTCCATGGGGATTCCTTGATTCCCAATTTATCTCTCCATGATTTAGGTCCCCCATGATCAGCAGCTTCGCTCTCATTCTGTGGGCTAGTGTTGCTGCCTTCTGCAGTTCATCTATACATGCTTTGTTGTTGTCATCATACTCCTGCCTGGGTCTTCTACTGTTTGGTGGGGGATTGTAGATTACCAAGATCACAATCTTCCTCCCATCTACTGTCAGAGTTCCATGTACGAAGCTTGTGCACTCATTGGTAACTCGATTTCCCAGGTCTTCAAACTTCCATTTCCGCTTTATTAGGAGTGCTACTCCCCCTCCCTGTCTCTGTGTCCTCTCTTTTCGTATCACCTGGTACCCTTCAGGAAAGATTGCATCTGAGATCATGTCAATAATTTTAGTTTCCACAATTGCAACTATGTCAGGATCTGCTTCACTCACTCTTTCTTTTATCTCTTCTGCTTTATTAGATACCCTATCAGCATTGGTGTACCAAACCTTGAGATTCTTCATGGAAACTCTTGTACCAGAGTTCTCCCTTTCTCTGGGGGTCTGAGGGGATCTGGGGGGTGTCTGGGGGATGACTGGGGGCAGGGGGGATCTGGGGGGTGTCTGGGGAATGACTGGGGGCGGGGAGGATCCGGGGGATGTCCGGGGGGATCCAGGGGGTGTCTGGGGGGGAGGTCCGGGGGGTGTATGGGGGGTGAAAGAGGTCAGGAGGGGTGCTTGGGGGGCTACTGGGGGCTGGGCTTCTAGGAAGGTAGGTAGGAGGGTCTGGGGTAGGGCCTGGGTAGGTAGGTCTGGAGTAGGAAGGGCATACTGGGTCTGAAGATTAGGGAGGGCATAGAGGGGTTGGGAGATAGCGTAAGGTTGGGAGTCAGATAGAGGTTGAGAGGTTGGAAGGGGGAAGGATAGGTGGGGGGAACTTCCCACCCCCCTCGCAAGGGTGGGGGGTCACATGGAAGGAGAGGGGATGAGGAGGGGTGAGGGCTGGGTAGGCTTTGGGTGTTGAGGGGATGAGGGCTGGGTGGGTTCTTGGGGTTGAGGGGATGAGGGCTGGGTGGGTTTTGGGGGTTGAGGGGATGAGGGCTGGGTGGGTTTTGGGGGTTGAGGGGATGAGGGCTGGGTGGGTTTTGGGGGTTGAGGGGATGAGGGCTGGACAGGTTTTGGGGGTTGAGGTGATGAGGGAGTCCTTGGAATGTGGGATGAATTTGATTGCAGTGGGGTCAGAGGGGTCAAGGGATGTGTTGGGGAGATAAGCAGGGGCAGCTGATTTGGGGAAGGAGTGACCTGAGAAGCAGGTGTGAGCTCGTTAGCATGGGGTGGATTAGCACTGGGGTGTGTAGCTACTCTCAAATGGGAAGAGTTGTATTGTTGTTTGCTTGCTCTGTGGGCAATCTGTTCCTCCTTCGTCATGAATTTGTCAATATATACGTTGTAGTAATTTTCGCTACCTCTGAGTAAGTGTTTGTGATGCAGTATGTAATCCACTGCCTCTTCGTTAGTGAACTGTACCAGGACAGGTCGTTTCCTGTTACAATTGTATGGTCCAATGTGTCGTTGAACTTGCACCTCATTCCCTGCCATCTGGGCTCTCATGTCTCTCAAGATCCCCTGTAGCTCCAAATCCTCAATCTCCATCCTTTCCTGCCTCGATGGTGCCCTGGCTTCAAGCAATCCATGGATTATGATTGTCCTCTTTCTCAGTTCAGGGTCATGCTGGTGGCCCTCTCCCTGGCTGACCCCCACCCCTCCCACACCCGCTACTCCACCTACTACTACTCCCCCTTCCCCTGCCAAGCTTCCCTTATTCCTGCCAAATTCATTAGTAAGCCTAGATATTTCTCCTTGCCATTCTACCCTGCTCTTCGTGATTTCCTCTTGAATATAATCCATAAACTCTTGTTTGAGTCTTTGAACCTCGTCCTGTATCTTATTAAAGACTTCACTTTTAATCCCCTGGATTAGATCATCTATCCAAACATCCCTCTTCTCTACAAATTTCCCAATCATCTTCTCCACAAACCTATCTTCTTCCTCAATCATAATACTGTTGGACCTAGACACCCTTCCTGACCTAGTCATTGCTATAATGCAACCTTACCCACAGGGGTTCCAAGTATCTTACCGTCCTGCTAACACAATAGGTGAGTGAATCTCCAATCGTCGTCCCACATGGTGGTAGAAGGGTTGCTGCCGGGGGTGAGGTCACGCGGTCAGAGTCCGGTGAGGTCTGCTTCCACACTGCACACTGCCACAGTACTTCCTCAACTATTTTGAATTACGCTATTTAAACTGTTTTTCTTCACTACCTTATGGCTTTGGTCAAAACCCAAGGTTTTTTCATTCACTTGTACACACTTTTTCACTTCGAAGTTGCCTGATTACCCCTCCCACTCCACTAGTGAACCAGGAGCTCCCAACCCCATGTCCACCCAACACGATGGTCACAAGACAAGTGACCATCGCACAAGTGACAAGTGACACAGTGTGTGTGTGTGTGTGTGTGTGTGTGTGTGTGTGTGTGTGTGTGTGTGTGTGTGTGTGTGTGTGTGTGTGTGTGTGTGTGTGCTTATCTAGTTGCCTTGTTGTACTTATCTAGTTGTGCTTGCGGGGATTGAGCTCTGGCTCTTTGGTCCCGCCTCTCAACTGTCAATCAACTGGTGTTCCTGAGCCTACTGAGCTCTATCATATCTACACTTGAAACTGTGTATGAAGTCAGCCTCCACCACATCACTGCCTAATGCATTCCATTTGTCTACTACTCTGACACTGTAAAAATTCTATCTAATGTCTCTATGGCTTATTTGGGCACTCAATTTCTACCTGTGTCCCGTAGTGTGAGTGCCCCTTGTGGTAAATAGTCTGTCTTTATCTACTCTATCAATTCCTCTGAGAATCTTGTATGTGGTGATCATGTCCCCCCTAACTCTTATGTCTCCCAGTGACGTGAGGTTTAATTCCCGTAGTCTCTCCTCGTAGCTCATACCCCTCAGTTCGGGTACTAGTCTTGTGCAAACCTTTGAACCTTTTTCATTTTAGTCTTATGCTTCACTAGAGAGTAACTCCATGCTAGAGCCGCATACTCAAGGATTGGTTTGACACATGTGGTATACAAAGTTCTGAAAGATGCCTTACACAAGTTTCTAAAGCCGTTCTTATTTTAACCAACCTGGCAAATGCCGCTGATGTAAACCTCTTGATATGGGTTTCAGGAGACAGGTCTGGCGTGATATCAACCCCCAAGGTCTTTCTCACTGACTCTTGAAGTATTTCATCTCCCGGATGATACCTTGTATCTGGTCTCCTGCTCCCTACACCTATTTTCATTACATTAGATTTTCTTGGGTTAAACTCTAACAACCATTTGTTCGAGCATTCCTTCAGTTTCATTCAGTATCACGGCATTACACTCGTCTGTGAATGTGAGCTTCACATACACCACACATTTAGTATTGTGTGATATTATTATTGTGCATGTTATTGCCTGTCCCATTGACAGTGCCATTGTGTTCATTGCATATCATCATTACCCGAGTATCCGGTTGGAACTCTTGTGATCCCTTTGCATACCGGCAGTTAGGTTGCTGTGTTAATGATTGGCTGTCAACTGTGTTAAGTTAGGTGTTTCGCCACGAGTGGATCCGAGTCCATTAGCCAGACGTCAAGAGTCTTGCTAATACAACCATAGCCTTTCTGACGCCAATCTAAAGTAAATCAAGCACCCTTTGTATTAGTGGTTAAGTTAGTAAATAAACTACTGTTAAGATTTATGCGGTGTTTCCGTTGAACAACTTCTGAATACTGCTAATCAATTACTCAAGCCTTCAGCTCCAGGTGTCTCCAACACCGAGTTGCCTATATTCACTAAACTATAAATGTGATGAGGACCCTAGGAGTCCCTTAAAGTGTTTCAAGCATTGAGGAGATTCCAACGATCAACGTGGACCAGGACCAGGTGAGGCTAGTCTGAGACGAGACTCTCAAGGACTCTAACTCGACCTTGCTCCCAGGCCCTGTACGGTTGCTCTCGTATTTTCTCTGCTGATTCCGACAGCTTCGTGAAGCGTCTGCCACATGTACATTGGCGACGTATGCATTGCAGTCGGGAAAGCAAAAGAGAAAACCCCCACAGTCTACAACATATATATTTCTTAGACACACACATCAACAGGAAGACACATCTAACAACACATCTAACTCCCAGGTACTTATTTACTGTTAGGTGAACAGTACATCAGGGTGAAAGAAATTCTGTCCATTTGTTTCCGCCTGCTCCGGGAATCGAACCCAGGTCCTTATGACTACGACCCCCCGAGCACTGTCCACTCAGCCGCGAGGCGAGGCTGTGTACTCACCTAGTTATACTCACATAGTTGTGCTTGTGGGGGTTGACCTCTGGCTCTTTGGCCCTTTGGTAGCGCTTCTGAGTTCTGGGACTAGTCTAGTGGCATACCTCTGAACTTTTTCCAGCTTCGTCTTGTGCTTGACAAGGTACGGGCTCCATGCTGGGGCCGCATACTCCAGGATTGGTGTTACATATGTGGTATACAAGGTTCTGAATGATTCCTTACACAGGTTCCTGAAGGCAGTTCTGATGTTAGCCATCCTCGCATACGCCGCAGATGTTATTCTTTTGATGTGGGTTTCAGGAGACAGGTTTGGTGTGATATTAACTCCTAGATCTTTCTCTTTGTCTGTTTCATGAAAATCTTCATCTCCCTTTCGGTATCCTGTGTCTGGCCTGTTTCCATCGCCTAGTTTAATTACCTTACATTTACTCGGGTTGAACTTTATTAGCCATTTGTTGGACCATTCATTCAATTTGTATTGGATGAATGGTTCATACTATCTTCTCATACTCATACATCTTCCTCTGTCTTAATCCTCCTCATAATTTTTGCATCATCAAAAAACAATGAGAAGAATGATTCTAT
This sequence comes from Procambarus clarkii, assembly GCF_040958095.1. NCBI lineage: Eukaryota > Metazoa > Arthropoda > Malacostraca > Decapoda > Cambaridae > Procambarus > Procambarus clarkii. The sequence goes on from NC_091225.1 coordinate 25,621,786, forward strand.
ATCCTCTGGGAGATTATTTACATATATCAGAAACAGTATAGGTCCAAGGACTGAACCCTGGGGGACCCCACTGGTGACGTATCGCCAATCTGAGACCTCACCCCTCACAGTGACTTGCTATCTTCTGTTGCTTAGGTATTCCCTTATCCAGTGGAGTACCTTCCCTTTCACTCTTGCCTGCATCTCCAGCTTTTGCACTAGTTTCTTGTGTGGTACTCTGTCAAAGGCTTTCTGGCAATCCAAAAATTATGCAGTTTGCCCACCCCTCTCTCTCTTGCTTAGACGTTGTGGTCAATTAATCCTGTGAGGCAGGACTTACCATCCTTGAACCCATGCTGATGCTGTGTTACAAAGTTCTTCCGTTTCAGATATTCCATTAGTTTTTTTGCACAATCTTCTTCTTTAACTTGCATGGTATGCAAATTAGGGACACTGGCCTGTAGTTCAGTGCCTCCTGTCTATCCCCCTTCTTGTATATCGGGCCTATATTAGCCTTCTTCCAAATATCTGGCAGTTCCCCTGTTACCAGTGATTTTTTATACACTATGGAGAGTGTCAAGCACAGTGCTTCTGCTCCTTCCTTTAGTATCCAAGGGGAGATTCCATCCGGGCCTATAGCCTTTGTCACATCCAACTCTACCAAGAGCTTCCTTTCATCCTCACTGATAATCCCAAACTCTTCTAGTTTTTCTTTTTTTTATTTATATATAGAAGAGTTGTCACATTTTTGTTCAGCCACTAGTACGTGTAGCATTTCGGGCAAGTCCCTAATCCTAAGTTCTCCGGAATACGACCCCCGCGAAGAAGCGTTTAACAACCAGGTAACCATTTTACTGTTGAGTTCAACAGAGGCTACAGCTAAGGATTTGCACCCAGTAAATCCTCCCCGGCCAAGATACGAACCCAGGACAAAGCGGTCGCGGAACGCCAGGCGAGCGTCTTACTACTACGCCACGGAGACTAAACCAGTGGTGCCTGGTTAACTATTCCCTCTCTAATCTTAAGAACTTCTCCTTGCTCTAATGTGAAGACCTCCTGGAATTTCTTATTGAATTCCTCACACACTTCCTTGTCAAGTGTAGTGAATCTGTCTGCCCTTATCATCAGTTTCATTATCTGCTCCTTCACTGTTGGTTTTCTCCTGATGTGGCTGTGCAGCAATTACAATACAATACAATACAATTTTATTTAGGTAAGGTACATACATACAATAAATATTTACAAGGATTGTTTAACTTATAGGTATAGCTAGTACATACAATGCCTAAAGCCACTATTACGCAAAGCGTTTCGGGCATGATAAACTTAAATGACAAGCTTAATACTAATTGAGCATAATGAGTAGAATGAAAACAAGAAATGAAAACATAGATGAAAAAGCAGCACAAATACAATTATGTCGACAAACAGCGCTCTTTAAAGAAAAAAACAGACATTGGTTGACAATAGAAGGGTAAGGTAGGTTACAGGGAATTTATTAGGTATAGCTTCGCTTTTAACTTAAACTGGTTGAGAGAGGTACAGTCTTTAACATGGTTGGGAAGGTCATTCCACATTCTGGGCCCCTTGATTTGTAGAGCATTTCTAGTTTGATTAAGTCGTACTCTAGGAATATCAAAACTGTATTTATTTCTGGTGTGATGCTCATGGGTTCTGATACAACCTTCTATGAAGCTTTTGAGGTCAGGATTGACATTATAGTTTAGCGTTTTATATATGTATAATACACATGAGAGAATGTGCAGTGACTTAATGTCTAACATATTCAGAGATTTAAGTAGGGGTACCGAGTGATGTCTGGGGCCAGAATTGGATATTGTCCTAATAGCAGCTTTGTGTTGAGTAATTAGAGGACGTAAGTGATTTTGGGTAGTAGAGCCCCAAGCACAAATACCATAGTTGAGATATGGATAGATAAGGGAGTAATAGAGAGTCACCAGGGCAGGGCGTGGTACATAATATCTGATCTTAGAAAGAATGCCCACAGTTTTTGAAACTTTTTTTGATATGTTTAGAATGTGTCCCTGGAAATTAAGCTTGTGGTCAATGAGAATGCCAAGGAATTTGCCATCTAATTTGTTACAAATTTGGGTATTGTTTATTTTGAGATTTATTTGATTAGAGGATTTATTGCCAAACAGAATATAAAAGGTTTTGTCAATGTTAAGGGTGATTTGTTGGCAGTTAGCCACAGATGGACTTTATTTAGCTCAGTATTTACTGTGGCATTTAGAGCAAGGGGATCAGGACTGGAGTAAATGAAGGTTGTGTCGTCAGCAAATAGAATTGGTTTGAGGTGTTGGGAGGCATTTGGAAGGTCATTAATGTAGATGAGAAAGAGGAGAGGGCCAAGTATGCTGCCCTGGGGAACACCAATGTTGATGGGTAGGGTGGGAGAAATTGTGTTATTCACAGAAACATATTGGAGCCTGTCAGTAAGGTAGGATTTGAGGTATTGTAGGGAGTGTCCTCTGACTCCATAATGATGTAATTTAAGAAGAAGGTTTTGGTGGTTGACAGTGTCAAAAGCTTTACGCAGGTCCACAAACAACCCAACAGAGAACTCATTTTTATCAAGAGCTGTATGAATCGAGTTAAGCATACTAATAAGTGCATCGTTAGTGCTTTTTTTGGGTCTGAAGCCATATTGGCAAGGGCTAAGTATATTGAGTTTGGCTAGATATGAGTAAAGCTGCTTATAGATTAGTTTTTCAAAAATTTTTGACAAGTTTGGCAGGATAGATATAGGTCTGTAGTTGTTAACATCTGTGAGATTACCACATTTGTGGACAGGCGTTACTCTCGCTTTTTTTAGAATATCTGGGAAGGTTTGGAGTTCAAGTGACTTGTTGAAGAGCAAAGCAATAGCAGGGGCTAAAGATCTGGAGGCTTTTTTGTAAATTAAAGTTGGTATCTCCTCAAGGGCACCAGACTTGGTTTTAAGGGAAAGGATTATCTCATTGACGTCAGTGGAATTAATAGGCTTTAGGTACAGAGACTGTGGATAGTTACCTGAAAGATAGTCATTAATGTCTGTACTGGAAGATGGAATATCATTTGCAAAGGATGAACCAATGGAAGAGAAGAACCTATTGAACTCAGTAGCAGAATCAGAGGCTGAAAGCTGACCATCGTTATTAGACAGGAGAGTCGGTTTGTTATTTAAAGACTTCTTTGATCCCAATATTTGAGAAATTGTTCTCCAAGTTTGTTTAATGTTGCTCTTTATTTGGGTAAATTTATCTTCGTAGTATTTAGTTTTGGCTCGTCTAATTATCTTAGACAGCAATAATGAGTAATTCTTTGAGAATTCTTTGGAGACAATTCCTAACCTATACTTCTTCTCAAGGTCATGTTTTTTATTAATAGATTTAAGTATTCCCTTTGTAAGCCAGGGATTGTTAAGCCTTTTGGTTGTGACTTGTTTTGTAAGCATAGGACAGTGGGTATTATAAAGGCTAAGAGTTTTTTGAAGAAAAGATTGTACTGCAAGGTTGATGTCCACTATGTTACCTAACTCGGACTCCCAGTTGACATTATCAGCAGCAGTTATAAAATTGTCTATAGCAGTTTCATTGTGTAGTCTAAAACGTATCACTCTTGACTCAAGAGGTGGTTTGCTAATGTTAGTTAAGAGAAATGTGGGGTAATGATCAGTAGTGCTATCGGTGATTATACCTGAAGTAAGCGGAGAGGTTATGTTTGTCCAGATGTGATCGAGCGTCGTGGCAGTGCTATCAGTGATTCTAGTAGGTCTAGTGATTAAGGGTATGAGGAAGCAGGAATTCATACAGTTGAGGAAGCTAACAGCAGTGGGGTGTTCAGGCTCGCAGAGGTCAATATTAAAGTCCCCTGCGATAATTAGGTGGTTTTTGTTCAGTCTGTTATCAAGTATTAGATTTCTAAGGTTTGAGTTGAATTCGGACACATCAGTGTTAGGAATTCTATAAACTGCACCCACAGTCAGGACAGACTCGGCACCCTTGACTCTGAAGCTGGCGAAGATATACTCCCCATAGCAGTCTCTGGTTCTAATTTCTTTTAAGCATGTTAGGTTGAGTCTTTGACTTGCTTGCTATGTCATTTTCATATTGTCTATCTGCATCACTTCTCACCCTGACATATTCATTCCTGGCGCTCTGGTATCTTTCTCTGCTCTCAAGTGACCTGTAATTTCTATAGTTTCTCCATGCCCTGTGTATGAGTATCTGTTTGTGTGTGTGTGTGTGTGTGTGTGTGTGTGTGTGTGTGTGTGTGTGTGTGTGTGTGTGTGTGTGTGTGTGTGTGTGTGTGTGTGTGTGTGTGTATGTGTGTGTGTGTATGTGTGTGTGTGTGTGTGTGTGTACTCACCTAGTTGTACTCACCTAGTTGTACTCAACTAGTTGTGCTTGCGGGGGTTGAGCTCTGGCTCTTTGGTCCCGCCTCTCAACCGTCAATCAACAGGTGTACAGGTTCCTGAGCCTATTGGGCTCTATCATATCTACACTTAAACTGTGTATGGAGTCAGCCTCCACCACATTACTTCCTAATGCATTCCATTTGTCAACCACTCTGACACTAAAAAAGTTCTTTCTAATATCTCTGTGGCTCATTTGGGCACTCAGTTTCCACCTGTGTCTCCTAGTGCGTGTGCCCCTTGTGTTAAATAACCTGTCTTTATCAACCCTGTCGATACCCTTGAGAATCTTGAATGTGGTGATCATGTCCCCCCTAACTCTTCTGTCTTCCAACGAAGTGAGGTTTAATTCCCGTAGTCTCTCCTCGTAGCTCATACCTCTCAGCTCGGGTACTAGTCTAGTGGCAAACCTTTGAACCTTTTCCAGTTTAGTCTTATGCTTGACTAGATATGGACTCCATGCTGGAGCCGCATACTCCAGGATTGGTCTGACATATGTGGTATATAATGTTCTGAAAGATGCCTTACACAAGTTTCTAAGGCTGTTCTTATGTTAGCCAACCTGGCATATGCTGCTGATGTTATCCTCTTGATATGAGCTTCAGGGGACAGGTCTGGCGTGATATCAACCCCCAGGTCTTTCTCTCTCTCTGACTCTTGAAGTATCTCATCTCCCAAATGATACCTTGTATCTGGCCTCCTGCTTCCTACCCCTATCTTCATTACATTACATTTGCTTGGGTTAAACTCTAACAGCCATTTGTTCGACCATTCCTGCAGCTTGTCCAGGTCTTCTTGAAGCCTCAAGCTGTCCTCCTCTGTCTTAATCCTTCTCATAATTTTGGCGTCGTCAGAAAACATTGCGACGAATGAGTTTATACCCTCTGGGAGATCATTTACGTATATCAGAAACAGGATAGGTCCAAGCACAGAGCCCTGTGGGACTCCACTGGTGACTTCACGCCATTCTGAGGTCTCAACCCTCACTGTAACTCTCTGCTTCCTATTGCTTAGATACTCCCTTATCCACTGGAGCGCCCTACCAGTTACTCCTGCATTTTTCTCCAGCTTATGCATCAACCTTTTATAGGGTACTGTGTCAAAGGCTTTCCGACAGTCCAAAAAAATGAAGTCCGCCCATCCTTCTCTTTCTTGCTTAATCTTTGTCACCTGATCGTAGAATTCTATCAAGCCTGTAAGGCAAGATTTACCCTCTCTGAACCCTCTGTTGATGGGTTGTCACGAAGTCTCTTTTCTCCAGATGTGTTACTAGGTTTTTTCTCACAATCTTCTCCATCACCTTGCATGGTATACAAGTTAAGGACACTAGTCTGTAGTTCAGTGCCTCTTGTCTGTCACCCTTTTTGTATATTGGTACTACATTAGCAGTCTTCCATATTTCTGGTAGGTCTCCCGTCTCCAGTGACCTACTATACACTATGGAGAGTGGCAAGCAAAGTGCTCCTGCACACTCTTCCAATACCCATGGTGAGATTCCATCCGGCCCAACAGCTTTTCTCACATCCAGCTCCAATAGGTGCTTCTTGACTTCATCTCTTGTAATTTCGAACCTTTCCAAGGTCACCTGGTTTGCTGCCACCTCTCCTAGCGCCGTGACTTCTCCCTGTTCTATTGTAAAGACCTCCTGAAACCTTCTGTTGAGTTCTTCACACACCTCTTTGTTATTATCTGTGTACCTGTCCTCGCCCACCCTAAGTTTCATCACCTGTTCCTTCACTGTTGTCTTCCTCCTGATGTGACTGTGTAGTAGCTTTGGTTCGGTCTTGCCTTTATTAGCTATATCATTTTCATACCTTTTCTCAGCTGCTCTTCTCACACTAACATACTTGTTCCTGGTTCTCTGGTATCTCTCTACTTTCTGGTGTTCAGGTTTTACGGAAGTTCCTCCATGCCCTTTTGTTCAGCTCCTTTGCTTTCATACATTCCCTATTAAACCACGGATTCTTCCTTTGCTTCTTTGTTTTTTCCTGTCGGACTAGGACAAACCTGTTTACAGCCTCCTGACATTTTTGGGTGACATAGTCCATCATGTCTTGTACGGACTTGGTTCCGAGTTCTGTGTCCCAATGTATATCCCATAGGAATTTATTCATCTCCTCATAGTTTCCCTTTCGGTACACCAGCCCTTTGTTTCCCAGTTCTTTTTTGGGGGTGATAATTCCTAGCTCAACCAGGTACTCAAAGCTCAATACACTATGATCACTCATTCCCAAGGGGGCTTCCAACTTAACTTCCCTTATATCCGACTCATTTAGGGTAAATATCAGATCAAGCAAGGCTGGTTCATCCTCTCCTCTCTTTCTTGTCGGTCCCTTGACGTGTTGACTTAGAAAGTTTCTTGTTGCCACATCCATCAGCTTAGCCCTCCATGTGTCTGGGCCTCCATGTGGGTTTCTGTTCCCCCAATCTATCTTCCCGTGGTTGAAGTCTCCAATGATTAGTAGTCTGGATCCATTCCTGCTAGCCACAGAAGCTGCTCTCTCTATTATATTGATGGTGGCCAAGTTGTTTCTATCATATTCCTGTCTGGGTCTTCTGTCATTCGGTGGGGGGTTATATATGACTACTACTATAATTTTCTGTCCTCCAGTTGCTATGGTGCCTGATATGTAGTCACTGAAACCTTCACAGTTCTGAATTACCATCTCTTCGAAACTCCAACCTTCTCTTAGTAGCAAAGCTACACCACCTCCTCCTCTCCCTTCTCTCTCTTTCCTCACTACATAGTAGCCCTGTAGAAACACTGCTTTTGTTATAGTTTTCGTTAGCTTTGTTTCTGTGAGTGCTATTATGTCTGGGTTTTCTTTTAGTGCCCATTCTCCGAGTTCACATGTTTTATTTGTAATCCCATCTATGTTAGTGTACATTGCCTTGAAGCTCACTTTCTTCTGTTCATTTTCTTGTCCCTTGCTTGGCGAGCATTCTGCTGGTGTAGGAAGCTGTTCCGTGGATGAGAAGATCTGTGAGGTGGTTTGCAGGGTCTCAGAGGATTTTGGGGTACGGGGTGGGGGTTTAAGGGAAAGGGGGGGCAGGTAGGGTGTGGGTTAAGGAGATAGGGGGGACATGGAGGATACTGGGTGAGGGGGGAGGAGGGATAGGGAGGGTATGGAATGAAGAGGGAGGGGAGACAGGGGGGGGAAAGGTGGGAGGGGGGACATGACGGGAATGGGTAAGGGGTGACAGGGTCAGAATGGGGTGGGGGGAGGGAGGGTTGGGTGGGGGCAGGTAGGGTGAGGGGAAGGGAGGGTTTCTATGCAGAGGGGGGTGGTGGTGTTACCCTCCCCTCTGGTGTTGCTGGGATGCTGGTCTTGGGTTCCCCTCTTGTCTCTAGGACTGTTGTGTTGGGGGCTGTGATTTCCTGGTTTGCTCCTCTCTCCCTGCGCTTCCTCCTTGCCTCTGCTGCTCTGGCTCTCTCCTCCTTCATCCTGTCCCTCTGCAGGAATACTTTTTTGTATCCCTCCACATGGTGCAGATGACTCTTCCTTTCGAGAATATCCTCCTTCGTGGTTTCGTTTGTAAACACCACCTTTACAAGTCGGTTTTTGTCCTTGTACCAGCCCAACCTGAAAACCTTCTCAATGTTTTGTTCAGCCTCTTCCATCTGTAACCCCTTCAGTAGCCCATGTACTGCCTCTCTATCCTTGCTATTCCATTCTTGCCTGTTGGATCCTTCCTGTTCTTTGATGCCTACAACTACTACTGATCTTTTTCTCTCCAGCAGCTGAGTGGTGCACCTTGCTGCTTCCTGTGAGGTAGCAGCTTGCATGGCTATCTCCCTCACTGTGGCCATTGCTTCTGAGCTCTTTTTCAGTATGTCCGCAAATGTTTCAGGTACAGAGGCATTTCCTTCCAATGTAACATTCCCACCTTCCCTTTGGATGATAGTCTGATGATCGGTCTCTTTATTTTTCTCTGTGAGGGATTTGATCTCCTCCCTTGCTGATGTCAGGTCGCTTTGCAGATTGTTAATTGTAATCCTCATTTCATGCATCTCCCTCCTGAATTCCTCCAGAACTTGGGTTAACATTTCCTTCGTTTGGTCACTCTGGCTGTTTCCTGTGTCCCTGTTGCATCCTCCTGCCATTTTTCCTCTTGTCAAGAGAGAGAGCAAGAGAGAGAGAGAGCAAGAGAGAGAGAGAGCAAGAGAGAGAGCAAGAGAGAGCGAGAGCAAGAGAGAGAGCAAGAGAGAGAGAGAGAGCAAGAGAGAGAGCAAGAGAGAGAGAGAGCAAGAGAGAGCAAGAGAGAGAGAGCAAGAGAGAGAGCAAGAGAGAGCAAGAGAGAGGGAGAGAGAGAGAGAGAGAGAGAGAGAGAGAGAGAGGGAGAGGGAGAGGGAGAGAGAGAGAGAGAGAGAGAGAGAGAGAGAGAGAGAGAGAGAGAGAGAGAGAGAGAACGTGTGTGTGCGTGTGTGCGCGTGGGATGGGGGTTAAGAGGAGGTGTGGTGTTGTCTGCAGATTACGGCAGGTAAGAGAGGGGGTAAGAGAAAGGGTAAGAGAGGGGGTGGATTATGAGTGAGGTTTTATCCCCTTTCCACGAAAGGTGTTAATCCCTTCTAGCCTGACTGGACGTATGTGTGTGTGCTTGTGTGTGTGCATGTTTTTGTTTTTGCGTGTGCGTGCGTGTGTGCTTGCAAACGTACGTGTGCGTGCATGTGTGTGTGTGTGTGTGTGTGTGTTATGGGGATCTCGTAAAATGTCAACCGCTACCCAAAATGAGCCACTTTGATATTTTAAATGTATCTGATATACTGAACAAGAATTTGTTAATATTTTACCTCTGTACACCTGAAGAATTGAGCAGAGAGGGGTACCTACCTGTCAGCCTCCCGCTCACACAACCAGGTGAATAATTACGATGCTGGATGACGAAGTGCTCCGTCGTCACCTCCCACGTGGTGATTCACTAATCCAGTAGATTGATGATGGCGGTTCTTCTCTATCTAACACAAATCTCTGGAGTCAGTCACTGTATCAGTGTGTCTGTTGTGTTACAGATCACCAATTCACTGTACCACTGATCACTTCACCCAATATGTAAACAAAGCCTCGTGGGCCCTCCCACGTGGCCTGTCTGGTGAATTCACTGTTTAACACAAAGTTCTAGTGATAGCACTGTATTTTTCTTTCCTAGTCGTGGCGGTTATACACTTCGTGATACTCCTAGATCTGTGATCTGTCACTGTAGCCATAATTAACCCAAAAACATTGGCGATTATTGTAGCGCTTGACCCCAGCGACCCTCCCTGCGCGACTGGCTGTGTGTGTGTGTGTGTGTGTGTGTGTGTGTGTGTGTGTGTGTGTGTGTGTGTGTGTGTGTGTGTGTGTGTGTGTGTGTGTGTGTGTGTATGTGTGTGTATGTGCGTGCGTGCGTGCGTGCGTGCGTGCGTGCGTGCGTGCGAGAGTGCAACTTGTCTTCCTAATAGAACGTCGCATTTTGACGTATACTCTCCCTAAGGCCTCTAAGGCCCCCCAACCACTTGGGCTGGACGGTAGAGCGACGGTCTCGCTTCATGCTGGTCGACGTTCAATCCCCGACCGACCAAGTGGTTGGGCACCATTCCTACCCCCCGTCCCATCACAATTCCTTATCCTGACCCCTTCCCAGGGCTATATAGTCGTAATGACTTGGCACTTTCTCCTGATAATTCCCTCCCCTCCCTCTTCCTAAGGCTAAAAATCGTCGTACTAGAAAGTGGTAACGGCTCGCGAAATTGACATTCTGTCCCGTTTTCTGTTTTGGGTCCTCTGATAGGTTAAGATAAGGGGACTTTAGTACATCAGTTTCTTGACGTTGGGAAATCTTAGTAGGGAGCGTGCTCGTGTGTGTGAGTATATGTTAATAGGTTGAAGAGCGCTCACAGCTACGAAGCTTATATTTAAGCGTAACCTCATAACCCAACCTAACCTAACCTTCCATGATTATTGTGTTATAGGTTTATGTATTTATTACTTTGTTGTGTTTTTGTTATTATTAATTTTTGTTATTTGTTTATACTAAGATAATTATATAATGTGTGTATTGAGAGAGTTGTGTAGCGGTGCTGGAGCTGTCAGTCATGTAGTTAGCGGTGCTGGAGCTGTCAGTCATGTAGTTAGCGGTGCTGCAGCTGTCAGTCATGTAGTTAGTGGTGCTGGAGCTGTCAGTCATGTAGTTAGTGGTGCTGCAGCTGTCAGTCATGTAGTTAGCGGTGCTGCAGCTGTCAGTCATGTAGTTAGTGGTGCTGCAGCTGTCAGTCATGTAGTTAGCGGTGCTGGAGCTGTCAATCATGTAGTTAGCGGTGCTGGAGCTGTCAGTCATGTAGTTAGCGGTGCTGGAGCTGTCAGTCATGTAGTTAGTGGTGCTGGAGCTGTCAGTCATGTAGTTAGCGGTGCTGGAGCTGTCAGTCATGTAGTTAGCGGTGCTGGAGCTGTCAGTCATGTAGTTAGCGGTGCTGCAGCTGTCAGTCATGTAGTTAGCGGTGCTGGAGCTGTCAGTCATGTAGTTAGCGGTGCTGGAGCTGTCAGTCATGTAGTTAGTGGTGCTGGAGCTGTCAGTCATGTAGTTAGCGGTGCTGGAGCTGTCAGTCATGTAGTTAGCGGTGCTGGAGCTGTCAGTCATGTAGTTAGCGGTGCTGCAGCTGTCAGTCATGTAGTTAGCGGTGCTGGAGCTGTCAGTCATGTAGTTAGTGGTGCTGGAGCTGTCAATCATGTAGTTAGCGGTGCTGGAGCTGTCAATCATGTAGTTAGCGGTGCTGCAGCTGTCAGTCATGTAGTTAGTGGTGCTGGAGCTGTCAGTCATGTAGTTAGCGGTGCTGGAGCTGTCAGTCATGTAGTTAGCGGTGCTGCAGCTGTCAGTCATGTAGTTAGCGGTGCTGCAGCTGTCAGTCATGTAGTTAGCAGTGCTGCAGCTGTCAGTCATTTAGTTAGCACTGCTGGAGCTGTCAGTCATGTAGTTAGTGGTGCTGGAGCTGTCAGTCATGTAGTTAGTGGTGCTGGAGCTGTCAGTCATGTAGTTAGCAGTGCTGGAGCTGTCAGTCATGTAGTTAGTGGTGCTGCAGCTGTCAGTCATGTAGTTAGCGGTGCTGCAGCTGTCAGTCATGTAGTTAGCGGTGCTGCAGCTGTCAGTCATGTAGTTAGCAGTGCAGCAGCTGTCAGTCATTTAGTTAGCGCTGCTGGAGCTGTCAGTCATGTAGTTAGCAGTGCTGGAGCTGTCAGTCTTGTAGTTAGTGGTGCTGGAGCTGTCAGTCATGTAGTTAGTGGTGCTGCAGCTGTCAGTCATGTAGTTAGTGGTGCTGCAGCTGTCATTCATGTAGTTAGTGGTGCTGCAGCTGTCAGTCATGTAGTTAGCGGTGCTGCAGCTGTCAGTCATGTAGTTAGCGGTGCTGCAGCTGTCAGTCATGTAGTTAGCGGTGCTGGAGCTGTCAGTCATGTAGTTAGCAGTGCTGCAGCTGTCAGTCATGTAGTTAGCGGTGCTGCAGCTGTCAGTCATGTAGTTAGCGGTGCTGCAGCTGTCAGTCATGTAGTTAGCGGTGCTGCAGCTGTCAGTCATGTAGTTAGTGGTGCTGCAGCTGTCAGTCATGTAGTTAGCGGTGCTGGAGCTGTCAGTCATGTAGTTAGCGGTGCTGGAGCTGTCAGTCATGTAGTTAGCGGTGCTGGAGCTGTCAGTCATGTAGTTAGCGGTGCTGCAGCTGTCAGTCATGTAGTTAGCGGTGCTGCAGCTGTCAGTCATGTAGTTAGCGGTGCAGCAGCTGTCAGTCATGTAGTTAGCGGTGCTGGAGCTGTCAGTCATGTAGTTAGTGGTGCTGCAGCTGTCAGTCATGTAGTTAGTGGTGCTGCAGCTGTCAGTCATGTAGTTAGCGGTGCTGGAGCTGTCAGTCATGTAGTTAGTGGTGCTGGAGCTGTCAGTCATGTAGTTAGCGGTGCTGGAGCTGTCAGTCATGTAGTGAGGTGACCCGGAACACTAAGTGTAACAGTGTCACATGGCTCCTGTAACACCTGCCCCTTCACGTGTACACCATTCTTATGTTTGTTTACACATACATTATTTTGAATAAGCATCGTAATGTATTATACTGTATCCCTAGAGTCAGGATAAAAGAGATATTGTATTAATGGAGTGGGTGAATTTAGTTGTATGATGTGGCGAGAAAATAACGTTATAAAGGGGATGAAAACGCACAAAACACGTCTGCACAAGGAGAAGAAATTAATGAAATAGAATCATTGAATAGAATCAAATATCATTAATTATAATGTTCAAGGAAAGTATTACATTACTCACAATTATGGAAATAGCCTTAGAGGATGTAATGAATATGTCAATGAACAATTATTTTGAAGGTAAATGTTTTAGACAAGCATATATATGTGGGGCATTTACATATAATTTCAACACAGGCAAAGGCGTCAAAATGTAAGACATGGAAATGTTCAGGTATTTGGTATTAAACTCAGAGCAAGTGATCAAGGGGGACTGTTGTGTCGTGTAACTGCTCTCTGGCGCACCCTTCCATACTGGGAAACACACCCATGACTGGAGTCTAGGCAGCCAATTTGCCTGCCTAGCGACATTGTTATCGACATTGAATCAACGTCGATAACGGACGTTTATTCAATGTCTAGATAACTTTGATGGAAGATAAGTTTTTATTGAAGATAACCTTTTATTGAAGATAAGCTTTTATTGAAGATAAGCTTTTATTGAAGAAAACCTTTTATTGAAGATAACCTTTTATTGAAGAAAACCTTTTATTGAAGATAACCTCTTACTGAAGATAACCTTTTAGTGAAGATAACCTTATATTGAAGATAATTATTTATCAAAGATAGCCTTTTATCAAAGATAACCTTTTATTGAAGATAACGTTTTTAATTTCTCAAATATTGCCTCTTATGTCGTACAGTGTTCAGGCAGTCAAGATATATGCAATTTACATATATTTCTTTGACTAGAATTATTGTTGTCATCCTGATGGAGAACATCAGTTTCATGATGCATAATTTCCTTATATTAAAGCAATGTTGGTGTTTGTTTACAAGCCTTATTTTTTAAGCGGCTCCACTAGTTTACCTTATTGTATTCCTTTATATACTGTGCAGCATGTGAATATTACATTAGGTTGTATTCATCGCCTTCTGTGTGTCCCCTAGTGTGTCAATACCCCATCAACCGTCGTCCAGCTGTTAGGCAGCTCACCTCTCGACGGTGATTATTTTAAGTTTAGTGCTACTGATCGATGAAGGGCTTTCTACAGCTTCTTGCAGTATTCGCAGAAGAAAGTTGTCAGACGGTAAGGTCTTCAATGTTTTTAGTACCTCTACTTTCTCTCTCTTTCTTTACCTCATCAAGTTGTTTGTACTAACCTACTCTAGTTGTCTACCAACCTTCCCTAGTTGTCTACCAACCTACTCTAGTTGTCTACCAACCTTCCCTAGTTGTCTACCAACCTTCAATAGTTTTCTACCAACCTTCCCTAGTTATATATCTTCCTCTACTAGTTGTCTCTATATTTACTTCTTCCTGTGCCTGACTCTGTACCCTTAGTTCATGGGATGAATGTTTGAAACAAAACCTCAATGTTGTAATGTTCATATCGTGCCAGACCTCAGCTTCTATGTAGGACAGTCGTAGTCAAGTTAGTTAATTCACTAGAACTCCACTATGTTTCTCTCTCCCTCTCACTCACTCACTCTCTCACTCACTCTCTCCTTCTCTTTCTCTCTCCCTCGCTGAAATATTTTAATCGTATAATGATCAGATCCAATGTTACATTGGTTGAGTGGTCAAAGGAGCTGTGATCCAGACTATAGCTCCTGAGTCTCTGTGACGTGTTTGCCTGCAGGGTGTAAATTACCTCAGTTTATGGTGTAATTTGTTTATGTTGGTTGTCTTTAAAGATGTATTAACCTATTTTTGCAGCATTCAGTTATTTGTTATGTTGCTATCTTTTAAAAGTTATCGCTTAATAGGTCAGGATTCAAGAATTTACCCAACCACTTCCGAAACCTATATATCTCTCTTTAATTATAGCAGCTTCGTTTACTTTAATTGAACAGTTCACGAGCTGCGAGGCACCACGAGGTGCTTTGTGAAAATAATAACCTTGGGGGTTGTGATGTTTCTGAGCTCGTAAACCGTTTATTATATTTATAAAAGCTGCTGTAATTAGGAAAAAATGTACAGGTTTCGCAAGTTTTTCCGTAAATTCATGTTGAGTTGTGGCCTAGTGGTGAGAAGACCAGTTATGATATCTACAATTTATGAATTATTTCAGTGCACAGAGAAACAGCGGTTAAAGCTGTTCTCATCACTGTACCAATTACTGTATCATCACTGTACCCATCACCGGTGGCTGAGCGGGCAGAACACTGTACGCGTGATCCTGTGGTTTCGGGTTCGATCCCGGGCGCCGGCGAGAAACAATGGGCAGAGTTTCTTTCACCCTGATGGCCCTGTTACCAAGCAGTAAATAGATACATGGGAGTTAGTCAGCTGTCACAGGCAGCTTCCTTTGGGTGGAGGCCTGGTCGAAGACCGGGCCTCGGGGACACTAAGCCCCGAAATCATCTCAAGATAGATCACTGTACCCATCACCGTACCATTACTGTACCCATCACAGTACCATCACTGTACCCATCACTGTACCACTACTGTTCCCATCACTGTACCCATCACTGTACCATCACTGCATCCATTACTGTACCCATCACTGTATCCATCATTGTATCCATCATTGTACCCATCACTGTACCCATTGTAACAACTGAAGCTGTTTTAAAATAAGTAATTGTATGGGAGGCAGTGGTGTGAGATTTTTCTCTACGCCTACCTCCCTTAGGAGGTGGACTACAAGTTTAAAAGCTGCTCACGGCAGTTAAGCATGAGTCCAATAGAAAAAGGAAAAGCGGGAGCAAACCGCCAGGCTTCCACCACTAGGGGTGAAAACCTGTCCACAATAGGCCGCTGGCTCCTCCTAGTTAAATAGGACGTTAAAACTAATAAAGGGTAACCGACGGGTTCTCACAATCAAATATTTATATTTGATGTGGCGCTATGAATTGGAATTCGAATTCCCAAGAACAAAATTGATTATGTGATTAATTACATTAATTGACTGATCACAGCAGTCAGCAACAAAGTACTACGTTAATCACAAACAATTGTCTCTCTTAGACAACAACAGGATGGTACTCTACGTTAATCATTAACACTTGTCTCTCTTAACACAAGTCATCTTGTTAACAATAACTCAAAACTCTCTTATATTACATCACACTTGACTCCTTGCAAGTATTTAGTGAGTAATTCTTAATTAAGGTCAAACGGACCACTAATTACATCCCAATTGAGTTACGTTAACTAAGCCTACCCTAACTTGGTAGCTTCTCAACAGTCTGTGTCAAAATTTACTTTAATGAGTGTTAATTACCCTAATTAACTCTGAGCAATTAATTAACTGTCACCAGGACCGATAATTAATCATACATAAATACGTCTCACTCCGCACTGCCTAAGCAGGTCTCATCAAACACTGTGAATTCACGGGAGAGGAGTTAATTACCCCTAATTAACATAAGTGCATCTTAATCCACTGTCCTCAGACAGGATATGATTAATATAACGATTTATGCTAGCTCCATGACCTAGCTCGCTTTACCGAGTCATCTGAGTCCTCAAGACTCCAGACGTTAATTACTCCACTAATTATCATGAGCCACTAATTGCTATACCCCAGAAAGGTAATTAGTCCCGAGCAAATTACGTTAACACAAATACTGACAGACTCTGACAGATCCTCTACCACTACGTGAATTCATGATGAGAATGCTAATTACATAATTAGCTAGAGTGGTCAATTAGTTGTTACACAGACAATTACAATACAACAACAATACAATTTTATTTAGGTAAGGTACATACATACAATAAATATTTACAAGGATTGTTTGACTTATAGGTAGAGCTAGTACATACAATGCCTAAAGCCACTATTACGCAAAGCGTTTCGGGCATGATAAACTTAAATGACAAGCTTAATACTAATTGAGCATAATGAGTATAATGAAAACAAGAAATGAAAACATAGATGAAAAAGCAGCACAAATACAATTATGTCGACAAACAGCGCTCTTTAAAGAAAAAAACAGACATTGGTTGACAATAGAAGGGTAAGGTAGGTTACAGGGAATTTATTAGGTATAGCTTCGCTTTTAACTTAAACTGGTTGAGAGAGGTACAGTCTTTAACATGGTTGGGAAGGTCATTCCACATTCTGGGCCCCTTGATTTGTAGAGCATTTCTAGTTTGATTAAGTCGTACTCTTAGTCGTACTCTTAGTCGTACTCAATTAATTGCACCCGAAACGTATCTCACTCAAGCTTGACACTGTGTTCCTATAACAGCATTCACTCACTCAACAATAAATGTGCACCCCCTTATCCAGTTAATTACCCTTGTAATTAACTCACTGAATCCTTAAGTCCTTAACACAACTTAAAGAAACAAAGTAACCCCAGTGTTACATAGGTCACACTTACAATGGCATGCATAACAACATAAATGCCCTGCCCACATAAGGTTGCGGCTACTGCAACTCGTTAATTACTGTGCCCACACAGTAATGACACACGGTTATGCAACAACAAGAGTATACCAATATTACTGCCCCCTTATCTTCAACCGTTGCAAGGGACTACTTCAGCAAGACAATTTACGTTAATATAAAGCACCGTTGCTACGCGGACAGCTGGTACTAATTCTCTTAATTAGGCAATTAACAAATCAATTGCTTGCTCTCATTAAGTACTGTGAATTCCCCTGAATAATCAAAGAGGCCCCTTAAAGCCTCAACACAGTTCCTAGGGCAGTAATATTGTATACCTGATAACAACACTGCACAAACCTACAGCATAATGATGCCGTCAGCATACCCCACATGCTAATGACATCATTAGGCAATCAGTCAGCAATCTCATCTACTGACTCACCACACAACACAGTACATAGAAACATGCAAATGAACACATATAAATGGCATTCACATAATCAATGAAAATTATATCACCAGATAAATGTATCCCTAACTACACAGACCTCAGGATATCCACTGACATCCCTGCCACACTGGCCTGCCTACCTCTGCAATAATATAATTAACATGCTGTACTATGGCATTAATCCAGTCTGAACGATTATATAGAATCGACAGACTGGATCACTTATATGGTAAATCTCTACACTGACCGGTTACATACTTGAGTCAGTCTACACACTTATATATAACTATATATCTACAGTGTGGTACCGAGTACAACATCCATCTCCAGGTACCGCCCAACCAGTCACCTGGACGTGCTACAGACAGCTGTCTCTCAGCTGCTTCCCTAGCCTGGCAGGGCTATGGGACAACACAGCTTTTACCGGAATTTCCACTAGTCCTGAGACACTGTTACACTATGATTATTGTACTCACATTTACTCATATCCTCAACAATCATTTCCCTGGTCACTACCCCTCTGGCTGTAGAACACCTAGCTCGCTCCTCGTGCATCGACTAGGGGTGGCCCTAGAATGTCCAGGGAAGGTGGCCAAGTGGGATGGCCAAGGCATGTGGCCACAGCGTGGCCCTAAGGTGGGGTGGCCACGGGTAGTGCGTGACGTCAGAGGGCCCCACCCGAGCTGAGCAGGCGCGCGGGGTGGCGCGGCCCGGGGCGAGCGGCGCGGGGCTGGCCAAGGTGGCCAGCCCCCCAGGTGTACATGGGTGGTGCGCACATGGGATGCCTCAGGCTGGCCTGGCCAGCACCCACAGGCATACAGAATGGGGATGGGAGAACCATCAAACACCCCCATTAAAACAGAGCATGCCTCGCTCGTACACTGGAGTGACAATGGCCGGCGGCGGCACCACATGGCGGACCCAACAAGGTGGAATTCAAAGTCCAACAGGGGCCTGTAATATCACCACAATTACACTGCCCATATTCCACCAATTGTCCATTAACACTAGACAGGATACTCAGACCCGATGTGAGGGATCAATCTGATACACCATGAGGCCTGCCAGCTGCCTCATGGGTGAACACTGTAACTGTCTCTTAGTTTTTTATACTGTTCCTACCGTACTCCTCGGCCCCAATTTCACGCAAATTGGGCCTTGACACAACCCAGGATGGCAGAAGTGCCATGCACGATGAGTAATCAGGATCACACAGTGATTAATGGGGGTGGAGGTGGCAGGCTGCCACCCCCACCCAAAGTCACCTTCCCACTCTTGCCGCCCAGCTCAGACTGCCTCTTTGGCGGCTAGAGAAAACTCGAAATGCCCATCTCTCCCCCCCTACCTATGTTGACCAATCAGCACTAAGCCGGCACTGTTCTCTCGTGCCGTTACCAATAACAGCTGTTCGCGCCAAAACTCAGCTAGGAGCAGAGGTGCCGCTACCAATCACAGACGCCCTCACCCTGAGGCGTCCTGTGACGTCACAAGGAGGGGGAGGCCTAGGACTGGCGTGATGTCTCACATGGTGTGGGGGGGGGGGGGGGACGTTCACCCCACTGTCCTTCCCCCCTCCTAACGGTTTGAGTCAAGTATCTTCTCACACCACTTCATTCTCAACCCCCATCCTATTTTCACAGAAACAGGAAAAATTCTGTAACTCCCTCTTCAGAATAATCACAGACTTCTGGCTAGTCTTACATGATAGTCCATAGCATGAGCTTTCATCCAACACCCCACAAGTGTATGTTAGTTTGAAAACTTCTTGACTAGGGTCCCTAGAGCAACTAGCCTATTCTAGAAAACTAGGAAAACTAGCTGATTCACAAGTGTATTACTCTCACAAGTGGCATACGCCCTTGTACAAAATATGGAGTCAGAAGGTAGTTGACCTGACTTGGGAACATGGGTCATCTCTCCTGGGATTAACACATTAGAATACAAGATGCCGTCACCTTTGTTTTAAAGCAACATTTAATGAATTATTTTACAATCACAGTAAATACAGTAATAACTAATGTGGCTATGTAGGTATGTTAGGTTTACATGTATGTAGAATGAATGTTGAGATCAGGGTTCGTATATCATCAAACATTTTGACGTCATGTAGAGTAGGAGGGGACTAATTTGCTTGGTAACCGGGAAGCATGATATCTCGGTTACCAAGAGGCAACAGTCTACATGTATATTGCGACGGGTCGGTGGCAGAGGATGGCAGGGCCGGGTGTGGTGTCCTAATAAGGGATTATACGGAGTTTGGGACTGTGGACAGGATAATTGAACTCCGGCTTAGTAATTATATATCATCCACACAAGCTGAACTGCAGGCCATTCTGGCGTGTTTGGAGGAAGTACGTCATGACGACAAAAATGTTTTTGTATTTGTCGATAGCCGAGGAGCACTGGAGTCCTTAAACAGTCGAAACCCAGTCTTCATGTCTATAGTTGAGGACTGTAAGAGAAGAATAACTGAGATACAGCTGAAAGGTTATAGTGTGAAATTCATGTGGGTTCCATCTCATGTTGGAATAGTGCTCAACGAGGTGGCGGATGACTTGGCCAAACGTGCCACATCAAAACCACAAGTTGACATTGAATGTGAATTCACAATGAGACAAATAAGAAGCAAAATCAGAAATATTCAGGCACAGGCGGGAGTGGAGAGGAGAGAGATAATGTATGAGAGTAGTCAAACCATGCAACACTACATGTATGTGAGTCAAAACACCCATTTCACTTATGGTAAAAGGAGAAATGCTTGGAGTGACTCTGTGTACATGCGGCTCAGGCTTGGGTACAAATATTACTGGGAATATGGGATAGATGTTCATGATAATGACACGAAGTGTCATTATGTGGTACTATGTGGTGTACTTGTACCTGTACTATGTGTTCATTAAGTGTACTATGTGGTATGTTAAGGTCTCACACCCTGGCCCATTATGTTCTTGATTGTCCGTTGATTAATGTATATAGAAACACTGAGATAAGGACTGTTCCTGAACAAATAGCCTGGATGTGTCACAACGGAAAGGTTGATGATATTCTTGAGAGATATAAAAATTTTGCACCAAGATTGTAATATTTTGTTGAATTATCTGCAGGTGTCTTGCAAATTGTCTATACAGTATACCTAGGTCATAAAAGTATTTGTGTGTACGTCTGATACCATACTACTTGTGAAGAATGAAATGTATATGTTTACCTCTCAGAATGTTTGGTAATATGTTTATTGTTTGTGATGTGTGTCTATGTATATATTAACACGTTGTACTGAATGGGGTGAGAATAGCTTGAGCTACCTCATCCCTTTGTGTGTATTTTACTTCAATAAACTTATTTCAATTTCAATTTCAATTTGCTTGGCATAAGAATCTTGACCACCCTGGGTCAAGGGGGTCACCAAAACTCTCAATATTTAATAATTCACAACGTTCAAATTCAGATCACTAGCTAATACTATAATTAGAAATAGCCTCTCCCTAAGATGCCTGTACAATTACCTTCAGTTTAAAAGAGTTCAACCATCTGGGTTGTTCAGTACAGCAGAGATTAGTTGTTCAATTTTAACCCTGCTTAGTAATCTTAGTAAACATGGCGGAGGAATACCCTCTAGCTCTCACTAGCTGTGAGGAAGGCTAGGCGGGTCAGAGTGTGGGCTCGGTCAGCAACTGGGGAGGTAGTTCTACTCTCACCTCTCCAAAGAAATCAGCATTCCATCAGCTGGTTTCAGAGACAAGGTATAGTTGCTACGTTTTTGTATAGGGAAATAATTCACTTTTGCCTCGATTGGGAGTGATATTTATTAGTAGTTGCTTAGAATTGCAAAAATATATGATTAGCTTGTTCTCTGTATTTTATGATTTCCATGAATGTTTTTACATGTCCTTGTCAAGTGGTCTCCACGAGTTACGGGTTTATTTGGGCCGCAAGGCTAGCAAAGTTTAAGAGATCATCTATTCCCTTGTTTTCGGTATTCACACACTTAAGGTAAATTCATCCCTCCTTTTCCAAGTAATTTGGGGATTAAGCCCCAAGGTTTTAATGATTGATTAATTGGTCCAGACCCTGATTAATTGACGTTTTTGGGTAAATGGTCTGGTGGTGGCAGCAGAAGGAGATCCTTGAGTTTGCTAGAGGTCTAGTACGAGGTCACGGGGGCTGTAGAATCTTAGCCGATCGAGCGGCTAAGACCACGTGGTGTGGGACTCGGCTAGAGTTTACTCTGGGGTCTCTTGGAATTAAGTTTAAGTAAATATAACTACGGGCACGTAAAGGACAAAGTAGAGCCAATATGGTCCAGGGTTACAATGGTAGCGTCCCGTGTTACACCATCACTGTACCACCACTGTACCATCACTGTACCATCACTGTACTCATCACTGTACCATCACTGTGTTCATCATTGTACCATCACCGGTCGGCCGAGCGGTACCAGCTAGGGAGCCGGTCGGCTGAGCGGACAGAATCACAAGTCCCGTGAATCACAAGACCGCGGGACTTGTGATTCTGTGATCCTGGGTTCGATCCCAGGCGCCGGCGAGAAACAATGGGCAGAGTTGCTTTCACCCTATGCCCCTGTTACCTAGCAGTAAAATAGGTACCTGGGTGTTAGTCAGCTGTCACGGGCTGCTTCCTGGGGGTGGAGGCCTGGTCGAGGACCGGGCCGCGGGGACACTAAAGCCCCGAAATCATCTGAAGATAACCTCAAGAAGATAATTATCACTGTACCCATCACTGTACCCATCACTGTACCCATCACTGTATCATCACTGTACCCATCACTGTACCATCACAGTGCCCATCACTGTACCATCACTGTACCCATCACTGTACCATCACTTTAACCATCACTGTACCATCACTTTAACCATCACTGTACCCATCACTGTACACATCACTGTACCCATCACTGTACCATCATTGTACCATCACTGTACCATCACAGTACCCATCACTGTACCATCACTGTACCCATCACTGTACCATCACTGTGCCATCACAGTACCCATCACTGTACCATCACAGTACCCATCACTGTACCATCACAGTACCCATCACTGTACACATCACTGTACCCATCACTGTACCATCACTGTACCCATCACTGTACACATCACGGTACCATCATTGTACCATCACTGTACCCATCACTGTACCCATCACAGTACCCATCACTGTACACATCACTGTACCATCACTGTACCATTACTGTACCCATCACTGTACACATCACTGTACCATCACTGTAACATGTTCACTACTATTACCAACCTACCAGACACACAGACCTCACTAACAGTGAGGTCTCACACCCTCCTCCTCTTTAGATAGTCCTTGTTGTATCTGTGTGCACCATAGTACAAATATTGACGTACTAAGCAATTAGATAGTAGATCTTTGTACTATTCACTTTATAGAGTCCGAAAAATTGAAGCTAAAAAACAAACTTAAATATTGCTAGGCCAACTATAGCACACATATTTACTATATGAGGCCTCAGCGAATATTAGGCTTAGGAAGGTTAGGTTAGTTTAGAATGTCTCTTATAAGTAGAAAATTGTTTTCCTGTTTGTCCAAAATCAATAGTGCCGATTTCTACTTTGTAATTGCGTTGTACGTCGGTATATGTACTATGGTCCTCATCCTTCCTATAAGTACTAGTCAACCAGTAGGATGGGCTGTACATACAGACACACACACTCGCTACAAACACGAACTAAAAACAATGAAACCAGGCTTGACCCTCCTGGTGTCAATAGCGGAGTCGGGGTCATGTTGTGACTGAAGGCGGACCCCAGAAGGTGGAACGTCATTAGTCTATGACTTTCCTCACGTCAAATGAGGAAGCCATGAAAAGTTTGATTAAATTCCTTTCAATTACAACATTATATGACTTCCTAATGTTTAATAGAGAGGCAGATTAATTACCCGGGGTGAGTACTGAGGCGGTGTAACTGTGTGGGACTTGGAAGGGAGGTGAGGACCTGCTTAGTGCACAGACATTGTACATTATTACATAGACAAAGTTATACATCTATATCTATATAAAAGGCAATGGCCGTCTCATTGTCTGTGTGTGAATGACAGGACACTCAGTGAGCCAACAGCACGCTGACTTTGTCTCCAGTAGCACAGAGCATCACCTTCACTCACCAGACCACTCCACAAGTGATCATTTGAATTTCATCATGGAATTCCAATTGACTTATAATCGATCCAGCAATGCTGCTCAGTGTAGGAAAAGACCATCGATAATGGATACTAGCTCCGAAAGTGACGGCGAGTGGCATCACGTGAATAAGGCTAACAGGACAAGCCACTCCATGACGACCCATCGCCCATTAATCTCTCCAGCTTCTCCAGCTCTCCCAGCGCCTCAGACTAGATCTACCCTTCCAGTCTTCAAAGTGCAGCACACGGAAGGTAAGTCTTCCTACGCTACTGTGGTGGACCTGGAAAAAGAGTACCCCCAGCTCCAGGTCAGAGCAAAACCTAATCCTAAAGGAGAATACATTCTGAGGCCTAAAGACGAGTCGGCCGCTACGATTCTAAAAAATTACACAAAATGTGAGGAACTGAAACCAGAGGATAAAATAAGTAAAATCATTGTCCTCCACTATCCCTTGCATATGACCCTTGGCCATCTCGAAAAGCTGAACTATTTGGTATCAGCAGAAAGATGCCAAGTACGAACCACAAAACAGGAAACTCGACAAGTCCTTCTCACAGTAAGAGGACGGATCCCGGAGAAACTTGACCTTGGAATCTGGGGTGTGTTCCAACACAGACCTTACACCCCAGAACCCCTAAGATGCTTTAGATGTCAGAGATTTGGGCATCACAAAGATGGCTGCCAACGCCCAGTGAGGTGCGGAGTCTGCAGCCAGCCCCATGATATAAAAACATGTATTGATAAATTCTAGGCAAACCACCCTGTTCAGGCAAAATGCCAAAATTGTTCCAAGGCACATCATGCCTGGAACTTGAAATGCCCTGAAAGGCTCAAAAGGCTTCAAACGAACCCCACCACGCCCACAGGGGAGCCGAAACCCCCACCAAAACGAATACCAGCTCCCATGCCCACTAAAACCGCGTGGGGTCTACCCATTCAGGAAGAGGGGGCACACGGCCCTTCACCATCGGCCATGGTGAAGGGTGAGAAGACAGTACAGGAATGTACTGTACAGTACAGTACAGTACAGGACAAAAAGAAAGATGGAGGACACAAGAATCATGTTCAAAGCAGTCGGCCTCCCATTTCATCCAGCAAGCACACTGGGGCCAATAGGAGTAGCAATTCCAGTGCCAAAGTTACCACCGAGAAAGGTCTAAAAGCCACTAGGCCCCAAACCTGCACAACATTAAATAGTGCTCCTACTGAACTGAACGCTCTCTGGCCAATGCTCAAAACTTTGGTCACTGAGTTGATCGAAAGTCTGCTGTCTTCACATGGAATCAAGCAAACCACAGAGACTCGGAAGACAATTGAGCACAAGCTCAAAAAATTCGAAGATGTAATATCCACACCGTCAAGACAGCAGGGCAGGAGACACCCCCATAAAAAGCAGATAGAGTCCAGCTCGTCGGAAAGCGACATTGATGAGTCAATTTCAGGTCCACTAAGAACCTATACACCAATTGCAACTTCCATGGCGTGTTCATCAGACTCCATGGATACCACGGAATTATCAGCAAATTCCAAGAACCTAGAATTCTAAAGATCCTGCAATGGAGTGCGCAAGGACTGCGCACTAAATTGCAACACTTGCAACGCATAGCAGCAACCAAGGGCATAGACATCCTGATACTACAGGAGAGCTTGCTTCGAGCCGGATTAGAACCTAAAATCTCAAGCTATCGAGGCTTCTTCCTTCCATGGATCAATGGGCAATCCAGGGGATGTGCAATCTATGTAAAATGTGACCTGATCTCCAAATCCATAACCAGCCCACCCAATTGTGGAGCAGGGACAGAGGTAATGGGAGTCACCATTGAGCTAAGACACGACAAACTTGAAGTGTTCAATGTGTACAGGTCTCCACAAGCCGAAATGGATCTGTGTGTGTTATTTGGACACGCGACAACAACAAACACAATCATTTGTGGAGATTTTAATGCCCATCATCGATTGGCACTGGGCTCGAACAAAACAAATGAAGCTGGCATACACATTACACATCTACTGGACCAGCTTCCAGAAATACAAATCCTAAACAAGAATGAACCTACCCACATCCAAGGAGGCAGATTAGACCTAACCTTCGTTTCAGCCTCCCTAAGAGATGCAGCAACATGGTCAGTTGAGCCCACACTGACAAGCGACCACTATGGGGTCCAAATTGATCTTCAGTTAGACCTACCCACCCCACCTCCGCCTCCATCTGAAGCCTGGAACTTTGCTTTAGCAAACTGGGACCGATTTCAAAACCTCATTTCAGAGTGGCAAAGAAACTATGATCTTCCCAAAGACATTAATCAGGCAGAACAAGAATTTGTCAAAGCGATTCAAAGTGCAGCCAACCACTCAATCCCACTGAAAAAACAGTCCACCGGACACCATAAAGATCATTGGTACTATTGCGAACGTGTCAAAGAACTCAACCATAGACCCAATAGAACAAGAAAGCTATACAAAAAGCAGCCAAGTGACCGCAACAGGATCTTACTTTGTGAGGGCAAGGAACATGTACATCGAGAGACCAGACAAATAAAAGAACAAAAGTGGCTGGAATGGTGTTCACACCTGAATGAACACACCTCTCTCGGAGAGATGTGGCAGCAAATTCACCGGGCCAAAGGGAATAAAACACCTAAAGCTCCACACCCCAAGGATCCTCAACAGGAAGCCGAAGTACTGGCAACCAGGTTTGCAGAGAGAGCAGCCAGCAATCAACTTCCACCAGATGTATTAGCAGTACAGACCGGACTAGAGGAAGAAATGTGGCACAGAATCCTTACAGCATGTGAAGAAGTCTCTGACACTAATGCCCCCTTCACACTGGATGAGCTCAATCGGGCTAAGAAAAACTCCAAGGATACATCCCCTGGAGCCGACAAAATAACCTATAAAATTATTAGAAACCTCGGCCCAGAGGGAGACGCTGCATACCTAAGGTTAATTAATTTAGCCTGGACTTCTCAAACTAGACCTTCTGCTTGCAATAGAGCAGACATAGTGCCGATCCCAAATCCCAAAGATCCAGCTAATCCCAGGCCCTTCTCTCTCCAAAGCTGTGCAGCCAAGACGGCTGACAGAATGGCACTCAACAGACTGGAGTGGAAAATGCCTAAACTGCACCATGATATGTATGCCTATAGAAGAGGGGTTGGCACAGTGGAATGTATTACAACTCTGTTAGCCCACTTGAATGACAGACCAGGAATGCTGATATTCCTGGACCTCGAAAAAGTCTTTGAACTGGCTAGCGCCCCAGCTATTCTCTGCTGCCTCATTGACAAAGAGGTCAGAGGCAATCTGCTCTCCTGGACCAAAAACTGTCTCATAAACAGAGAAGCAAGAGTAAAACTTCATGGCACAGTCTCTGAGTACAAAAGACATGAAAATGGTACACCGCAAGGAGGTATTCTCAGCCCTCTTCTCTTCAACTGTTTAATGGAAAGAATAATGAGGTTGAAACACCCACATCACTGCAGGCTGCTAAACTACGCGGACGACTTTGTCATCATCATAAAAGGAAGGGATGCGACGCGCCTTGCACCCAAATGCTTAGACTGCATCAGTAAAGAGGCAAAACCGATTGGGATCAAACTCAACCCCTCAAAGTCAAAGGCCATGCCCATAAAAATAGCGAAGCCCAACATCCAACTCACAGTACAGGGTCAACCAATAGAATGGGTCGACACCTATCAGTATCTAGGAATCATCCTGGACACACACATGAATTTTAATGCTGAGGTCACTTACTTGAGAGAGCGAACTGCGGCCCGGACGGCAATCCTCAGGTCGCTAACCTCCCTTTCTGGAGGAGCCAATCTACAAGTCCTTCGCACATACTATGTACAGGCAGTCAGATCAGTGATCGATTATGCCGCACCTGCACTCACAAATCTATCACACCAACAATGGAAAAAGCTTGAAGTTGCCCAAAACAATGCTATGAGAGCTGCACTGGGAGCCCCAATGTGGACCAGGCTTGAAACTCTTAGACTGGAGACAGGTTTGCCCTCTCTACAAGAAAGAATATCACAAAGGACAGCTACAATTATCAGTAAGATAATTATTTCTTCTGATCCAATCCCAGTACGGCAGGCCTTGGTGGTTGGACTAGGCCAAAACAATGGAAACTCTTGGGTTGCAAGAGCAGGAAAAGTCCTAAACAGACTACATTTAAAAAACATGATTCTTGATAGAGAGGGTGATCATCCACACCCAAATTACACTCCTTCCGCGCCGTGGGAAGAGCCTACTTTCAAAATAGTAATAGAAAGTCTCCCAATGAAAAAGGCTGCCTATGATCCGACAATCCTAAGGCGCATAATAGAAGAGCAAATGTATAGCATAGCAGTAGCAGGAGCCACCCACATCTTCACAGACGGATCAGTGGACACAGAAAATGAGAGTGCTGGCGCTGCTCTTTGCACGACCAGCGTACAGGCATATTGGAGACTGGGAGGACTAGTATCATCAACCCAAACTGAGTTGTTTGCCATACAACAGGCATTCGCATATGTGATTGCACAAAACACTCAAAATGCAATCATACACACAGACTCAAAAGCTGCACTTCAAATACTAGGACAAAAACAATGGAAAGATAATGTGGAAATAATTACCACCATTTTGTATCTTGGAGCAGTCGCTAAAGGCAAAGGACTCAACATAACTTTAAACTGGATCCCATCCCATATTGGAATCCCATTAAATGAAAAAGCTGATGAAATTGCTAAATTGGCAACTCGTCATCCAGTGATACATAAAACAATTCAACCCAGCCTAGAGAACATAAAAAACATCATCACCAAAAAACTCTCACATCTCAACAAAGCCTACCTGCACCAGAGAATAGCTGAAGGTACGCCATCTGCAACATGGTATCTTCAGGCAACCAAATTAGAAAGGTTAAATATCCCAAAAGGAATCCACAGGGAAATAGCAGTTAGGCTATATAGACTACGTCTAGGTTACAGATGCAACTGGGAGATTGGTGAACCCCGACAGAGAGAGAGAGTGCATCTTCTGCCAAACTATCACAGAAAAACCATTACTTCACTATCTTCTGGAATGTGAAGCAACCAATGTCGACCTTAGAAGAGCTTTAAGAGTTCCTGAATCATGCAGTGGCCACCCTGAAGCCATCAACACAGCCACTCTCCTGGTCAACAAAGGTGTCCAGCAGCTGGACACCCTCATAAAGACTGTGAAGCAGTATCCTCCCCCGCGATAACAGCTTGATGGTTAAATGCAACCTCAGAATACTGAGAAAAAAAAAATTGTACCACTTACGGGCTATTCATGCCCGTGCCACCTCTTGGGTGGTTTAATCTTTATCAATCAATCAATCAATCATTGTCTGTGCGTTCCAGGCTGGGGGGGCCCGATATTACCTTCACCCGACTTTGCAGGATAAGTGGTCTGGGGTACAGAATGGATGTAGGCTGGTCAGCGTCAGTCTTGTTGCTCCTGACAGAAGAGACCGGCTTCAGTAGTGATAGTAGTGACCATTATATATAATGTAGAGGAACACGAAAACGTTTTAATTTTCGTTTAGTTTTGCTACTAAATACTTATGCATAAAACACTGAATCACGTTTCTTTAGTGATTATTCTTGCATATATATATATGTGTATATATATATATATATATATATATATATATATATATATATATATATATATATATATATATATATATATATATATATATGCGAACAAGCCTGAATGGTCCCCAGGACAATATGCAACTGAAAACTCACACCCCAGAAGTGACTCGAACCCATACTCCCAGAAGCAACGCAACTGGTATGTACAAGACGCCTTAATCCACTTGACCATCACGACCGGACATAATGAGGTGATAGCCGAGGCTATTTGAACCACCCCACCGCCGGCACTCGGATAGTAATCTTGGGCATAGCATTTTACCAAATCACCTCATTCTTTGGGGCACACGTGAGGAACACAAATGCGAACAAGCCTGAATGGTCCCCAGGACAATATGCAACTGAAAACTCACACCCCAGAAGTGACTCGAACCCATACTCCCAGAAGCAACGCAACTGGTATGTACAAGACGCCTTAATCCACTTGACCATCACGACCGGACATAATGAGGTGATAGCCGAGGCTATTTGAACCACCCCACCGCCGGCACTCGGATAGTAATCTTGGGCATAGCATTTTACCAATTCACCTCATTCTTTGGGGCACACGTGAGGAACACAAATGCGAACAAGCCTGAATGGTCCCCAGGACAATATGCAACTGAAAACTCACACCCCAGAAGTGACTCGAACCCATACTCCCAGAAGCAACGCAACTGGTATGTACAAGACGCCTTAATCCACTTGACCATCACGACCGGACATAATGAGGTGATAGCCGAGGCTATTTGAACCACCCCACCGCCGGCACTCGGATAGTAATCTTGGGCATAGCATTTTACCAAATCACCTCATTCTTTGGGGCACACGTGAGGAACACAAATGCGAACAAGCCTGAATGGTCCCCAGGACAATATGCAACTGAAAACTCACACCCCAGAAGTGACTCGAACCCATACTCCCAGAAGCAACGCAACTGGTATGTACAAGACGCCTTAATCCACTCGACCATCACGACCGGACATAATGAGGTGATAGCCGAGGCTATTTGAACCACCCCACCGCCGGCACTCGGATAGTAATCTTGGGCATAGCATTTTACCAAATCACCTCATTCTTTGCATTTGTGTTCCTCACGTGTGGCCCAAAGAATGAGGTGATTTGGTAAAATGCTATGCCCAAGATTACTATCCGAGTGCCGGCGGTGGGGTGGTTCAAATAGCCTCGGCTATCACCTCATTATGTCCGGTCGTGATGGTCAAGTGGATTAAGGCGTCTTGTACATACCAGTTGCGTTGCTTCTGGGAGTATGGGTTCGAGTCACTTCTGGGGTGTGAGTTTTCAGTTGCATATTGTCCTGGGGACCATTCAGGCTTGTTCGCATTTTTGTTCCTCACGTGTGCCCCAAAGAATGAGGTGATTTGGTAAAATGCTATGCCCAAGATTACTATCCGAGTGCCGGCGGTGGGGTGGTTCAAATAGCCTCGGCTATCACCTCATTATGTCCGGTCGTGATGGTCAAGTGGATTAAGGCGTCTTGTACATACCAGTTGCGTTGCTTCTGGGAGTATGGGTTCGAGTCACTTCTGGGGTGTGAGTTTTCAGTTGCATATTGTCCTGGGGACCATTCAGGCTTGTTCGCATTTGTGTTCCTCACGTGTGCCCCAAAGAATGAGGTGATTTGGTAAAATGCTATGCCCAAGATTACTATCTGAGTGCCGGCGGTGGGGTGGTTCAAATAGCCTCGGCTATCACCTCATTATGTCCGGTCGTGATGGTCAAGTGGATTAAGGCGTCTTGTACATACCAGTTGCGTTGCTTCTGGGAGTATGGGTTCGAGTCACTTCTGGGGTGTGAGTTTTCAGTTGCATATTGTCCTGGGGACCATTCAGGCTTGTTCGCATTTGTGTTCCTCACGTGTGCCCCAAAGAATGAGGTGATTTGGTAAAATGCTATGCCCAAGATTACTATCCGAGTGCCGGCGGTGGGGTGGTTCAAATAGCCTCGGCTATCACCTCATTATGTCCGGTCGTGATGGTCAAGTGGATTAAGGCGTCTTGTACATACCAGTTGCGTTGCTTCTGGGAGTATGGGTTCGAGTCACTTCTGGGGTGTGAGTTTTCAGTTGCATATTGTCCTGGGGACCATTCAGGCTTGTTCGCATTTGTGTTCCTCACGTGTGCCCCAAAGAATGAGGTGATTTGGTAAAATGCTATGCCCAAGATTACTATCTGAGTGCCGGCGGTGGGGTGGTTCAAATAGCCTCGGCTATCACCTCATTATGTCCGGTCGTGATGGTCAAGTGGATTAAGGCGTCTTGTACATACCAGTTGCGTTGCTTCTGGGAGTATGGGTTCGAGTCACTTCTGGGGTGTGAGTTTTCAGTTGCATATTGTCCTGGGGACCATTCAGGCTTGTTCGCATTTGTGTTCCTCACGTGTGCCCCAAAGAATGAGGTGATTTGGTAAAATGCTATGCCCAAGATTACTATCCGAGTGCCGGCAGTGGGGTGGTTCAAATAGCCTCGGCTATCACCTCATTATGTCCGGTCGTGATGGTCAAGTGGATTAAGGCGTCTTGTACATACCAGTTGCGTTGCTTCTGGGAGTATGGGTTCGAGTCACTTCTGGGGTGTGAGTTTTCAGTTGCATATTGTCCTGGGGACCATTCAGGCTTGTTCGCATATATATATATATATATATATATACATATATATATATATATATATATATATGCGAACAAGCCTGAATGGTCCCCAGGACAATATGCAACTGAAAACTCACACCCCAGAAGTGACTCGAACCCATACTCCCAGAAGCAACGCAACTGGTATGTACAAGACGCCTTAATCCACTTGACCATCACGACCGGACATAATGAGGTGATAGCCGAGGCTATTTGAACCACCCCACCGCCGGCACTCGGATAGTTATCTTGGGCATAGCATTTTACCAAATCACCTCATTCTTTGGGGCACACGTGAGGAACACAAATGCGAACAAGCCTGAATGGTCCCCAGGACAATATGCAACTGAAAACTCACACCCCAGAAGTGACTCGAACCCATACTCCCAGAAGCAACGCAACTGGTATGTACAAGACGCCTTAATCCACTTGACCATCACGACCGGACATAATGAGGTGATAGCCGAGGCTATTTGAACCACCCCACCGCCGGCACTCGGATAGTTATCTTGGGCATAGCATTTTACCAAATCACCTCATTCTTTGGGGCACACGTGAGGAACACAAATGCGAACAAGCCTGAATGGTCCCCAGGACAATATGCAACTGAAAACTCACACCCCAGAAGTGACTCGAACCCATACTCCCAGAAGCAACGCAACTGGTATGTACAAGACGCCTTAATCCACTTGACCATCACGACCGGACAAAATGAGGTGATAGCCGAGGCTATTTGAACCACCCCACCGCCGGCACTCGGATAGTTATCTTGGGCATAGCATTTTACCAAATCACCTCATTCTTTGGGGCACACGTGAGGAACACAAATGCGAACAAGCCTGAATGGTCCCCAGGACAATATGCAACTGAAAACTCACACCCCAGAAGTGACTCGAACCCATACTCCCAGAAGCAACGCAACTGGTATGTACAAGGCGCCTTAATCCACTTGACCATCACGACCGGACATAATGAGGTGATAGCCGAGGCTATTTGAACCACCCCACCGCCGGCACTCGGATAGTTATCTTGGGCATAGCATTTTACCAAATCACCTCATTCTTTGGGGCACATGTGAGGAACACAAATGCGAACAAGCCTGAATGGTCCCCAGGACAATATGCAACTGAAAACTCACACCCCAGAAGTGACTCGAACCCATACTCCCAGAAGCAACGCAACTCGTGATGGTCAAGTGGATTAAGGCGTCTTGTACATACCAGTTGCGTTGCTTCTGGGAGTATGGGTTCGAGTCACTTCTGGGGTGTGAGTTTTCAGTTGAAAATTGTCCTGGGGACCATTCAGGCTTGTTCGCATTTGTGTTCCTCACGTGTGCCCCAAAGAATGAGGTGATTTGGTAAAATGCTATGCCCAAGATAACTATCCGAGTGCCGGCGGTGGGGTGGTTCAAATAGCCTCGGCTATCACCTCATTATGTCCGGTCGTGATGGTCAAGTGGATTAAGGCGTCTTGTACATACCAGTTGCGTTGCTTCTGGGAGTATGGGTTCGAGTCACTTCTGGGGTGTGAGTTTTCAGTTGCATATTGTCCTGGGGACCATTCAGGCTTGTTCGCATTTGTGTTCCTCACGTGTGCCCCAAAGAATGAGGTGATTTGGTAAAATGCTATGCCCAAGATAACTATCCGAGTGCCGGCGGTGGGGTGGTTCAAATAGCCTCGGCTATCACCTCATTATGTCCGGTCGTGATGGTCAAGTGGATTAAGGCGTCTTGTACATACCAATTGCGTTGCTTCTGGGAGTATGGGTTCGAGTCACTTCTGGGGTGTGAGTTTTCAGTTGCATATTGTCCTGGGGACCATTCAGGCTTGTTCGCATTTGTGTTCCTCACGTGTGCCCCAAAGAATGAGGTGATTTGGTAAAATGCTATGCCCAAGATAACTATCCGAGTGCCGGCGGTGGGGTGGTTCAAATAGCCTCGGCTATCACCTCATTATGTCCGGTCGTGATGGTCAAGTGGATTAAGGCGTCTTGTACATACCAGTTGCGTTGCTTCTGGGAGTATGGGTTCGAGTCACTTCTGGGGTGTGAGTTTTCAGTTGCATATCGTCCTGGGGACCATTCAGGCTTGTTCGCATTTGTGTTCCTCACGTGTGCCCCAAAGAATGAGGTGATTTGGTAAAATGCTATGCCCAAGATAACTATCCGAGTGCCGGCGGTGGGGTGGTTCAAATAGCCTCGGCTATCACCTCATTATGTCCGGTCGTGATGGTCAAGTGGATTAAGGCGTCTTGTACATACCAGTTGCGTTGCTTCTGGGAGTATGGGTTCGAGTCACTTCTGGGGTGTGAGTTTTCAGTTGCATATTGTCCTGGGGACCATTCAGGCTTGTTCGCATTTGTGTTCCTCACGTGTGCCCCAAAGAATGAGGTGATTTGGTAAAATGCTATGCCCAAGATAACTATCCGAGTGCCGGCGGTGGGGTGGTTCAAATAGCCTCGTCTATCACCTCATTATGTCCGGTCGTGATGGTCAAGTGGATTAAGGCGTCTTGTACATACCAGTTGCGTTGCTTCTGGGAGTATGGGTTCGAGTCACTTCTGGGGTGTGAGTTTTCAGTTGCATATTGTCCTGGGGACCATTCAGGCTTGTTCGCATTTGTGTTCCTCACGTGTGCCCCAAAGAATGAGGTGATTTGGTAAAATGCTATGCCCAAGATAACTATCCGAGTGCCGGCGGTGGGGTGGTTCAAATAGCCTCGGCTATCACCTCATTATGTCCGGTCGTGATGGTCAAGTGGATTAAGGCGTCTTGTACATACCAGTTGCGTTGCTTCTGGGAGTATGGGTTCGAGTCACTTCTGGGGTGTGAGTTTTCAGTTGCATATTGTCCTGGGGACCATTCAGGCTTGTTCGCATTTGTGTTCCTCACATGTGCCCCAAAGAATGAGGTGATTTGGTAAAATGCTATGCCCAAGATAACTATCCGAGTGCCGGCGGTGGGGTGGTTCAAATAGCCTCGGCTATCACATCATTATGTCCGGTCGTGATGGTCAAGTGGATTAAGGCGTCTTGTACATACCAGTTGCGTTGCTTCTGGGAGTATGGGTTCGAGTCACTTCTGGGGTGTGAGTTTTCAGTTATATATATATATATATATATATATATATATATATATATATATATATATATATATATATATATATATATATATATAT
Source organism: Procambarus clarkii (assembly GCF_040958095.1). Taxonomy (NCBI): domain Eukaryota; kingdom Metazoa; phylum Arthropoda; class Malacostraca; order Decapoda; family Cambaridae; genus Procambarus; species Procambarus clarkii. The sequence continues at coordinate 25,656,819 of NC_091225.1, forward strand.
ATATATATATATATATATATATATATCATCACATTTATCCTGCTACCATGCATAACAAGACCGGTAAGGCCCTTAAGAAAGAAAGCACACCAAACAGGAATAACCCTACTAGCCAGGCTAACAACATGATTAGTTCAGCTATCTCCCCCTCGGTGGCCGCCGTGGGGGGTACCGACTCTCCCCCCGTCAACAATAACAAACAATCTCAGCTGGGCGCAGCGCCGTCTCCGACACGGGCCATGCAACAATTAGGTAGCCATATGGACCAACTTAAACGAGCTGCTGCCCCTTGTTCTGACTTCAGGCGCTTTGCTGATAACCCATGGCTCAAGTTATTAACTCAAGTACATGAAGATCAAATGACAGTAATCAAAGAGCAGTCGGCCTTAATAATGAACCTGCAAGGCTCATTATTATCTTTGCAGAAGGAAGTTGTAGACTTACACAAGAACAATCAAGATCTAGCTACCAAAGTCGTCAACCTCGAACAAGAATTAAGCATTCTCAAGAACACAGTTACAAACTTTAATCCAGATGCAACCACTAAAAAACAGGAAGAAATATTGCAACAGTTTGAGAACCATCTGAACAACCTACAACAACAACACACTGTTACCCAAGACGAGACAGACCAACATAAACTACTTGAGTCTGTAATTATCTCTTCACGTGATTTTCCCCAAGAAACTGATGGTGAAGACTGTGCTGCCATCGTGATCAAAGTATTGCAGGATAAGTTATTCGATCCAAAAAAATGACATCAAAGCAGCTTATAGAGTGGGTACCAAATCATCTGGTACTAATAATAGACGAATTCGATTAAAATTAGATAGCTGCTCCCGCAAGACTGATCTTATCTCATCTGCAGTTGCTAGTAAATCCACTGTTTATGTGAATGAATGTCTGACCAGGTGCAGGCAAAATCTCTTTTTTAAACTGCGTGGCTTCAGCAAAAATTCCCCTACAATTAAACACTGTTTTGTGCGAGATGGTAAAATTATAGCTAGGAGAACTGACACTGGAAAAACCTATTCAATAACCACAGAAGCTCACCTTAATTCTTTCCTCAGTGACTGTGGGATAGCTGCTGTATAGCCTGAATTCAAACTATAATCTCATTTAACTACCTTTGTGTACTCTAGCTCTGCCTTTCCCTTCAAAAGGTTTTAACTTTAGTTAAAAAAAAAAAAAAAAAAAAAAAAATAATATTGTCATCTTTATTATTGTCTTTTTTTCTTTTTACTCCCATGTTCCATAGTACACTGGCTTTGCCTGTGTCCTCTAGTATGAACTTTATTATCAAGTGTCCTGAGTGTATCTCTATTTAAACTACCTCAGTTTGTTTTAGTGTAACTTTAGTATTCAACTTTAGTGTACTTATAATAGTATAGTAAGCAAGCTTTTCATCGTATAGATTTCATAATTGTTTTTTTTTTACTTTTTTGGTCATCTATTGTTATTAATTATTTTAGTTAATTTTTTACATTCCTAGTTCCCATTAAGTTTTTTTTTCCTTTTTACTTTAAATTACCATTAAGTTTATTTTACTTTAGAATTTTTAATCTACATTTTTCTTTGTTTTCTATTTTGTAATTTGCCATTCTTGCCTTGTTTTCCTGCAAACAGCCTTTTTATGCAGACAAGTATAGACCCAGAACTTAACCTCTTATCCACTATCTATGACAATCATCACTTCAATGATCAAAATTGCAGATATTTTACAGCACATGATGTAAACAATGTATTAACAGATAATCACAATATCTCTGTAATCAACTTGAACGTTAGATCCCTAGGTAAACACTTCGATGATGTTAGTGCCTTGATTGAAACTATTGACAACAAATTCTCTTTTATTATACTTACTGAAACGTGGTTGAAAGAGGATAATACTCAACTCTTTAACATGCCTAACTACTCGGCAATTCACAACTGTCGTCAAATGCAGAGAGGTGGTGGTACTGCTCTTTACTACCACCAAGACCTAACATGCTTAAAAATAATTAGAACTAGAGACTGCTGTGGGGAGTATATCTTCGCCAGTTTCAGAGTCAAGGGTGCCGAGTCTGTCCTGTCTGTGGGTGCAGTCTATAGAATTCCTAACACTGATGTGTCTGAATTCAATTCAAACCTTAGAAGTCTAATACTAGATAACAGATTGAGCAAAAACCATCTAATTATCGCAGGGGACTTTAATATTGACCTCTGCGAGCCTGAACACCCTACTGCTGTTAGCTTCCTCAACTGTATGAATTCCTGCTTCCTCATACCCTTAATCACCAGACCAACTAGAATCACTGATAGTACTGCTACGACTCTAGATCACATCTGGACCAACATAACCTCTCCGCTTACTTCAGGTATAATCACCGATAGCACTACAGACCATTACCCCACATTTCTCTTAACTAACATTAGCAAACCACCTCTAGAGACAAGGGAGTTAAGCTTAAGGCTGCACAATGAAACTGCTATAAACAATTTTATATCTGCTGCTGATAATGTCAACTGGGAGTCCGAGTTAGGTAACATTGGGGACATCAACCTAGCAGTGCAATCTTTTCTTCAAACAACTCTTAGCCTTTATAACACCCACTGTCCTCTGCTTACAAAACAAGTCACAAGCAAAAGACTTAACAATCCTTGGCCTACAAAGGGAATACTTAAATCCATTAACAAAAAACACGACCTTGAGAAGAAGTATAGGCTAGGATCAGTCTCCAAAGAATTCTCAAAGAATTACTCGTTATTGCTATCTAAAATAATTAGACGAGCCAAAACTAAATACTATGAAGATAAATTTACCCAAATAAAGAGCAACATTAAAAAAACTTGGAGCACAATTTTACAAATATTGGGGTCAAAGAAGATTTTAAATAACAAACCAACACTCCTTTCCAATAACGCTGGTCAGCTTTCAGCCTCTGATTCTGCTATTGAGTTCAATAGGTTCTTCTCTTCCATTGGGTCATCCCTTGCAAATGATATTCCATCTTCCTGTACTGATGTTAAGGACTATCTTACAGGTAACTATCCACAGTCTCTGTACCTAAAGCCTACTAGTTCCACTGATGTCAATGAAATAATCCTTTCCCTTAAAACCAAGTCTAGTGCCCTCGAGGAGATACCAACTTTAATTTACAAAAAAGCCTCCAGATCTCTAGCCCCTGCTATTGCATTGCTCTTCAACAAGTCACTTGAACTCCAAACCTTTCCTGACATTCTAAAAAAAAGCAAGAGTAACCCCTGTCCACAAATGTGGTGATCTCACAGATGTTAACAACTACAGACCTATATCAATCCTGCCTAACTTGTCAAAAATATTCGAAAAACTAATCTACAAGCAGCTTTACTATTTTCTAGCCAAACACAATATACTTAGCTCTTGTCAATATGGCTTCAGACCCAAAAAAAGCACTAACGATGCACTTACTAGTATGATTAACTTAATTCACGCAGCTCTTGATAAAAAGGAGTTTCCTGTTGGGTTATTTGTGGACCTGCGTAAGGCTTTTGACACTGTCAACCATCAAAACCTTCTTCTTAAATTACATCATTATGGAGTCAGAGGACACTCCCTGCAATACCTCAAATCTTATCTTACTGACAGGCTCCAGTATGTTTCTGTGAATAATGCAATTTCTCCCACCCTACCCATCAACAGTGGTGTTCCTCAGGGCAGCATACTTGGCCCTCTCCTCTTTCTCATCTACATTAATGACCTTCCAAATGCCTCCCAACACCTCAAACCAATTCTATTTGCTGACGACACAACCTTCATTTACTCCAGTCCTGACCCCCTTGCTCTAAATGCCATAGTAAATACTGAGCTAGAGAAAGTCCATCTTTGGCTAACCGCCAACAAACTCACCCTTAACATTGACAAAACGTTTTATATTCTGTTTGGCAATAAATCCTCTAATCAGATAAATCTCAAAATAAACAATACCCAAATTTGTAACAAATTAGATGGCAAATTCCTTGGCGTTCTCATCGACCACAAGCTGAATTTCCAGGGTCACATTCTAAATATATCAAAAAAAGTTTCAAAAACTGTTGGCATTCTTTCTAAGATCAGATATTATGTACCCCGCCCTGCCCTGGTTACTCTCTATTACTCCCTCATCTATCCATACCTCAACTATGGTATTTGTGCTTGGGGTTCTACTACCCAAAATCATTTACGTCCTCTTATTACCCAACACAAAGCTGCTATTAGGACAATATCCATCTCTGGCCCCAGACATCACTCGGTACCCTTACTCAAATCTCTGAATATGTTAGACATTAAGTCACTGCACATTCTCTCTTGTGTATTATACATATATAAAACGCTGAACTGTAATGCCAATCCTGACCTCAAAAGCTTCATAGAAGGTTGTAACAGAACCCATGAGCACCACACCAGGAATAAATACAGTTTTGATATTCTTAGAGTACGACTTAATCAAACTAGAAATGCTCTACAAATCAAGGGACCCAGAATGTGGAATGACCTTCCCAACCATGTTAAAGACTGTACCTCTCTCAGCCAGTTTAAGATAAAAACTAAACACTACCTAATAAATTCCCTGTAACCTACCTCACTCCTCTATTGTCAACCCATGTCTGTTATTTTTTTTGTTTGATCAAGACTTTGTCAACCTATTGTATCTGTGCTGCTTTTTCAGTCATGTTCCCCCTTTTTTTTTATCTTTATTTGTATTTGTTCTCAACACTTTTTATTCTTTATGCTCAATTAGTATTAAGTTCTAGATATTAATGTTTTTCTTGCCCGAAACGCATTGCGTAATAGTGGCTTTAGGCATTGTATGTACTAGCTCTATCTATATATCCATCCATTAATGTAACATCACTTGTATGTATGTATGTACCTTACCTGAATAAACATATTTATTTATTTTATTATATATATATATATATATATATATATATATATATATATATATATATATATATATATATATATATATATATTAGTATATTTTGGTAGCAGTCTTTCCTGTAGACATATATTATTAAATATGACCGAAAAAGTAAGATTAATAATTCTAACACGAATTTTCTCGATCTTTCGTATATTTCTTTTCACTGTTGGTGGTAATTCAAAAATCAATTCTCCAAAATTAATTTTTATTTCTAGTCTGACGCGACACTTGAGCGCGTTTCGTAAAACTTATTACATTTTCAAAGACTTTAGTTTACACATACACAACTGAATAGAACTTACACATCTCCGATTTTTTTATATCTACATTTGAGTGAGGTGGATGGGGTGAGGTGGTATTTAATAGGGTATTAAATTCATCAACACAAGACAGAACACGAAACAATGGGTATTGAATGGAAGTGATTGTAGAAAGCCTATTGGTCCATATTTCTTGATGCTTCTATATTGGGGCGGAGTCTTGAGGTGGGTAGAATATAGTTGTGCATTAATTGGCTGTTGATTGCTGGTGTTGACTTCTTAATGTGTAGTGCCTCGCAAACGTCAAGCTGTCTGCTATCGCTGTATCTATCGATGATTTCTGTGTTGTTTACTAGGATTTCTCTGGCGATGGTTTGGTTGTGGGAAGAGATTATATGTTCCTTAATGGAGCCTTGTTGCTTATGCATCGTTAAACGCCTAGAAAGGGATGCTGTTGTCTTGCCTATATACTGGGTTTTTTGGAGCTTACAGTCCCCAAGAGGGCATTTGAAGGCATAGACGACGTTGGTCTCTTTTAAAGCGTTTTGCTTTGTGTCTGGAGAGTTTCTCATGAGTAGGCTGGCCGTTTTTCTGGTTTTATAGTAAATCGTCAGTTGTATCCTCTGATTTTTGTCTGTAGGGATAACGTTTCTATTAACAATATCTTTCAGGACCCTTTCCTCCGTTTTATGAGCTGTGGAAAAGAAGTTCCTGTAAAATAGTCTAATAGGGGGTATAGGTGGCCCCTGGCCTTCTTAAGTGATTGTGGTATATCTGAAAACCTGAACCCGACCAATGCCAGTACTTAAAATAACTCTTTCAGTGCCTGAGCCTAACCTAACTTAATCTAACTTTGTCTAAGGTGCTGTCTCTGCCTTACCATTTACCTAATGTTCTCTTATTCATATAATTTCCTAAATAATCCATCAAGTCTCCATGCACTTATGCAAGCATCTACCTCAGTTTCATTGTAAAATTTTACTCTAAAATCTAATCTTAATCTATTCCATTTATATTTTAAATTTATTTGTATTGATCTATGTCATTTATTGAAATCAATTATTGATCTCATTTTTGTTCTTTTAATTAAGTTCATACTAATTATAAGTTAAAACTAAGCTCATTAAAATTTATTATCTTTAAGATTATTTTACTTTACAATTATCACTTGTCACATTTTTTTATATATTCATCTTGACAGTCTCTACTGATTTTTTGTTCTCTCCACCAAACTTGTGTATCCTCCATGGCTATCTAGTGACCTTAATTCTACCTCTAATTGTTTCAATTCTTTTGTTTACTTGCATTTATTGTTGTGTCTTGCCATAATTATTCTCTAATTTAGCAGACTCAATACTTTGTAAGCTCTTATTGTATTGTTATATTATTATATTGTTGTGTTTTGCTATAATTACTTTCTATTTTACAGCAGATTTGTTTTCATCTGTTCCTGTAATTGCTTATCTTATTGTATCGTGACATTCTTATCTATATTGAGATATATTATCTGTCTATTGTTACTTACAGTGTACCTGAGAGTACCTGTAAGCAATCTACCTCATTTTTCATTTTTGCTCAATTTGTTTTTGTATTGCTTAGTCTTGTTTATATTTTTTTTTGTATATCTATATCTTGTGTTTTGTATAGTCCATGTTTATATGTTTTTTCTTTAATCTCATTTATTACCTAGGTTTCCTAGCCTAGCCATACTCCCTTACTCCATTGTACCCCTGTAAGCCCCTTTTGTGTTTGTTTTGTACAGTATTGTGTACATTTTTTTTTTGTTTTTTTCTTGTTTTTCCTGCAATCAGCTTTTTTTATGCAGTCAAGTATAGACCCAGAACTTAACCTCTTATCCACTATCTATGACAATAATCACTTTAATGATCTAAATTGCAGATATTTTGCAGCACATGATGTAAACAATGTATTAACTCATAATCACAATATCTCTGTAATCAATTTGAACGTTAGATCCCTAGGTAAACACTTCGATGATGTTAGTGCCTTGATTGAAGCTATTGACAACAAATTCTCTTTTATTAAACTTACTGAAACATGGTTGAAAGAGGATACTACTCAACTCTTTAACATGCCTAACTACTCAGCAATTCACAACTGTCGTCAACTTCAGAGAGGTGGTGGCACTGCTCTTTACTACCACCAAGAACTAACATGCTTAAAAGAAATTAGAACTAGAGACTGCTATGGGGAGTATATCTTCGCCAGCTTCAGAGTCAAGGGTGCCGAGTCTATCCTGTCTGTGGGTGCAGTTTATAGAATTCCTAACACTGATGTGTCCGAATTCAACTCAAACCTTAGAAATCTAATACTTGATAACAGACTGAACAAAAACCACCTAATTATCGCAGGGGACTTTAATATTGACCTCTGCGAGCCAGAACACCCTACTGCTGTTAGCTTCCTCAACTGTATGAATTCCTGCTTCCTCATACCCTTAATCACTAGACCTACTAGAATCACTGATAGCACTGCCACGACTCTAGATCACATCTGGACAAACATAACCTCTCCGCTTACTTCAGGTATAATCACCAATAGCACTACAGACCATTACCCCACATTTCTCTTAACTAACATTAGCAAACCACCTCTTGAGTCAAGAGAGATACGTTTTAGGCTACACAATGAAACTGCTATAGACAATTTTATAACTGCTACTGATAATGTCAACTGGGAGTCCGAGTTAGGTAACATAGAGGACATCAACCTAGCAGTTCAATCGTTTCTTCAAAAAACTCTTAGCCTTTATAATACCCACTGTCCTATGCTTACAAAACAAGTCACAACCAAAAGGCTTAACAATCCCTGGCTTTCAAAGGGAATACTTAAATCTATTAATAATAAACATGACCTTGAGAAGAAGTATAGGTTAGGAATTGTCTCCAAAGAATTCTCAAAGAATTACTCATTATTGCTATCTAAGATAATTAGACGAGCCAAAACAAAATACTACGAAGATAAATTTACCCAAATAAAGAGCAACATTAAACAAACTTGGAGAACAATTTCACAAATATTGGGATCAAAGAAGTCTTTAAATAACAAACTGACTCTCCTGTCTAATAACGATGGTCAGCTTTCAGCCTCTGATTCTGCTATTGAGTTCAATAGGTTCTTCTCTTCCATTGGTTCATCCCTTGCTAATGATATTCCATCTTCCAGTACTGACATTAAGGACTATCTTACAGGGAACTATCCACAGTCTCTGTACCTAAAGCCTATTAATTCCACTGACGTCAATGAGATAATCCTTTCCCTTAAAACCAAGTCTGGTGCCCTTGAGGAGATACCAACTTTAATCTACAAAAAAGCCTCCAGATCTTTAGCCCCTGCTATTGCTTTGCTCTTCAACAAGTCACTTGAACTCCAAACCTTTCAAGATATTCTAAAAAAAAGCGAGAGTAACGCCTGTCCACAAATGTGGTGATCTCACAGATGTTAACAACTACAGACCTATATCAATCCTGCCAAACTTGTCAAAAATTTTTGAAAAACTAATCTATAAGCAGCTTTACTCATATCTGGCCAAACTCAAAATACTTAGCCCTTGCCAATATGGCTTTAGGCCCAAAAAAAGCTATATATACAAGATATATATACATCTCAAATATCTCCACTTCCCGAGGGCACCAGATGATATGTATATATATCTCGAAGATGTATATATATCTCGAAGTCTCTACTTCTTTTGTAGGGTCTGATGGTGTAGTGGGTTAAAGCATACTAGTTATGGCAGCTACTGGAAGGTAGTTGTGCTTTCTGGGTTCGAGTCCCACTGGTGGGTGTTGTCCAAAGATTATTAATCTTCACTTGTGGTTTATGCAAGTATATGCTTATAAGCTGGACACGAGTTCTCTCACATTGACAGTGGCTTGACGAAAAATGCAGACTAACCTCACACTCATCTGGTGCCCTCGGGAAGTGGAGATATTTGAGATGTATATATATCTCGAAGTCTCTACTTCTTTTGTAGGGTCTGATGGTGTAGTGGGTTAAAGCATACTAGTTATGGCAGCTACTGGAAGGTAGTTGTGCTTTCTGGGTTCGAGTCCCACTGGTGGGTGTTGTCCAAAGATTATTAATCTTCACTTGTGGTTTATGCAAGTATAGGCTTATATATATATATATATATATATATATATATATATATATATATATATATATATATATATATATAATGTGTGTGTGTGTGTGTGTGTGTAAGAACATATGAATAGAGGTAACTGCAGAAGGCTTATTGGCCCATACGAGGCAGCTCCTATCTACATACAAAGATTAATCCAGTGTAATTGGCCTGTTATGTTGGACATTGTCTTCTGTGTTGGCATCGTTATGTTCTGGTCTTGTCCTCACTCTCATGGTGGGTAGAGTAAATAGTTCCGTGATTTGGGTGTTCATGGTAGGTTGTTCTATTCTTATGTGAATTGCTTCAAGAATTTGTAATCATCTTGCATCTAAGGTTTTGTCTATTATACAGGTATTTTTGTTCAACATTTCTCTTGTTAGAGTGATATCATGGGCTTGTCTCATGTGATTCCTAGGGGCACCGGATTGAAGATGGCATGTCAAACGCCTCGTCAGCTTGGTCGACGTCATACCTATGTACTTAGATTAAAGGTTACATCCTTCGTGGGGGCAAGTGTACCTGTATAAAATGCTTGACTGCTGTAGAGGGTTCTCCGTCGGCTTCGGGCTGTTTTTGATAAGGAGTTCGGAAGTCTTCTTGGTTTTGTAGAATATTATCAGGTTTATGTTTTGGTTAGGAGTAGTGCTTTTTACTCCTTTACGGATTATTTCTTTCATTATTCTTTCCTCTTTTATATGTTCACTGTGCATGGTTGATTTGTAATATAATTTTATTGGAGGTATTGTGGTTTCTTTTCTTGGTTCTGGATTATACCAACGGTCCAAGTGTCTTCTTATAGCAGCGTTTATTTCCGCGTTGCTATATCCGTTGTTCACCAATACTTGAGTTACTCTTTCAAACTCTCTACTCACGTTGCTCCATTCAGAGCAGTGGGTAAGCGCTCGACGAATATAAGCATTCAATGCTTATATTCAATGAATATAAGCATATATATTCAATATATATTATTATATATTATATCATATATATATTACGATTATTTAAATAATTTAGTTTAGTAGGTAAGAATTTAATTTAATTACTTACATAACTTAATAGTATATTTATTTAAATTAAACTAACCCAAATTTAATATTAGTAAGGAATTTGCTGACCTAATCTTTATAAAATAGATATGAAAGTTATTTGGAAAGACATAACATAAAGTTCATAACAGAGGTGCGGATTCCGTGCTGGTGCTGCATGCTCTGGTACAGATCTAATGTAGGAAGAGCAAAGTGTCTTGAAAGAAACAGTTTAAATTTGTAAATACCATTCATATCTGCCAGCTTCCCATATGACCCCGATGTTATCCTGCTTCCGAGTAATTCTGGTGTTAGTGCTGATGGTGTGTTCACCCCTGATAGGGGACTGACAGCTGAGTGGACAGCGCTCGGGATTCGTAGTCCTAAGGTTCTGGGTTTGATCCCCGGTGGAGGCGGAAACAAATAGGCAGAGTTTCTTTAGGCCTGTTGTTCACTTAGCAGTAAATAGGTACCTGGGAGTTAGACAGCTGCTTCCTGGGAATGTGTAACAAAAAAGGAGGCCTGGTCGAGGACCGGGCCGCGGGGACACTAAGCCCGGAAATCATCTCAAGATAACCCCGAGTCTGTCAGTGTTTCTGAGTCTTATAATTACCTTACACTTGTTTTGTTTAACTCTTATAGCCACCTGTGTGCTCACTCCTGGTGAATGCCAAGGTCTTCCTGCAGCACCTGGCTCCCCATAGTGGTTACTTAATGTTCTCTCTGCATATATTGTCATGTATGAGGAAGTTAACCCAAGTAGGTCATTTACATAGATTTGGGGCAGCAATCTTGGCTCACCTCTACAGTCTGACCCTGAGGGCCACTTGGCTCACCTCTACAGTCTGAACCTGAGGGCCACTTGGCTCACCTCTACAGTCTGAACCTGAGGGCCCGCTTGGCTCACCTCTACAGTCTGAACCTGAGGGCCACTTGGCTCACCTCTACAGTCTGAACCTGAGGGCCACTTGGCTCACCTCTACAGTCTGAACCTGAGGGCCCGCTTGGCTCACCTCTACAGTCTGACCCTGAGGCCCCGCTTGGCTCACCTCTACAGTCTGACCCTGAGGGCCCGCTTGGCTCACCTCTACAGTCTGACCCTGAGGGCCCGCTTGGCTCACCTCTACAGTCTGACCCTGAGGGCCCGCTTGGCTCATTTCTACAGTCTGACCCTGAGGGCCCGCTTGGCTCACCTCTACAGTCTGACCCTGAGAACCCGCTTGGCTTACCTCTACAGTCTGACCCTGAGGGCCCGCTTGGCTCACCTCTACAGTCTGACCCTGAGGGCCCGCTTGGCTCACCTCTACAGTCTGACCCTGAGGGCCCGCTTGGCTCACCTCTACAGTCTGACCCTGAGGGCCCGCTTGGCTCACCTCTACAGTCTGACCCTGAGGGCCCGCTTGGCTCACCTCTACAGTCTGACCCTGAGGGCCCGCTTGGCTCACCTCTACAGTCTGACCCTGAGGGCCCGCTTGGCTCACCTCTACAGTCTGACCCTGAGGGCCCGCTTGGCTCACCTCTACAGTCTGACCCTGAGGGCCCGCTTGGCTCACCTCTACAGTCTGACCCTGAGGGCCCGCTTGGCTCACCTCTACAGTCTGACCCTGAGGGCCCGCTTGGCTCACCTCTACAGTCTGACCCTGAGGCTCCGCTTGGCTCACCTCTACAGTCTGACCCTGAGGGCCCGCTTGGCCCATGTTACGACCCTGGGTTCTTCAGTGGAAACCAGAGGTCAAAATTGAGTTATTAAACTTTCCTATAGTATAGTTGAACGCATCACGAGCTGAAATTGTTTGTATCTTCCCTGCCAGACGTAAGACTATTCTTGTTTCTCAAAGAGCATTTAAAGTCTGAGCTGGGGTTGATTATTAAATAACAACATAGGCACCAACTATGTTTACTAATACTTTAATCATTTATAAAGTAACAATACGTTGCATGGGGGAAGATTTTTAATGTGCTTAGCTGCACGATCAATTAGGCTCCTTCCGGCACCACCACATGCGGGAGGCCTAAGCTGGTCGCTGGGAGCGTTCTTCTTCTGGCTGGCGTTCGTGGGCACGAGACCTACTCTGTGGCTGCACCCCTACTCTCCTCCCTTCTCCTCTTACTTATTTCCTTTACCTTAAGTTCCTGTACCCTGATCGCCAGAAATGCACACATAAGTACTTACTCATTCACGCTGCCGGCTACACACCATTCCCATACATCAGGCACCCCGCTTCCGGTGGCTGGCTCGCTCAGGGCAGCGGTAGGCGGCGGTAGTACCTTACGTGGTATTTTTTCGTACAATTGGCACACACTCGAACCCCTCCCACTCAACACGGCTGAGTTCGCACCCTCGACCCACCGGTGAAGTGGAGCGTTCGTACCCAGGTGACGCGCACAACGATAGCGTCTCACACAAACATGGGAAATCTGCCTTAACACTGACACGAATTTCCCCGTTCCCATCGACTGCTACAGAGCACTAGCAAGTCTAATCATCACTGGTATGGGATCTACGAGTCCGTTACTGCTCGTATGCACATTACCCCACGATCCCAGATCACTGTACCTCTACCCACTGTACACAATGGCTTTCTCCCCTCCAAGCGACGACTTCGGCCGGATTCTGTGACGACCGCTGTCGTAGGTGAAGCAGGAAGTGAAGCAGTTGGGTAGTCCAGCCACCACGGCGCCCTATACTTCAATTTGGCCGAATTGAGTACAGGAAGCGTCTTGACAAGGTGGCAGCTGGGTTCAGAATAATGCTTACACCGGCGATCCCCGCGTCATCGAAATAACCAATGAGAGGAAGGCATACAGCGGCCTACCCCTCTCATCCAATCAGCGACGGTGTAGCATAGCCCCAAGGGCAACTCCAAGATGGCCGACCAACATGGCGGCTCAAGATGTTTACTAAGATGGCGGCTGTTTCCATGACAACGACTCAAGTGGCTAGCGAACGCGGGAGGCCCGCAGCTCACCCATGCCTGCAGCCTAGCTGTTCCTGTGCAAAGTTGAGTAAAGTTGAACAAAGTTGTTCCTCATGCCATACAAGGAGATGATGCTATCAGCTTTAGCACTGTCCACAGACGTGTTACTCCGGCCAGGGTAACATTTCTGGACTGCTGATGACTGGGGCTCTCACATAAGCCCAAACACTAGATGTTTCGGTTGCTGGTTACCCTCCGTCACTATGTGATGGAGTGCGAAAAGATACGTGAATTTAGAGACAATTCTATAACCAATGTTCCAGCGATGTGTCAATATTTCATTCAAAATGATCTGCTACCAGAAATTTTAGCCAAATATCCCCAGTTTGCTAACTGTAGGTAGTAACTAAGTGATTGTAACCTATCCTCCGCTGCCCACTGGATGGGGGGCGGTGTGCAGGACAAACATATCAATTTTGACACTAGCTCTCCACATATGTCAGTTGCTTAATTTAGAACCTGTACTTGAGGTCGATCTCGAACCCATTGTTGATGTGATGACTTATATTGAATTTTGTAACTAGCTCATCAAGATTGTAACTTGCTTAGCTAAATGAATTGTGGGGTTCAGTCCCTGAGCCCATTATGTGCCTCTGTAACCATTTCCACTACCGCCCACAAGATGGGTATGGGGTGCATAATAAATGAACTAAACTAAACTGGTTACCAAACTTAAGTCCGCCCACTTAACAAGTGCACTTAACAAGTGTACTGGCTACCACAGGCATAAGAGCACTATTGTAAGTGAGCTGGTGAACATCTCCTCACATAACCTCCCACCAGAAGATAAAATTTCCCGGAGGAAAATTTCATCTAAATCACCAGCCACTTACACTTGTGCTCTTAAGTGCACGGCGGCTGGGTGGTGGTGATTCATCTGTTTTCTGTTGACGTCGGTGGCTGGCGGGACAAGATTTGATGTCACTGGCTCGTCCAGGGTGGTACTTCCTGACCGTAGTGCGGTCGTGCTCAGGTTCTGGGTCCAGGTTAAGCTGGCTCAACGCCTCGCAGCTTCCCTTCCTCAGTCCCTTCACACTCTCGCCCCACAGGTCTGTGTCATACTGGACACAATGGGTAGCACACTGGAATGGACTTACCAAAAGTACAGACTCAACACCTTCCCTACCCTACCGACACAATTCCGACAGTTAGCAGACTGTCATGACTTCCAGGTGACAGGGTCTTTCTTCCTGACTGTCTGTCACTCTCAGACAGGGTTGCTCTACCGACTGAGTTGACTGGGCTGAGGCCTCTTCAGCAGCTTTCAAACCTCGCCCCTCACTGAGCACTGGGTCATTGACCTGCTCGTTCTTCAATCTCTCAGCGACCGTTCGTTTGTCTGAGCGATCTTCCCACAGCCTGAAAGATTGGTCCAGAATATTCACTTCACTTGTGGGAACCACAGCTACCTTAGCCTCACCACTGGTAACATCAAGCAGACGTTTACTCTCCTGTGTGGTGTTAACCCTCGCGGGTCTGGCTGGTTGACAGGTCGTGACGGGATCACCTGATCCAGGCCACACCCGTCTCACCTCCGTTTTCTGTGAAATGAAAGAAGGAAAATTGCTCTTTTTTCCTTTTACCTCATGCACCTGATCTTTCGCCGGACAAGAGGCGACCATGACTTCCTCAGTTGGCGGCCGTGTGACATCGCCGTCAGCTGGTGAGACCCATCTGAGTCCCTCTGAGTCAGTTCTCGTTTTCTGTGCAATAGGGAGAGGAGGACGGCTCCAGTTTCCTTTCACCTGCTGCTTCTCTTCTTCTGTCTGGGCGGCGGTGATCTTTTTTTTTTTTTTTTTTTTTGAGATATATACAAGAGTCGTTACATTCTTGTACAGCCACTAGTACGCGTAGCGTTTCGGGCAGGTCCCTGGAATACGATCCCCTGCCGCGAAGAATCGTTTTTTCATCCAAGTACACATTTTACTGTTGCGTTAAACAGAGGCTACAGTTAAGGAATTGCGCCCAGTAAATCCTCCCCGGCCAGGATACGAACCCATGACACAGCGCTCGAGGAACGCCAGGCGAGTGTCTCTGCTCGACCGGCCGGCTGACGCTTGGTGTCAACGCCAGCGGGTTTAACCTTCCTCTCACCTGTTCCTGTTTCCTCTGGGTCATTTCCACAGGACAGACCCACCTGGTTCTCTATACCAGGAGTATTACCTATCAAAAGTCCATACACTGCCTTTCTACTTAGTGCAACTTTGATCTTACCTTTGATATATGGGGGTGTCTACCAACACGGACACTTCTTCCATGTCCTTACCAGTGCCATCTGGGAACTGGACATGAAGGGTTCGGCCTGTTCTACTCTCAGGCTCAACCAAACTGCTCCTGACCATGTTAACTGTAGCACCCCGGTCTCGAAAGACACTCGTCCATTGCCCATGAACTCTTCCTCTAGTTAACTCGAGTGTGTGTCTTAGGGCATCACCTCCCACGGTACTCATGCCTGTAACGTGCACCTTGGTCACCTTCTTAGTCTTAAGCCTAGTGCTGCTCGGGCACTTAGCTGCTCGGTGACCTGTCATGTTGCATGTGAAACACCTGGGTCCCTTAACCTTGGGTTTCTGTTGGTGTCCCTTAGACTTACTTTCTTTAGGTTTGGCTCCCTTACTTGGAGCTTGAGTAAACCTTTCAACCTTCGTCACACATCGATCTAGGTATGCATCCCTAGGATCGATCTTCTCCTCTCTTGGCAATAGAGGAGGTATCTCTACTTCCAGCGCCGGTACCTCTGAGCTTGGCGCGGCAAGAGGGGTTTGACTCCCCGTCCTTGCCTGGGATTGCACTCCTGCAATTTCCAATCTAGTCAATCTCTCGTGGTGGGCATTCCACATGATGGCCACGAACTTGGCCTTATTAACTCCTTGCAGTTTAAAACCATCAGCTTGAGCTGCTAGGTACTGTAAAGTCATTTCCTCCTGGGGTTGTTCAGTCCCCCTCTTGAGAGGTTGTTCTGGTATCTGATTGACTACTTCTAACAAAACGTTTCTGTGGCCCAAGGAATCAGTCCTTAGCCTAGGCTGGGGTCGCGACTCCCCTTCCTTCTCCTGGGGTGGACTCAATCCCACACCCCCTGACATACCGACTATACCACGGTCGGCTAGGGGAACTCCCTTGTCCCTAGATCACTTCTGTTTGCTCTTTCTAGACGCAGACGCCGTACATAGGCCTTATGGTCCTCAACATACTGCCGACATTCCTCATCTGTGCGAATGTTTCTATCCTTTGGCAGCACGCCATACCTAGTCACATACAGATCTATGTACTTATCCCTATAATCCTCATCCATTCTGTGTGTGTGGTGTGTGTGTACCTAATCTTGCTAACCGACAACAAACACACCCACAGCAATATTGTTCTGCAATGTTCTGCACACCTTTCTTCATAGGTTTCTCAACTTGATGAGTCTTACTTTTCTGATTATGAATCAAAAGTCTACGGCCCCACGTTGGGCGCCATGATGTGAGAGTTTTTGTGTTGTAACTTGTGAGAAGTTTGGAATAAAATGTAATTGGTATAAGGAATTGAGCTCGGAAAATTTCTAAGAATTTTCTTTATTCTTTAACCTTTATTCCTGTCGTGATATTCAATTAGGTCGCCTGAGGAAGGACTTGCTTAGCTAACACACCAGTGTAGTAAGCAGCTCATTCCTCACTTTGGGACCATGTATGAACAATTGACTAGGCGCGAGCAAACGCCGAGACCCCAATGAAAATTGAAATCCCCTCCACTAGGCCGACGACCTTCGCCATTCGCCAAAGCGAATCTAACGAGTAGGTCAAGTAGGTGGTGCCGTATATTTGATCCAAAGGTCAGAATTAGTCACAATTTTATTAGTCGAGTGTGAAGAACATTTGCATAACAATAATAATAAGTGGGGGTGTAACGAAAAGACAGTGTTAACCATAACAACTTAGTTTATTCAATAAAGTACTAACTACTTCAACAAAACAAAAAGAAATGTCAATGATGTTACTCGAAATCCTTCCTGTGACACTATCAATGACAGCTAGACACCAGCCCCTCGGACTGCATAATGAACTAACTCGAACATAAGCGTGACCACAGAGGAATCAACAAGCAAGCAAGAACTAACAGATCTATAATCACAATTACAACAAATGACACAGTAGGTTCTGAAACACGTCTCCAGTAACCTCCTAACTGTTCTACGCCTTAGTGCAGTCTACACCTGCAATAGCGGTTGCAATGCAATCAAATCAGTAGTCTTTCAATGACATCAATAACTAATGGGTTCACTGGCAACTCCAGCACCCTTCCTCAAATTAATCCTTACGTTAACACTCCGTCCCACGGACGATCAACAATCAATAACAATAGCATTTACGTTAATAACAAGGTAACATTTACGTTAAATTAATAACTCTAACAACTGTCACTAGTAACGCAGAAATTACACAACACTCTACCCGTCGAGCATTCAGTGAGAAAATCTCATTAATCCCTGTACTACCAGACAGCTGATTAATCTCTTTACTAGTTACGTTAATTTACGTTAATCGGTTACTAATCACTCAGCGATGGTAAACTCTGATTTACAATGTCCAAAGTGCTAAGAGAACGGTAATCACTCGTGATTACCTTTAGAGTAATTAATTACTATCCCCAAGATCAATAATTAATCAATTAAAATACGCAACCTTTCACACTGGCTCAGCAATTTACATTAAGGTATGAATTCCGTCTAAGCCTTCCATACTCAGACCAATTCAGGTGGCTAATAACAGTAATTAGCCCCACGTTTACGTTATTCTAAAATGACGTTACTCTTCCCACGAGTCAATCAAGTGCCGGTACCTCCGGGCAGATAAATAACGACGTTACGTTAATGGAACAATATAGCCTTCGTGTGAGTTGATCAAACAAGGATCGAGGTTAATTACTTTGACTTCCTGAAACACGTCAATTACCCGGCCCACTGACCGTTAATTACGACAGACAATACTCTAATTCTTATCTGGCTGATGGTTAGGCTCCTCGAGACTACCGTAGCTGCTTGCAGGAAAGTAAATTAACCCAAACGTATTCTACGTTACTCAAATTGTCAAAGAACAAATTCTCTTAAAGCAATGGGCGTTCCCTTGGTTACGTTATATTAATTGCCTCGCAATCACCTCACTGAATACTGGACTTCGATCTCCTACCAGATAACAGGAGAATATATGTGTACCCCAGTACTCGTCTACAGCCGAGTTCACCCACGACAATGACAAATCACACTAACAAATCACAGTGATTTACGTTACAATCCGGTTGCAATGACAATACTGCAGAATTTAGTAAAATAACATACAGAACATGAACCCTCTAGAACACTGCCCCACAATGACTTTACTGAACTGCAATCACATACGGTGATGCTCAACACTAGCAACAATCACCATCAAATAACAACCCCTCTGCAATAACACACACGGCAAGTACTCTAATTTACAAGTATTAGAATACTGCACAACACTTACTTACTTACTGTTGCAAATGACCCCAGTGCTCACAATAACCCCTAGAACATAGGTCAATATATTTCAATCACCACACAGTAAATGACACAATAACACTGGGCACCGTGACACTATGATTATATATATATATATATATAATTACTGCTGACACATGTAGCCTACAGCTATCAAACGTTATTGGGAACACTAAGGAGATCTCGCACTCCTTAAATCACATGGGTGAGTGATTTATCGATCACGCATGTCGATAAATACTCTCGAGAGTTACCTTACTCGACAGATCGCTGGTGGTCTCTCCAGACCGCCTCGTCACTCACCAAATTCTACCAAAATTACGTTAATACATATATATATAAATATAAATCACACTTGTCACGGCCCTGAGAACAATACAAGAAATTAAAACCACACTGTGGTACACTCCACAATAATCATTGCCAGGAATCACTGGCGTTACACATACCTGAGCGCTCAGTGTTGGAATTCCACACCTGCAAGACCACACATGGAAATGATATCACTCCGTCCGACGGACGATCAAAAATTATTACCACAATGGAATAATATAATTATTACATGGACATCCTCTCAGTCCTTGGCTAATCTATGTATACTCTGTTCCCGTGTGTACCCACACACACACACTGTACGTCTGTGTACACCAGACGTAAGTCCCTCTGGACTGACAAGATGACAACAAGGATGATTATCTCCTCGCCCACACTTCACTCCACCTCCACAGGTGCTGCGTGACAATGTGATGGAACACTTGACCTCGAATTCAAGCTTTTAGAGACTAACTGATCACCAGAAATACACACATAAGTACTTACTCATTCACACTGCCGGCTACACACCATTCCCATACATCTGGCACCCCGCTTCCGGTGGCTGGCTCGCTCAGGGCAGCGGTAGGCGGCGGTAGTACCTTACGTGGTATTTTTTCGTACAATTGGCACGCACTCGAACCCCTCCCACTCAATACGGCTGAGTTCGCACCCTCGACCCACCGGTGAAGTGAAGCGTTCGTACCCAGGTGACGCGCACAACGATAGCGTCTCACACATTAACATGGGAAATGTGCCTTAACACTGACACGAATTTCCCCGTTCCCATCGACTGCTACAGAGCACTAGCAAGTCTAATCATCACTGGTATGGGATCTACGAGTCCGTTACTGCTCGTATGCACATTACCCCACGATCCCAGATCACTGTACCTCTACCCACTGTACACAATGTCTTTCTCCCCTCCAAGCGACGACTTCGGCCGGATTCTGTGACGACCGCTGTCGTAGGTGAAGCAGGAAGTGAAGCAGTTGGGTAGTCCAGCCACCACGGCGCCCTATACTTCAATTTGGCCGAATTGAGTACAGGAAGCGTCTTGACAAGGTGGCAGCTGGGTTCAGAATGATGCTTACACCGGCGATCCCCGCGTCCTCCTTGAAATAACCAATGAGAGGAAGGCATACAGCGGCCTACCCCTCTCATCCAATCAGCGACGGTGTAGCATAGCCCCTAGGGCAACTCCAAGATGGCCGACCAACATGGCGGCTCAAGATGTTTACTAAGATGGCGGCTGTTTCCATGACAACGACTCAAGTGGCTAGCGAGCGCGGGAGGCCCACAGCTCACCCACGCCTGCGGCCTAGCTGTTCCCGCGCAAAGTTGAGTCTCGCCTCATGCCATACAAGGAGATGATGCTATCAGCTCTAGCACTGTCCACAGACGTGTTACTCCGGCCAGGGTAACATTTCTGGACTGCTGAGGACTGGGGCTCTCACATGAGCCCAAACACTAGATGTTTCGGTTGCTGGTTACCAAACTTAAGTCCGCCCACTTAACAAGTGCACTTAACAAGTGTACTGGCTGCCACAGGCATAAGAGCACTATTGTAAGTGAGCTGGTGAACCATCTCCTCACACTAAGGACAGCAAATTCATTTGCCGTGTTGGAGGACGAGTGCTGTGGTGAGCCTGCAGTTCAATTGGAACGGAAACCAGCGAGGAGCGGCGGAGCGCAGGCCCCTCAGGCTGTTCAGAAAGTTAAGGAGGTACTGAAGCGAATTTTGGTTGTGGGAGATTCCCAGGTGAGGTATTTAGACAGAACGTTTTATGCCAGAGATACAGGAAACAGGTTAAGGGTTTGCTATCCGGGAGCTGGTATTGGTGATATTGTTGGAAACATGAATGATATTATGACGGGAAATGGGAACAAACCCATTATTTGTATTAGTGCAGGGGGTAATGATGTTGGACGAGTTAGGAGTGAGGAACTAATACAGAGATTCAGGACAGCCATTGAATTAGTTAGGAGCAAGGATGGAATCCCGATCATATGTGGCATTCTTCCAAGAAAGGGAGTGGAAAATGAATGGATGTCGAGGGCACTTGGTGTCAATTGCAGGCTGGTAAGATATTGCAAATCAAATGCAATATCTTTCATAGACAACTGGGAACACTTCTATGGAAGAAATGAAATGTATGCGCGTGATGGGGTGCATCTATCCAGGGCTGGGGTTGTTGCTGTTGCGAACTCGTTGGAATCAGTGATTAGAGGTGTTTGTTGGGGTTTAAACTGTTAGTAGATAGTGGTATGGGAATTGATTTGGAGGAAGGAGGTAATAAAAATATGTGTTCGTGGGAAAAAAGAATTGGCAAAATGATCAGGGAAAGAAAAGGGCCTCAAAATAACAATTCACTTAGGGTATATTACACTAAAAATAGAAGTCTAAGAAATAAAATTAACGAATTAAATGCTCTTGTCTGCACAGAAAAAATAGATATTATTGCACTTACCGAAACGTGGATGAATGTAGAAAATAGAGAACTATTAGCTGAATATCAAAAACGGATTTAAACTATTTCACACAGAGAGATATATTAGACGAGAAAGGGGAGAAGCCATATATGTTAGGGACAATTTGAAATGTAGTCTCAAAGAGGGAATCAAAACTGAGCCACACACAGAAACTGTTTGGATAGAATTAAACGAAAAAGCAAATAATATTATAATAGGAGTTATATATAGGCCACCAAATTTAGACAGAATCGAAGAAAAGCATCTATGGGATGAAATATCTAGAGCATCTAGATCTAACAGTATTTATGTCATGGGTGATTTTAATTTTAGTGGAATAAACTGGGTGAACAAAACAGGGAATAGTGAAGCAGAAGATTTTCTAGAATTAATTGACGATTGCTTTCTTACGCAACACATTAAGGAACCAACGCGGGAAAATAATATTTTAGATTTAGTGTTAACTAACAGGGAAACACAAATTAATGACATCGAAATAGGGAGTGAGCTAGGGAACAGTGATCACAAAGTAATCAGATTTAGCATAGAATGGAATAGACCTGTAGGAGAAAATTCTGTTAAAGTGCCAGATTTTCGAAATGCTGATTTTAATAGCCTAAGAAATTTTTTGGGTCAAATAGATTGGAAAGTCTTGGGTATGGGGTGTGGGCCGGTCTTGGAGCGAGATATGAACCCAGCGATAGGTGACGTAAAAGGGGATTTCGATGTGGATTTAATATATAACATATTTAAGAATATTCTAAACAAAGCACAGGAACGTAGTATGCCATACAAATTGATTAGATCGAATACTAATGACCCAAAGTGGATAATAAATAATTTAAAATAAAAAATAAATAAATAAATATAAATATGTTTATTCAGGTAAGGTACATACATACAAGTGATGTTACATTAATGGATTGATATATAGATAGAGCTAGTACATACAATGCCTAAAGCCACTATTACGCAATGCGTTTCGGGCAAGAAAAACATTAATATCTAGAACTTAATACTAATTGAGCATAAAGAATAAAAAGTGTTGAAAACAAATACAAATAAAGATAAAAAAAAGGGGGAACATGACTGAAAAAGCAGCACAAATACAATAGGTTGACAAACAGTGTTGATTAAAAAAAAAATAATAATAATAATAAAATAACAGACATGGGTTGACAATAAAGGAGTGAGGTGGGTTACAGGGAATTTATTAGGTAGTGTTTAGTTTTTATCTTAAACTGGTTGAGAGAGGTACAGTCTTTAACATGGTTGGGAAGGTCATTCCACATTCTGGGTCCCTTGATTTGTAGAGCATTTCTAGTTTGATTAAGTCGTACTCTAGGAATATCAAAACTGTATTTATTCCTGGTGTGGTGCTCATGGGTTCTGTTACAACCTTCAATGAAGCTTTTGAGGTCAGGATTGGCATTACAGTTCAGCGTTTTATATATGTATAATACACAAGAGAGAATGTGCAGTGACTTAATATCTAACATATTCAGAGATTTGAGTAAGGGTACCGAGTGATGTCTGGGGCCAGAGTTGGATATTGTCCTAATAGCAGCTTTATGTTGGGTAATAAGAGGACGTAAATGATTTTGGGTAGTAGAACGAAGAACCTTATAGGTAAAGAACCTTATAGGTAAGAACCTTATAGGTAAAAAGAGAGCTTGGTACAAAAGGATTAAGAATGGGGAAGCCAGTTTAGAACAGGAATTCATACAACTGGTTAGAAATGTTAAAAAAGAGATTAGGAAAGCAAAAAGAAACTATGAAGTTCGCATAGCAGAGCAAGCAAAGTCAAATCCTAAAGGTTTTTTTCAGTTATATCGAACTAAGACTAGGGAAATATAGATCCATTAAAATCTGAGACAGGTCAAATAACGGATAATGACAAGGAGATGAGTAGTATTTTTAACAAATATTTTATATCTGTATTAACTAAAGAAGAACTTAACAATATGCCTTCAGCCGAACAAGTCTATGTGGGTGGGGATGAGGACAGGTTGACTAGTTTAGCAGTTAACAGGGAGGATGTAATTAAACAATTAGAAAAACTAAAACCAAACAAATCCCCAGGGCCGGATGAAGTGTTTGCCAGGGTGCTTAAAGAATGCAAAGAGGAGCTTTCCGAGTTACTGTCTACCATATTTAATAAATCAATAGGGTCAGGCAGAGTGCCAGAGTCATGGAAGGTAGCTAATGTGGTACCAATTTTTAAGAAAGGAGATAGATGGAGCCGAGCGGACAGCACGCTGGACTTGTGATCCTGTGGTCCTGGGTTCGATCCCAGGCGCCGGCGAGAAACAATGGGCAGAGTTTCTTTCACCCTACCCCCTCCCTGCTCAGCTCGTTGTCGCCGTGTGGGGGCTTCGTGGGCGGCTGCTGGAGTGTGATGCTCCTTGGGACAGTCCTCTGTCCTTTTCTAGCCTTGTGCTCCTGCTGCCGTCCTCTCCAATTCTGCTGGGCACCTTTTCCTTTTCCTTCTGTTTCGTTTTTCTCCCCTCTCTTCTCCTATCTGCTTGCCGTTTCCTGCCGACCTTTTGCTCGTTCTGGTTCTTCCCTTGGACTTCTTCTATTTTGACGCCCGGGTGCTTGAGGAGGCATACTCATGCACCCGTAGAACTGCAGTACCCGACGTCGAGAGCGAGGGGACCCTTTTATTGTCAATCCCCACTTCGTCACTGAACCCGATCTCGACGGACTGTCGGTTTCTTAAGGTGGCGTTTGTGGGGCGTATACTCACGACGCACCCCTAGGAGGCCCCGACAAGATCGGCGATAGCTTCTTGTTGGGTGTCCTGCCTCTAATTGTGGCTCCATGGTGGGTGTGGGGGCACATTCGTGAATGAATTCTTCTTCTCGTCAAGATGATAACCCCTGTTTCGGCTGCTTCTGGCTTACCTTCTCAGGCTCGTGGGGTGGGCGACCAAGCCCCCGAGTCGGTCCGTATTGGAAGACCGGGCTCTGTATAGCCTCCGCTGCATTGGACCCCGACCTTGCTCCTCCTTTGGCCTCTCTGACTCCTTCCCCTGGCTCCCCTCCCTCCTCTGTGGTTGGGTCGAGCCCCAAGCCCCCAGTGGTGACTACCTCGTCCCCTGGCGAGGCTCCTTCTCTAGTTGTAACTACTGCGCCTTTTAACCCCTCTCTCTCTGGGGGTTCTCACCGCCGTCCTCGTCACGGCCGCCCTCGCTCGATTCCTTCCAGTTCTGCTACCTATCAAGCCTTGTTTGGTCCCGCTTCGTGGGCCAAATATTTTGATCTCCTCCCTCTTGATTCTGCGCCTCCTGACGATTTCTCCCTCCATCGACATCTCATTAATTCCGTGGATGCCTCCATTACTTTCAATCCCACTCGTCTCGGTACACGTGTCGTTGCTGCTCCTTCTCAGGATGCTGCTTCCCGCTTGACTGCCTTATCCTGCCTTGGCGAGCCCCCGGCCTTATCCTGCCTTGGCGAGCCCCCGTTCGGGTCTCGAAGAACGCTCAGTTGAATGCCAGTGTTGGCACAATTTTGCTCCCGCCCCATGTTGCGACCGGTGTTCGGGACCTGCGCGACTGCCACGACGATATTCGACATATCCTTGCTGCCCAGGGCCATTCTATTCTCCAAGTGGACACGTTTACTCGTCCCCCTCGTGGTAGTCGCCGTCAACCCCTCTGGGTTGTGAAGATTACCTTTGATGGTAGGACCCTTCCACCCTCTGTCATTCTTGCTGGTGCCAGGTACTCTGTCCAGGAGTACATTCCTTCTCCTCGGCTCTGCAACAAGTGCTGGAGGTTTGGGCATGGTGCCCTCCGCTGCTCCGGGACTGTCTCTCTCTGTCCTTTGTGTGGTGGCGAAGGTCACTCTAAGTCGGAGTGCACTTCTCCCCAGGTTCGTTGCCTCAACTGCGGTGAGGCCCATCCTACCTTCTCCCGTGCGTGTGTCCATTACAAGCTTGAGGCAGCCGTCCTCAACCTGAAGCACCGGGAGCGTTTATCTTTTCCTGAGGCGAGGCGCCAGGTTCGCCGGCTCCCGCCTTATGCTAATATCTCTTATGCACGCGTGTTGCACTCTTCCTCTCCTCGTCCTTCCCGCCTTCCTCAGACTCACAACCGTTTCCGGGCCTTGGACCCTGATGCGCCCACTGCCCCCTCCTCTGTTCCTTTGGGTTCTCTCCCGAAGGTTCCTCCTCCTGGTCCTCTGTCTGGGGTTCCCCTTCCTTCTACCCGGTCTGTCGTGTCTTCTGTGTCTTCTTCCTCGTCCCCCTCCGATCCTCCATCCCATCCTCTTCCTCCATCTATCGGCTCTCCCCACCGCCTGTCGGTGCGGGCGGATGTCCATCGCTCTCCTAACGGCCGTCGTGTGTGCTCTCGTTCGGCTTCTCCTGTTGAGACACTGGAATCCGTTGCCCGGTACGTAGTTGCTGGGACACCGGTCTCTTTAAGTCAGAAGCATAAGCCTGGCTCCTCTCCTTCCTCTTCCCCGGCGGGTACGAAGGCTTCGCTTTCTTCCTCGGCTCCTCCTTCTGGCTCTGTTGCTCCTTCCCCTCCCGTTTCAGTGCTTGCGCCCCCTGTTCCTGCTATGGGGGTTTCTTTGGCCCCTGCTTCCCTTTCGGTTGCTGCTCTTGCTGGGGTGCGCTCCCCTCTTTCTACTCCCCCTCCTCCTGCTGCTGTCCTTGACTGCTCCTCTCCGTTGTCTCCTCCTCTTCCTCCTCCTCCTCCGGACCCTGCCCGCCCACCTCTGATCTGTTCTCCCGTTTCCTTCCCTCCGTCTTTGCTCAGTTTACCCATGCCCCCTAACCCTGACTTTGCTGACCCTGATCCCGACCCTGATATTCTTTAACGTGCTCTGTTGCTCTTTCGCCTTTGTTTCTTCCTTGTTCTCTGTTTTTGTCCTTTCTCTTCTCGTCGTTGTCCATTCTTCAATGGAACGTTCGAGGTTATTACGCCAATTTCCTCGAACTCCAACTTCTGATTTCGCGGTTTTCGCCCCTTTGTGTCTGTCTCCAGGAGCCAATGCTTGGTGCTCGTCCTGGTCGTTTTCGTGGCTATTCCTTTCTCTCCCCCCCCCCCCCCCCCAGCCATTGCTGAGGCTTCTAATTCTTCTGCTCTCTTGATTCGGGCTGATGTTCCCTTTGTTCCTTTACTTTTTCCTTCGCCTCTCCATTGATCTGCTGCTCGTATCTTTGTGGGGAAATGGTACACAGTTTGTTCCATTTATCTCCCCCCGAGTGTCCCGCTCTCTCTTCCTGATTTGAAACACCTCCTAGACTCCTTGCCGGAGCCAGTGCTCCTGCTGGGTGACTTCAATTGTCGTCATTCTCTTTGGGGTGACGTTCTGACGAATACCCGGGGTCGCCTCCTTGAGCCGTTTCTCCTCTCTTCTTCCCTGTCTCTTCTGAATTCTGGTGAGCCCACTCATTTGGACTCTCGGACTCGCACCCTTTCTTGTCTTGATCTTTCTCTCTGCTCTTCTTCTCTTTACTTAGATTTCACGTGGCAGGTTCTTGATGACCTCCATGGAAGTGATCATTTCCCCATCCTTGTTTCCTTTTTCTCTTTACGCCCTTCCCTCTCTTTCCCTAGGTGGCAGTTTGCTAAGGCAGACTGGACCCTATTTACCCTCAGTGCTGCTCTCTCTGACCTCTCCCTTCTGCCTCTCTCTCGCGCTCTCCTCCTTTTTCATGACACTGTCTTCAACGCTGCCCTCCGCTCTATTCCTCGTTCTTCCTCTCGGGGTCCACGGAAGTGCGTTCCCTGGTGGAATGCGGACTGTGCTCGGGCTGTCCGCTGTAAGCGTGCAGCCTGGAAGAGGCACCGCCGTAGGCAGACGACTGATTCTTTTCTTTTCTTTCGGAAAGCGAGTGCGGTGGCCCGTAGGGCCATCCGTACGGCTAAACGTGAATGTTGGGCATCTTATGTCTCAACAATTACGGCCGAGACCCCTCTGGCCCAGATCTGGAAGCGTATCCGCAAGATAGCGGGTAAGTTCGTTCCCGATGTTTCACCGGTCCTTCACCTCCGTGATACTCTTGTGGCGGACCCGTTGCAGGTCGCTTCCGAACTGGGTTCTCACTTTTCTTCTGTTAGCTCTGGTCTTCATCTTCCCCAATCTTTCCTTCTTCGTAAACCTGTCCTTGAGTCTCGTCCTTTAGATTTCTGCACTCATCTTCAGCTTCCCTATAACGATCCCTTCTCTCTCTCTGAACTTCGTTCTGCCCTGGCCCTCTGCGGTTCTACGGCGGCGGGCTCCGATGGTATTCATTATGAGATGCTTCGCCATCTCCCTCCGAGCACGTCTCAGTATTTACTGAGTTTGTATAATCGGATCTGGGAGTCGTCGTCAGTCCCTGAGGACTGGCTCCCATCCTTAGCTTGTATGTTGACACTGGCTTCCTGTCTCTCCAGGACCGCCGTGATCGCTACTGTCTTCGCTATCTTGCGCGGTCCTTGCAACATCCTTCCTCTCGCCTCTGTCGTGCTTTAACTTTTACCCCTCCTGCGGTTCCTGTTTCTCTTCACCACCTCCCTCTTTCTGTCCGGTTATCTCGCCTACAGGATTCTCTCTCCGTTCGTATTTCTGATGTTTCTCCTCGTGTTGTTCCTTCTTTGCCCCCGTGGAGGGTCCCTCTTCCGCGGTTTTGTACTTCCTTGACCCGTATCACTAAAGCTTTTACCCCTCCTATGGTTCTAAAACGCCTTTTCCTCGAGCACTTTTCTTCTCACTCCCGCTCCGTTTCTGTCTTCACCGATGGGTCTAAGTCAGCGGACGGTGTTGGCTACTCTGTTGTTTTTCCTGATCGCACTTATATGTGTCGCTTGCCTCCGGAGACTAGCATCTTTACAGCGGAACTTTATGCTATTCTCTGTGCTCTTCGTCTCCTGCTTTCTCGTTGTCAGTCTTCCTTTGTGGTTGTTGTTGACTCTCGTAGTGCCCTCATGGCTCTCGGGTCCTTTAATCTGGTTCATCGAGTAGTTGTCGAGATCCAGCATTAGCTGTTTCTCGTTCACAGTAAATTTAAGTCGGTTGAGTTTTGTTGGGGTCCCAGCCATATTGGTGTGTCTTTAAATGAGCGTGCGGATGCTGCCGCTAAGGAAGCTGTCCGCTCTTGTCCCATCTCTCGTAAAGGCATTCCGTATTCCGACTTTTACCCGGTTATCCATTCCTCAGTCCTTACCCGTTGGCAGGCTTCTTGGTTGTCTGTTCCTGGTAACAAGCTACGTACTCTTAAATGTTGTGTTTCCTCGTGGCCTTCCTCCTTCCACCGTAACCGGCGGTGGGAAACGGCTCTGGCGAGGTTGCATATTGGCCATACTCGCTTAACCCATGGTCACTTGATGGAGCGCCGCCCTGCTCCTTATTGTCCTAGTTGCATTGTCCCTTTTACGGTCGTGCATGTCCTTCTTGAATGTCCTGACTTCCAGGACGAGCGTGTGTCTTGCTTTCCGACCGCCCCTCGCGGTCACCTGTCCCTCGATAGAATTCTTGGTGACTCGGATACTTTTGATATCGTTCGCCTTATGCGTTTTTGTTCTCGTATTGGCATCCTTGGTGATATTTAGCGCCCTCTGATTATTTTGCGTATTTGATGGTGCTACATAGCCTTCCTGGTTTGGTGCCTTCTTTTGATAATTACTTACTTACATACTTCTTTCACCCTATGCCCCTGTTACCTAGCAGTAAAATAGGTACCTGGGTGTTAGTCAGCTGTCACGGGCGGCTTCCTGGGGGTGGAGGCCTGGTCGAGGACCGGGCCGCGGGGACATTAAAGCCCCGAAATCATCTCAAGATAACCTCAAGATCACTTGCGTCAAACTATCGGCCAATTAGCCTAACGTCTATTGTGGGAAAGTTACTTGAATCAATAATTGCAAATACAATTCGTCTCCATCTTGAAAAACATAAATTAATAAATGAGTCGCAACATGGTTTTACAAATGGCCGTTCATGTTTAACAAATTTGATAACTTTTTATTCTGGCATAGTTGAGGCAGTTGATAGTGGTAAGGATTGTGATGTTGTGTACCTAGACTTTAGCAAAGCTTTTGATACAGTGCCACATGAAAGACTAATTAAAAAAATAGAAACTCATGGTATTGGGGATGCTATATTAAGTTGGATTAGGGCATGGCTATTCCAAAGGAAACAGAGAGTTAGTATAAATGTGGTTAAGTCAGAGTGGGATAATGTTGTTAGTGGAGTACCTCAGGGCTCTGTCCTGGGAACTCTGTTGTTTATAATATATATAAATGATTTAGATTCAGGTTTGAGTAGCAACATTTGCAAATTTGCCTATGATACGAAAATCGATAGGGAAATTAATTCGGAGGAGGACTCACTATCACTTCAATTTGATATAGATAGGGTTTTGAAATGGTCAAAGGATTGGCAAATGCAGTTTAATGCTGATAAATGTAAAGTTCTGAGGCTAGGTAATGATGATAGAGTTACAAGATACGAGCAAGATGGTGTTGAGATTGCGAAGTCGGATTGCGAAAGGGATCTGGGAGTTATGATTAGTAAGAATTTAAAACAAAAGGATCAATGCATGAATGTTCGTAATAAGGCGAATAGGACACTGGGATTTATTAATCGCAGCGTTAGTAACAAGACACCTGGTGTGGTTCTTAAGCTATATCTTTCTCTGGTTAGGCCCCATTTAGATTATGCAGTTCAGTTTTGGTCGCCGTATTATAGAATGGATATAAATTCACTTGAACGTGTCCAACGTAGGATGACTAAGTTAATTCCCCAAATTAGAAATCTTTCATATGAAGAAAGATTAACAAAGCTTAAGTTGCATTCATTGGAAAGGCAAAGAGTTAGGGGTGACATGATAGTGGTTTACAAGTGGATGAATGGACATAACATGGGGGATATTAATAGGGTATTAAAAATATCAACACAAGACAGAACACGAAACAATGGGTATAAATTGGATAAGTTTAGATTTAGGACAGACTTGGGTAAATACTGGTTCAGTAACAGGGTTGTTGATTTGTGGAACCAATTGCCGCGTAACGTGGTGGATGTGGGGTCCCTCGATTGTTTCAAGCGCGGGTTGGACAAGTATATGAGTGGGATTGGGTGGTTATAGATAGGAGCTGCCTCGTATGGGCCAATAGGCCTTCTGCAGTTACCTTTGTTCTTATGTTCACGTCTAGCTCTAAAACCGGCCCACACCCCATACCCAAGACTTTCCAATTTATTTGACCCAATAAATTTCTTGAATGTCTTAAATATTGAAATTAACTTTTCGAAAATCAGGTACTTTAACAGAATTTTCTCCTACAGATCTATTCCATTCTCTGCTAAATCTGATTTCTTTATGATCACTGTTCCCTAGCTTCTTCCCTATTTCGATGTCATTAATTTGTGTTTCCCTGTTAGATAACACTAACTCTAAATATTATTTTCCCGCGTTGGTTCCTTAATGTGTTGCGTAAGAAAGCAATCGTCAATTAATTCTAGAAAATCTTCTGCTTCATTATTCCCTGTTTTGTTCAACCAGTTTATTCCACTAAAATTAAAGTCACCCATGACATAAATACTGTTAGATCTAGATGTTCTAGATATTTCATCCCATAGATGCTTTGCTTCCATTCTGTACGAGAATAGAGAATAATAGTAATAGAGAACTATTAGCTGAATATCAAATATATGGATTTAAACTATTTCACACAGATAGATATATTAGACGAGGAGGTGGAGTAGCCATATATGTTAGGGACAATTTGAAATGTAGTCTCAAAGAGGGAATCAAAACAGAGCCACACACAGAAACTATTTGGATTGAATTAAACGAAAAAGCTAATAATATTATAATAGGAATAATATATAGGCCACCAAATTTAGACAGAATGGAAGCAAAGCATCTATGGGATGAAATATCTAGAGCATCTAGATCTAACAGTATTTATGTCATGGGTGACTTTAATTTTAGCGGAATAAACTGGTTGAACAAAACAGGGAATAGTGAAGCAGAAGATTTTCTAGAATTAATTGACGATTGCTTTCTTACGCAACACATTAAGGAACCAACACGGGAAAATAATATTTTAGATTTAGTGTTAACTAACAGGGAAACGCAAATTAATGACATCGAAATAGGGAGTGAGCTAGGGAGCAGTGATCACAAAGAAATCAGATTTAGCATAGAATGGAATAGACCAGTAGGAGAAAATTCTGTTAAAGTGCCAGATTTTCGAAAAGCTGATTTTAATAGCCTAAGAAATTTTTTGGGTCAAATTGATTGGAAAGGCTTGGGTATGGGGTGTGGGCCGGTCTTGGAGCGAGACATGAACCCAGCGATAGGTGACTTAAATGGGGATTTCGATGTGGATTCAATATATAACTTATTTAAGAATATTCTAAACAAAGCACAGGAACGTAGTATACCATACAAATTGAATAGATCGTATACTAATGACCCAAAGTGGATAACAAAGAATTTGAAGAACCTTATAGGTAAAAAGAGAGCTTGGTACAAAAGGATTAAAAATGGGGAGGTCACTTTAGAACAGGAATTCGTACAACTGGTTAGAAATGTTAAAAAAAGAGATAAGGAAAGCAAAAAGAAACTATGAAGTTCGCATAGCAGGGCAAGCAAAGACAAATCCTAAAGGGTTTTTTCAGTTATATCGTACTAAGACTAGGGAAAGGATAGGTCCATTAAAAACTGAGACAGGTCAAATAACAGATAGTGATGAAGAGATGAGTAGTATTTTTAATAAATATTTTGTATCTGTATTTACTAAAGAGGAACTTAACAATATGCCTTCAGCCGAACAAGTCTATGTGGGTGGGGACGAGGACAGGTTGACGAGTTTAGCAGTTACCAGGGAGGATGTTCTTAAACAAATAGTAAAACTCAAACCAAACAAATCCCCAGGGCCGGATGAAGTGTTTGCTAGGGTGCTTAAAGAATGCAAAGAGGAGCTTTGTGACCCACTGTCAACCATATTTAATAAATCAATAGAGTCAGGCAGAGTGCCAGAGTTTTGGAAAGTTGCTAATGTGATACCAGTTTTTAAGAAAGGAGATAGATCACTTGCGTCTAACTATCGACCAATTAGCCTAACGTCTATTGTGGGAAAGTTACTCGAATCTATAATAGCAAATAAAATTCGTCTTCATCTTGAAAAACATAAATTAATAATTGAGTCGCAACATGGTTTTATAAATGGCCGTTCATGTTTAACAAATTTGTTATCTTTTTATTCTAGCATTGTTGAGGCAGTTGATAGTGGTAAGGATTGCGATGTTGTATACCTTGACTTTAGCAAAGCTTTTGATACAGTGCCACATGAAAGACTGATTAAAAAAATAGAGTCTCATGGTATTGGGGGTGCTATATTAAGCTGGATTAGGGCATGGCTATACCAAAGGAAACAGAGAGTTAGTATAAATGGAATCAAGTCAGAGTGGGAAAATGTTGTAAGTGGAGTGCCTCAAGGCTCTGTCCTGGGACCTCTGTTGTTTATAATATATATAAATGATTTAGATTCAGGTTTGAGTAGCAACATTTGCAAATTTGCCGATGATACGAAAATCGGTAGGGAAATTAATTCGGAGGAGGACTCACTATCACTTCAAGTTGATCTAGATAGGGTTTTGAAATGGTCAAAGGATTGGCAGATGCAGTTTAATGCTGATAAATGTAAAGTTCTGAGGTTAGGTAATGATGATAGAGTTACAAGATACGAGCTAGATGGTGTTGTGATTGCGAAGTCGGATTGCGAAAGGGATCTGGGAGTTATGATTAGTAAGAATTTAAAACAAAAGGATCAATGCATAAATGTTCGTAATAAGGCAAATCGGACACTTGGATTTATTAATCGCAGCGTTAGTAACAAGACACCTGGTGTGGTTCTCAAGCTATATCTTGCTCTAGTTAGGCCCCATTTAGATTATGCAGTTCAGTTTTGGTCGCCATATTATAGAATGGATATAAATTCACTTGAACGTGTCCAGCGTAGGATGACTAAGTTAATTCCCCAAATTAGAAATCTTTCATATGAAGAAAGATTAACAAAGCTTAAGTTGCATTCACTGGAAAGGCGAAGAGTTAGGGGTGACATGATAGAGGTTTACAAGTGGATGAATGGACATAACCGGGGGGATATTAATAGGGTATTAAAAGTATCAACACAGGACAGAACACGAAACAATGGATATAAATTGGATAAGTTTAGATTTAGGAAAGACTTGGGTAAATACTGGTTCAGTAACAGGGTTGTTGATTTGTGGAACCAATTGCCGCGTAACATTGTGGAGGTGGGGTCCCTCGATTGTTTCAAGCACGGGTTGGACAAGTATATGAGTGGGATTGGGTGGTTATAGAATAGGAGCTGCCTCGTATGGGCCAATAGGCCTTCTGCAGTTACCTTTGTTCTTATGTTCTTATGTTCTGTCTAAATTTGGTGGCCTATATATAACTCCTATTATAATATTATTTGCTTTTTCGTTTAATTCTATCCAAATAGTTTCTGTGTGTGGCTCAGACTTGATTCCCTCTTTGAGACTACATTTCAAATTGTCCCTAACGTATATGGCTACTCCCCCACCTCGTCTAATCTACCTATCTGTGTGAAATAGTTTAAATCCATTTATTTTATATTCAGCTAATAGTTCTCTATTTTCTACATTCTTCCACGTTTCGGTAAGCGCGATAATATCTATTTTTTCTGTGCAGACAAGAGTATTTAAATCGTTTATTTTATTTCTTAGACTTCTACTGTTAGTGTAGTGTACCCTAAGTGAATTGTTATTTTGAGGCCCTTTTCTTTCCCTGATCATTTTGCCAATTTCTTTCTCACCCAAACACATACTTTTATTATCTCCTTCCTCCAAATCAATTCCCATACCACTATCTACTAACAGTTTAAACCCAAACAAACACCTCTAACCACTGGTTCCAACGAGTTCGCAACAGCAACAACCCCAGCCCTCGATTGATGCACCCCATCCCGAGCATACATTTCATTTCCTCCATAGAAGTGTTCCCAGTTGTCTATGAAAGATATTGCATTAGATTTGCAATATCTTTCCTGCCGGCATTTGACACCAAGTGCCCTCGACATCCATTCATTTCCCACTCCCTTTCTTGGAAGAATGGCACATATGATCGGGATTCCTCCCCTGCTCCTAACTAATTCTTTTGCTGTCTTGAATCTCTGTATTAGTTCCTCACTCCTAACTCGCCCAACATCATTACCCCCTGCACTAATACAAATAATGTGTTTGTTCCCATTTCCCGTCATAATATATTTCATGTTTCCAACAATATCACCAATACCAGCTCCCGGATAGCAAACCCTTAACCTGTTTCCTTTATCTCTGGCACAAAACGTTCTGTCTAAATACCTCACCTGGGAATCTCCCACAATCAATATTCGCTTCGTTCCTCCCTTTTCCTTTAGGGCACTTTGTGGGACCTGCGCTTCAATGTTCCTCGTTGCTTTGCCTTTGCCTCCTCGTTGAACTACAGGTTCACCACAGCACTCGTCCTCTAACACATCAAATGCGTTAGAAGCCCTTAGGCTATTAGGTGTCGGTTTTGCCAAGGTCTTCTTAAGACCCCTGTCCTTTACAACTTGCCAAGACGAGGTCTTTTTAATACTGGTCGCCTCCTTTGTTTCTTCCTGATGTTGTTTCAGCTGTCGTACCTCCTCCCGTAGCGAATCCAGCTCTGTCCTCAGATCTCCATTTTTAAGGGAAAATAAAGTGTTTCGTACAGTTTTCGAAATTGCTTCGTTCATTAGCTTTAGTGTAAGTATGGTTTTGCAATTGTAGATCTTCTTTGCAACAAGCTTGGGAATGCCAAATGTTTCCAGTTCATTCGTGCAGTTCGTATGTGTACATTTCATATACTGCAATTAAGGATTAGCAAGAGATACAGCAAGCATTAAGTGTATGCAGGAGACACGTTTAAGAAAAAAGCTTCAAATTGATTCAGACAGTTTCAGTGAAACAATTATGGAATATAGTATCCCATGCAAAAGAACAGTTAAGCCAAGGAATACCGACAGTAACCATGATGAGTCAATTTCAAATAATAACAAGGTACAAAATAAACCAATATCCTCAACACCGATTCCAGCTTCCATTGAAAGATTGTCTAAAGCTATCTTCAAAGATGTCACAGTAGTATTGACATGGTCCATCAACCAAAAGGACTAACAATCATTCAGTGGAATGCCCAAGGGGCGCATAAAAAATTGCAGCACTTTCAGGGCTAAGTAGCAACAAAAAAGGAACAGATATCCTGCTATTACAGGAGAACTTTCTGGGAGATGGACTAGAACGTAAAATCCCAGGTTATCATGGCTTCTTCCTTCCACATGTCTCTAAAGTTCCTAAACGTTTACTATTTACTGATTTACCTTATTTTTTTCAAGCTCCAATCTACACACACTAAATAATATTTTAAATAATGAGGTGAAAAAGTACACTCGTGAATGTCAACCAACTAGATTCCACTTAACTTAATGAAACATTGTATGGTAGCTCTATCCATCATAATATGGACAGTCTTAAGGGGCTGGGAGTTCAACAAATATTCGAATTATACGAAAATTACTTGAAAATGTTAAATAAAACTCCAATTATTTAGCGTAAGAGTCATCAAAGTTTCATCACAATATGTTAAGAAATTGATTTTATATGAATATTTAAAAAATAAGGTTGATAAGGAGAATAGCTCCTGTTCAAAGAAACTGAGGGACCATACATGCGTCGGATAGATGCAAGCACCTATCCGACGCACAAAGAAGAAGAATAGTACTAAGGAAGGGTCCACAAAGTGAATATGAAGCTGATGTCTTTTGAGTATTTCAAGAATTGTAATTTAGAGAATTGATGAGTATTACATATTATCACAAATAATAAGGAATAGGTATGTTATTGTGCTGTATTTTGTTATATATCATTTACATACATTGTCCTATGCCAATATCTGCTACTTCCATAAATGACCACAAAACTGGTAAGACCACAAAAAAGTGGAAAATATAAAGCCATATTGGAGACATTTAACAAACTGATGTCCTCATCGCGGCCACTAGAATGTTAGAGGCTCTATATATAATTTTTTTTTTTTTGAGATATATACAAGAGTTGTTACATTCTTGTACAGCCACTAGTACGCGTAGCGTTTCGGGCAAGTCCTTAATCCTACGGTCCCTGGAATACGATCCCCTGCCGCGAAGAATCGTTTTTTCATCCAAGTACACATTTTACTGTTGCGTTAAACAGAGGCTACAGTTAAGGAATTGCGCCCAGTAAATCCTCCCCGGCCAGGATACGAACCCATGACATAGCGCTCGCGGAACGCCAGGCGAGTGTCTTACCACTACACCACAATAACATGGCTTATGTCACGTAACAGTTATATATCAAATTAATTTGATGAATAATTTAAAGACAACTATGTTATTGGAATTTTATGTATTTTTGGAGTAAGTTTATACATGTGAACTTGGCTTCAGCTCTCATATGTGACAATCAGAAGTTTGCGTACTTTGAAACGCACTGCCAGACGAGTTGGGCTTGCATATAGGGAAACACGTACGCCAGCAATGCTCAAGCTCTTTCAGAAAGCCCTAGCCAAGTCGAGGGAGCGCATGACAGAGCTCAGGCAAGATAACTGGGAAACTTTTGTTAACAGTCTCAACTCTCACACCCCCCTCAGCCAGGCATGGAAGGATATTAAAAGAATTAAAGGCGATAAGATCGGCCAAGTAGCACACCCTCACCCTCTACACAGAGCAAACGAGTTAGTCGATGCTTGGGCAACCACCTCTAGCTTCAATAATCTTCCCCCAGACATACAGTTCAGATTAAATGCTGGTTACGGAGATCGAGAAAGGCTCGTTGACTTCATGCTCCACAAGGAAGATGAATGCAACGTGCCATTTACTGAGTTTGAATTACTCGCGGCCCTAAACAAAGGCAAAGCCACATCCCCCGGTGAAGATGATATCACTTATGACATATTGCGTCTGCTCCCTTTAGTACCAGGGAATCCCCTGCTTCAGCTGTATAATATGAGCTATGTTACTGGGGAGCTTCCTAACTCTTGGACCAACAGTATAATCATTCCAATTCCCAAGCCAAATCAAGAGAATGCTTTCCGCCCAATTTCCCTTACTAGCTGCATTTGCAAAACATTCGAGAGAATGGTCCTAAACCGTCTCCTCCATAGAATAAGAGCCATGCTATCCCCCCAGATATATGGCTTCATGCATGGAAGGAGTGTGCATCATTGCATCACCACCTTTCTTACCCTGAACACTGAAAAGTCATATACCACCTTCCTAGATCTTAAGTCTGTCTTTGATATTGCAAATAGACATGTTATCTTGAGTGAGCTTGCAAGAATGAATATTGGTGGTCGGCTTCTTTGTTGGATCAGGGGTTACTTATCCAACAGGAAGTCATCTGTATTTTTCCAGGGGCATAGAAGTGTAACAAGAGACTTTGAACTAGGCACCCCGCAGGGTGGTGTCCTCAGTCCTACCTTATTTAATATCTTAATAAACACGCTGTTAAACTTTATACCGAGCAAACCCAACGTCCACATCATTAGCTATGCTGATGATATAATGATACACACCGCTGGGTATGCTAACACGCAGAACACTCTTAACTCTGTATTAGACTCATGTCAGGACCTAGGTTTAATTATCTCAGCAGAGAAAACAAAGATACTAAATCGGCGCCCACCCAGGCAGGGAGGAGCTGTTCTCAAGATGCAACTGTCTGATGGCTCCCAGCTTGACTATGTAAACAGATTCAAATAACTTGGCCTTGAGGTGCCACTGTATGGTCCTGTTGTATTCAGACTCTGTCGTCAGTTTAAAGAAAGGCTCCGAGCTCTCAAGGCTGTTGCAGGTTATCACTCAGGCTATGGTGCCAATGTCAGAATTGTCAAAATGATGTACTTTGCATACATCAGATCTTTAGTGGATTATGCTGCACCTCTGCTTGTTTTGATGCCTGAAAGAAAGCTTGGAGGGCTTGAAAAAAATTGCAGAACGAAGCCTTGAGGATAATCTTTGGGTGCCCTCGTACCACAAAGATACTTAATATGAGAAAGGAACTTAATATTCCGAGCGTTGTTTATCGTGTTACTGAAATTAACTGTCAAATTGGTATAAAAATGCTTAGGCTAACTCATCCTAATCCTTGCACAGAAGCCCTCCAGAATTTCTTTATTGAAGATCAGCATTGTTCCAAATGGATAACAAAAACTGGAACTCAACTCAGAATGTATGGGGTTCATGATTTGTACCAAGAGAAACAACAACGGCACTTTCCTGCACCGTGGGAAGTTACACCCTTTCCAGTTTTAATCCCTCCCTTTCCACCCAAGAAGCAAATTAGAGATCAGCCCAAGCTTCGTCTTGAGGCAAAGCTCAACGCCTTAAGCCATATTGATGCTCTGTCCACAGAGCATTCTCTCTCTCAAATTATATACACTGATGGTTCCCTACACCGCACCACGGGTGCAGCTGGAAGTGCAGTTGTCCTGACAATGGGCGATGGCCTATACTTTGAGTGGGGAGTCCGTATAAACAACTGGGCCTCTACCCTTCAGACTGAACTATTTGCCTTGATCCTTGCACTGAAATGTGTACAAGTCTCAAAACTTGATGCATTAATTGTAAGTGACTCCTTATCATCCTTAAATGCTCTCAACTCTTTAAGACATAGCTGTAACATGCTCGTGTCCGAAATTAGACACAAATACAACAAAATTATTAAGGATGGTAACAGAGTCCATTTCATGTGGTCTCCATCTCATGTTGGCCTCCGAATGCATGATAGAGCTGATAAGTTAGCCAAAGAATCTGCCTTTAAAGGAGCCGTTGAGTGTAACCTTGGATTGTCAATGAGCAATCTGAGAGCAGCAGTACACCGAGAACTTCAACAAGATCTTGTAGATCTGAGGCAAAGTGAAATTGACACCAGTAATTCCATCTATCATCATACTATCATGCAAGAGGAGCCACACATCTATGGATCATCCAATAAAATCAGCAGACTTCTAGATGTTACTACTGCTCGGCTTAGACTCGGTTACAAGTATCTCTGGGAATTCTCATTATCTGCTGATGTAGACCTGACCAAATGTAAACTGTGTCAACAAAATTATTCGCACACCCTCCGTCACTATGTGATGGAGTGCGAAAAGATACGTGAATTTAGAGACAATTCTATAACCAATGTTCCAGCGATGTGTCAATATTTCATTCAAAATGATCTGCTACCAGAAATTTTAGCCAAATATCCCCAGTTTGCTAACTGTAGGTAGTAACTAAGTGATTGTAACCTATCCACCGCTGCCCACTGGATGGGGGGCGGTGTGCAGGACAAACATATAAATTTTGACACTAGCTCTCCACATAAATAAATAAATAAATAAATATGTTTATTCAGGTAAGGTACATACATACAAGTGATGTTACATTAATGGATTGATATATAGATAGAGCTAGTACATACAATGCCTAAAGCCACTATTACGCAATGCGTTTCGGGCAAGAAAAACATTAATATCTAGAACTTAATACTAATTGAGCATAAAGAATAAAAAGTGTTGAAAACAAATACAAATAAAGATAAAAAAAGGGGGAACATGACTGAAAAAGCAGCACAAATACAATAGGTTGACAAACAGTGTTGATTAAAAAAAAATATAATAATAATAAAATAAAATAACAGACATGGGTTGACAATAAAGGAGTGAGGTGGGTTACAGGGAATTTATTAGGTATTGTTTAGTTTTTATCTTAAACTGGTTGAGAGAGGTACAGTCTTTAACATGGTTGGGAAGGTCATTCCACATTCTGGGTCCCTTGATTTGTAGAGCATTTCTAGTTTGATTAAGTCGTACTCTAGGAATATCAAAACTGTATTTATTCCTGGTGTGGTGCTCATGGGTTCTGTTACAACCTTCAATGAAGCTTTTGAGGTCAGGATTGGCATTACAGTTCAGCGTTTTATATATGTATAATACACAAGAGAGAATGTGCAGTGACTTAATATCTAACATATTCAGAGATTTGAGTAAGGGTACCGAGTGATGTCTGGGGCCAGAGTTGGTTAATGTCCTAATAGCAGCTTTGTGTTGGGTAATGAGAGGACGTAAATGATTTTGGGTAGTAGAACCCCAAGCACAAATACCATAGTTGAGGTATGGATAGATGAGGGAGTAATAGAGAGTAACCAGAGCAGGGCGGGGTACATAATATCTGATCT
The DNA here is from genome assembly GCF_040958095.1 of Procambarus clarkii. Classification (NCBI taxonomy): domain Eukaryota; kingdom Metazoa; phylum Arthropoda; class Malacostraca; order Decapoda; family Cambaridae; genus Procambarus; species Procambarus clarkii. Next base: position 25,697,697 of record NC_091225.1, read on the forward strand.
TAGAAAGAATGCCAACAGTTTTTGAAACTTTTTTTGATATATTTAGAATGTGACCCTGGAAATTCAGCTTGTGGTCGATGAGAACGCCAAGGAATTTGCCATCTAATTTGTTACAAATTTGGGTATTGTTTATTTTGAGATTTATCTGATTAGAGGATTTATTGCCAAACAGAATATAAAACGTTTTGTCAATGTTAAGGGTGAGTTTGTTGGCAGTTAGCCAAAGATGGACTTTCTCTAGCTCAGTATTTACTGTGGCATTTAGAGCAAGGGGGTCAGGACTGGAGTAAATGAAGGTTGTGTCGTCAGCAAATAGAATTGGTTTGAGGTGTTGGGAGGCATTTGGAAGGTCATTAATGTAGATGAGAAAGAGGAGAGGGCCAAGTATGCTGCCCTGAGGAACACCAATGTTGATGGGTAGGGTGGGAGAAATTGTATTATTCACAGAAACATACTGGAGCCTGTCAGTAAGATAAGATTTGAGGTATTGCAGGGAGTGTCCTCTGACTCCATAATGATGTAATTTAAGAAGAAGGTTTTGATGGTTGACAGTGTCAAAAGCCTTACGCAGGTCCACAAATAACCCAACCGGAAACTCCTTTTTATCAAGAGCTGCGTGAATTACGTTAATCATACTAATAAGTGCATCGTTAGTGCTTTTTTTGGGTCTGAAGCCATATTGACAAGAGCTAAGTATATTGTGTTTGGCTAGAAAAGAGTAAAGCTGCTTGTAGATTAGCTTTTCGAATATTTTTGACAAGTTAGGCAGGATTGATATAGGTCTATAGTTGTTAACATCAGTGAGATCACCACATTTGTAGACAGGGGTTACTCTTGCTTTTTTTAGAATGTCAGGAAAGGTTTGGAGTTCAAGTGACTTGTTGAAGAGCAATGCAATAGCAGGGGCTAGAGATCTGGAGGCTTTTTTGTAAATTAAAGTTGGTATCTCCTCGAGGGCACTAGACTTGGTTTTAAGGGAAAGGATTATTTCATTGACATCAGTGGAACTAGTAGGCTTTAGGTACAGAGACTGTGGATAGTTACCTGTAAGATAGTCCTTAACATCAGTACAGGAAGATGGAATATCATTTGCAAGGGATGACCCAATGGAAGAGAAGAACCTATTGAACTCAATAGCAGAATCAGAGGCTGAAAGCTGACCAACGTTATTGGAAAGGAGTGTTGGTTTGTTATTTAAAATCTTCTTTGATCCCAATATTTGTGAAATTGTGCTCCAAGTTTTTTTAATGTTGCTCTTTATTTGGGTAAATTTATCTTCATAGTATTTAGTTTTGGCTCGTCTAATTATTTTAGATAGCAATAACGAGTAATTCTTTGAGAAATCTTTGGAGACTGTTCCTAGCCTATACTTCTTCTCAAGGTCGTGTTTTTTGTTAATGGATTTAAGTATTCCCTTACATATTACATACATATGTCAGTTGCTTAATTTAGAACCTGTACTTGAGGTCGATCTCGAACCCATTGTTGATGTGATGACTTATATTGAATTTTGTAACTAGCTCATCAAGATTGTAACTTGCTTAGCTAAATGAATTGTGGGGTTCAGTCCCTGAGCCCATTATGTGCCTCTGTAACCCTTTCCACTACCGCCCACAAGATGGGTATGGGGTGCATAATAAATGAACTAAACTAACTAAGCTCTCATATGTGACAATCAGGAGTGAAAGTGTTGGAAAGTATGGTTACATTAGAGTGATGGTGACACTGAATTGATGGTGACACTGAAGTGATCGTGACATTGGGGTGATGGTGACACTGGAATGATGGTTATATTGGAGTGATGGTGACACTTTAGTGAAGTATGGCTCCCTGTCTAAACTTCAAACCTCTCAGAAGTAACCCATGGCTCCAGAAACTGCACAACCTTGTACAAATGCAATCTGAAGCTATTTCGGCCCTCCAAGCCACAGTCACCCGACAACAACAAACCATAGACCGCCTCCTTGAATCGTCGACGAACAACAACCAAGAAATTCTCAACTTACAAACTGTTGCAAATGGTGCAATGGATCAAATACATAAGATTCAGGCCGAGGAAACCCTCTCAGCTCAAAGTGACCTCCTTCAAAAGCTGGAAAAACAGATCAATCTCCTTCAGATTCACCAGGCGGCTTCCGAAGATGACCAAGAGCAACAACAACTTCATGACTCCCTGATAATTAGCTCTACTGATCTACCTGATGAACAACAAGGTGAGAATTGTTGTAACATAGCCCACACCCTAATTAATTCAAAGATCAGAGTCAATGTTGAAATCAAATCAGCTATCAGGATAGATAAAAACAGTCCCCGTAGCAGTAGGAGAATGCTCATCAAACTTGCAAATCTCTCTGCAAAGTTTGACCTCATACAATCAGCTGCTAAGTATAAAACCAACCTCTATATAAATGAGTGTCTTACAAAGCAACGTGGATCCCTCCTCTACAGGCTGCGTCAAATTCGCAAACAAAACCCTGGTCTTATCAAGCAGTGCTACACTAGGAATGGAACGATTTTTGCGAAGAAGGAAAGTACAGGAAAAAGATATGAAATAAAATGTGACCAACAACTACTGGCCTTCTTTAGTGATTGTGGTATATCTGAAAACTTGAACCCGACCAATGCCAGTACTTAAAATAACTCTTTCAGTGCCTGAGCCTAACCTAACTTAATCTAACTTTGTCTAAGGTGCTGTCTCTGCCTTACCATTTACCTAATGTTCTCTCATTCATATAATTTCCTAAATAATCCATCAAGTCTCCATGCACTTATGCAAGCATCTACCTCAGTTTCATTGTAAAATTTTACTCTTAAATCTAATCTTACCCTATTCCATTTAAATTTTAAATTTAATTGTATTGATTTATGTCATTTATTGAAATCAATTATTGATCTCATTTTGTTCTTTTAATTAAGTTCATACTAATTATAGGTTAAAAACTAAGCTAAATAAAATTTATTATCTTTAAGATTATTTTACTTTACAATTATCATTTGTCAAATTTTTTATATATTCATCTTGACAGTCTCTACTGATTTTTTGTTTTCTCTCCACCAAACTTGTGTATCCTCCATGGCTATTTATTTATTTATTTATTTATTTATGCATATACAAGAATGTACATAAGGAATGTGAGGATACAAATATGGTAATTACAGTCTTGTAAAGCCACTAGCACGCGCAGCGTTTCGGGCAGGTCCTTAATCTAAGAAAATTTTAAGGAGGTAAATACTTGCAAAATTTATAGACAAAAAAATGATAACAGATTACATGAAATGAAACAAAAAAAAAAGAAGATGAGAGAAAATTGTAGGTACAGTATATTAAAGCACATAAGTAGCTAAGATTGATTGCAATGACAGCTTAAAATGGTAGTTGACAACAAATTGGTAGGCACAATACAGCAGAAACAATATAAGATTGATTGCAATGACAGCTTGAATGGTAGTTGACAAAAATTGGTAGTCACAATACAGCATATAGCTAGCACATAAAAGAAGACAGCAATGAACACAATGATAAGGTTGTTGTAACACCCAGGACCTCCCCCCCCCCCTTAGAGTTCACACCCAGGGAAGCCTTCTCCAAGAGGTCAGCCCAGATGACCTCCAGTTTATCTTGTTTATTGATTAAAAATTCCTGGGTTAGTCTTAGTCAGCATAGTTTCAAGTATGTAATATTTCATGCAAGGGAATTAGACTCCAGATTCTTATGTGTAAACATCCTTGGATCTCCCCCTTTTTGGCCAGGTCAGAGGTCAGTCACATGTAATTAATAACTCCTCTCTTGAAGAGTGTATGGTGAATGTCAAACAAGCTTTTTGAAATATTTCTTGAGTGTTTGTACACTCTTGGTGGGTAGCAACAGCAGATCTCCCCCTCCCCCTGTGGGGGTTGTATATATAGGTCCTGTAGGGACTTAAAAGGCAGAGTGCGGTACACCGGGATCGAGAGCGGGGCTGTGAAGAACATCTCAGCCAGGGAGAGACAGATAGCTTAAGGTAATGTGTGTGATCTCTGAGTTTTTGTTCCATGTCCAAATTTCTTAACTTTTTGCCAGTGTTAGAATAGGATTTATAAGTGGTGATTGACATAATTTTGGTCTCAATAAACTCGTTAAATTTCCCGTCTGTGTCAATTGTTGAATCCTCTTAGCCTTTTGGATATAGTGGCTGACAACCGTTTTCATAATTAATAACAGTCATAGAAAGTACTCTCCTAGTCAAGCAATGTTTCTTGCCTCGTTGCTTGATATAGTTTCAATGGTCAAAGGCAGATGGTGGCAGCGTATTTAATCCTTGTGTTAGCATTTCCTTATTGGCAGTGTACCTTTGGTTCCGGTGTAACCATCATATGTCAGCTCATAACAGTGTTATCAAGTGCAACCGATGAGGAAGTGTTACTCAGGATAAGTAGTGTTCCATTATAGTGGTGTTCCAGTATAGTGGTACACTTTAGGGTGGTGTTAATAAGGAATACTATGAAACAATGACATATCCTGCCTGCACACTAGGCAGGCTAGCAAGTCTTCCTCAGAAGGTCTGAAGAACAAAACATACAAAATAAATGATCAGCAACATTAAAAAAAAAATATATATATGTAATATTCCTACTCTAACATTTAAATCTAACTAATTAAAAATAACAGGAAACATTATACCTAAGTGGGCATACCCTAAACATCTACTGGGTACCTCATGACCCACAGCCAAACGTATGAGTTATACAAGTTATAAAACATGGTAAAAATACAACAACAAGCCCCGCTCTCGATCCCGGTGTACTGCACTCTGCGTTTCCTAAGTCCCTACAGGACCGTTATATACAACCCCCCACAGGGGAAGGGGGAGATCTGCTGTTGCTACCCACCAAGAATGTACAAACACTCAAGAAATATTTCAAAAAGCTTGTTTAATGTTAGTTTGTTCGTTGACATCCATAAGTGGACTTTTTTTAATTCATTATTCACAACATTATTTAGTGTATGTGGGTTGAGGTTTGAGTAGATAAGGGTAGTATCGTCAGCAAACAATATAGGTTTGAGAATATTAGAGACATTAGGCAGATCGTTTATATATATAAGAAATAGAAGAGGTCCCAAGATGCTGCCCTGTGGCACTCCAACGGTAATTGGTAGAGTGGAAGAAGTTGTATCATTGATGGTTACATATTGGTGTCTGTCACTAAGATAGGATCGGATGTAGTCAAGGGCAAGGCCTCGGATTCCATAATGCTGGAGTTTAAGTAAGAGGTAGTTGTGATTAACAGTATCAAAGGCTTTTCTTAGGTCAATGAAGAGTCCAATCGGAAACTCATTTTTGTCAAGGGCTGAGTAGATAATGTCAAGGAGACTAATGATTGCATCATTGGTGCTCTTTTGGGACCGGAAGCCAAACTGGCAGGGGCTGAGTATGTCGAATTTTACGAGGTAGGAATAGAGCTGTTTGTAAATAATTTTTTCAAATATTTTTGATAGAATGGGTAGATTTGATATTGGTCTATAATTGTTTATGTCCGCCGGATTGCCTCCTTTATGGACTGGCGTTACTCTTGCTTTTTTGAGGATATCAGGGAAGGTGTGATACTCTATAGATTTGTTGAACAGTTGCTATCTAGTGACCTTTATTCTACCTCTAATTGTTTCAATTCTTTTGTTTACTTGCATTTATTGTTGTGTTTTGCCATAATTATTCTCTAATTTTAGCAGACTTAATACTTTGTAAGCTCTTATTGTATTGTTATATTGTTGTGTTTTGCTATAATTACTTTCTATTTTACAGCAGATTTAGTATTTATCTGTTCCTGTAATTGCTTATCTTATTGTATCGTGACATTATCTTATCTATATGCTTACTGATATTGATCCTGATCGAAATCTTCTGTCCCATATCCACACAAATCAGCACATTGATCATCATTATTGCAGGTATTACACAGCAAATCTTGCAAAAAACAAACTCCTAAATAGCACCTGCTTATCAGTTTACAACCAAAATGTTAGGTCACTTGGTAAACATTTTGATGATATAAATGCACTACTTACAGCACTAGGTACTAAATTATCATTCATCATTTTAACAGAAACTTGGCTAAGTAATGACTATACCCAACTCTACAATTTAGCTGGTTATAAAGCCATTCATAACTGCAGGCCTAATAAAAAAGGTGGTGGTACAGCAATATATTACAAAGATACCTTCATTTGCAATAGTGTTATTAGTGATAGAGATGACTATTGTGAATATACCTTTGCCAAGTTCTCCAGTAAATCCCTTAAATCCTCCCTGACTATCGGTGCCATCTATAGATTTCCTAATACCAACATAACTTTATTCTCTGACAATGTAAGGAATCTTATCATAAATAACAATCTCAACAAATATCACATCATTCTGGGAGGTGATTTCAATATTGACCTGGGTCTTCAAAACAACCCTCAAGTTGACTATTTCCGTAACAGCATGCACTCCTGTATGCTAATCCCCACAATCACCAAGCCCACCCGAGTCACTCAAACATCTGCCACTACCCTGGATCACCTATGGACTAATATAACAGCTCCCCTTACATCTGAGGTAATTTATGACAGAACAACTGACCACTATCCTACTTTCCTCATAGCAAACATTGACACATCACCACCAGAAACCAAGAAACTTTCATTCAGGCTACATAGTGAATCAGCTTTAGGCAATCTCTCTAATGCACTTCACAATATTAACTGGGAATCTGAATTTAATAATTCACAGGATATAAACTCATCAACTAACCTCTTTCTCTCCAAAACTCTAAGCCTCTACAACACTCACTGTCCCCTCCATACCAAAACAAGTTACTGATAAAAGAAAAAATAACCCGTGGCTCACAAGTGGCATAATTAAATCAATCAACAAAAAACATGAATACGAAAAGAAATTTAGGAGTGGCCTAGTTTCAAAGGAAGTAGTTAAAAGGTACTCATCAGTGCTTACCAGTATCATAAGAAAAGCAAAACTTTCATATTATGAGACTAGATTCAAAGAAGCAAAAGGCAACATGAAAAGCACATGGAATACCATCTCTAACATCCTGGGAACTAAACAACACTCCCACAACCAGATAACACTCTCTAAGGATGGCCTTACACCGTCATCTGACTTAGAAATGGCGAATGAATTTAATAGCTTCTTTTCATCGATTGGTGCAAGTAAAATCCCACAGACTCAGACACATATCAACACATATCTCTCAGGCAGCTATCCAAACTATCTTCTCCTCTCACCAGTCAGCCCGACAGATGTTGTGTCCATCATACACTCACTAAAAACCAAAGCTGGGAACATCAGTGAAATCCCATCCATTGTATACAAGAGCGCCTCCCATGCCCTTGCGCCACCTATAGCTCTGCTGTTCAACAAATCCCTTGAGTGTCATACCTTCCCTGATATCCTTAAAAAAGCAAGAGTAACGCCAGTTCATAATGGAGGTAATCCGGCAGACATAAACAACTATAGACCAATATCGAACCTACCCATACTATCAAAAATATTTGAAAAAATTATCTACAAACAGCTCTACTCCTATCTCGTAAAATTTGACATTCTTAGCCCCTGTCAGTTTGGCTTCCGCTCTCAAAAGAGTACCAACGATGCAATTATTAGTCTCCTTGGTATAATTTACTCAGCCCTTGACAAAAATGAGTTTCCAATTGGACTCTTCATTGACCTGAGAAAGGCCTTTGATACTGTTAATCACGATTACCTCTTATGTAAACTCCATCATTATGGAATCCGAGGCCATGCACTGGACTATATCCAATCCTATCTTAGTGATAGACACCAATGTGTAGCCATCAACAATATAATCTCTCCCATTCTACCAATAACCGTTGGAGTGCCACAGGGCAGCATCTTGGGACCTCTTCTATTTCTTATATACATCAATGATCTGCCTAATGTCTCTAACATTCTGAAACCTATTTTATTTGCTGATGATACTACCCTCACCTACTCCAACTCCAACCCACATACACTAAATGATGTTGTTAATAATGAACTAAAAAAGTCCACTTATGGATGTCAACCAACAAACTAACACTTAACATAGAAAAGACCTACTACATCCTATTTGGAAGCAAATCTACAAATGCAATTCAGCTTCAGATAGACAATGTAAACATTAGCAATAAAAATGATGGAAAGTTTCTTGGCATATTCCTAGACAAGAGACTCAACTTCAGTACCCACAAACAACACATAACTAATAAAGTCTCTAAAACAGTTGGTATACTCTCCAAAATCAGATATTATGTACCTAACTCTGCTCTCATCTCTCTATATTATGCACTAATCTATCCCTATCTCAACTATGGTGTCTGTGCATGGGGTTCAACAACTGCAAACCACCTCAAGTCCATCATCACCCAGCAAAAATCTGCTATCAGAATAATATCAAATTCTGCTTTCAGACAACACACAGCCCCCTTGTTTAACTCCCTAAACATGCTAAACATAATCTCACTCCACAAATTCTCTTGTGTCAACTACATTTACAAATCCCTGTTCTTAAATGCAAATCCTTGTCTGAAACTCTTGGACAGATGTAATAGGACCCATTATCACCACACCAGAAATAAATATATCTTTGATATCCCCAGAGTTAAACTTAATCTGTGTAAACACTCTATGCAAATAAAGGGACCCAGTTTATGGAACTCACTCCCTACTGAATTGAAAAGCTGTCCAACTTTTACATCATTCAAAATCAATACTAAAAAGTACCTAATTTCATCTTCATAGTTTTTCACTTTTTGCCTTAAAATTGCACTGTATCTATTGCTACCCAATCTCCCAACCTTTATGTTCCCAATTTGAACATCTTTACCATTGTGATCATATTGCTGTCTTCTTATATGTGCTGCCAATCTGCTGTATGGTGTTTATAAATCTTGTTTATCTGTATCTTTTGCTACCCAGTCTCCCAATCTTTATGTACCCAATCTGAACATCTTTACCATTGTGATCATTGCTGTCTTATATGTGCTGTCAATCTGCTGTATGGTGTCTATTAATCTTGTTTAAATTACTAATCAAGCTGTCAATGTAATCAATCAGAGCTTTAATATAACAATGTGCTTTAATATACTTACTAAGCTCTCTCATCTCATTTTTCTCTTGCAATGTATCTTCATCATTTATCAATTCCGATAGGAATTACCTACTTAAAATTATCTGCTAGATTAAGGACCTGCCGAAACGCTGCGCGTACTAGTGGCTTTATAAGAATGTAAATACTGTACTATCCAATGTATTCTCACAAACCCAATGTACCTTCTTGTATATATATAAATAAATAAATAAATAAATAAATAAATAAATAAATAAATAAATAAATAAATAAATAAATAAATAAATAAATAAATAAATTATGGTTGCCCTGCTTACTCTTCTGCTCTTCACCGTCTTGATGCTTTGCACCATACTGGGCTGCGCCTCAGTTCTGGTGCCTTTTGTTCGACTCCCGTCCTTAGCTTGTATGTTGACACTGGCTTCCTGTCTCTCCAGGACCGCCGTGATCGCTACTGTCTTCGCTATCTTGTTCGGTCCTTGCAACATCCTTCCTCTCGCCTCTGTCGTGCTTTAACTTTTACCCCTCCTGCAGTTCCTGTTCCTCTTCACCACCTCCCTCTGTCTGTCCGGTTATCTCGCTTACAGGATTCTCTTTCCGTTCGTGTTTCTAATGTTTCTCCTCGTGTTGTTCCTTCTTTGCCCCCGTGGAGAGTCCCCCTTCCGCAGCTTTGTACGTCCTAGACCCGCGTCACTAAAGCTATTACCCCTCCTACGGTTCTAAAATGCCTTTTCCTTGAGCACTTTTCTTCTCACTCCCGCTCCGTTTCTGTCTTCACCGATGGGTCCTAGTCTGCGGACGGTGTTGGCTACTCTGTTGTTTTTCCTGATCGCACTTATATGTGTCGCTTATCTCTGGAGACTAGCATATTTACAGAGGAGCTTTAGTAGTGCCCTCATGGCTCTCGGGTCCTTTAATCCGGTTCATCCCGTAGTTGTCGAGATCCAGCATTGGCTGTTTCTTGTTCACAGTAAGTTTAAGTCGGTTAAGTTTTGTTGGGTTCCCAGTCATATTGGTGTGTCTTTAAATGAGCGTGCGGATGCTGCCGCCAAGGAAGCTGTCCGCTCTTGCCCCGTCTCTCGTAAAGGTATTCCATATTCCGACTTTTACCCGGTTATCCATTCCTCCATCCTTACCCGTTGGCTGGCTTCTTGGTCGTCTGTTACTGGTAACAAACTCCGTACTCTTAAATGTTGTGTTTCCTCGTGGCCATCCTCCTACCACCGTAACCGGCGGTGGGAAACTGCTCTGGCGAGGTTGCGTATTGGCCATACTCGCTTAAAGCAATCGACAAGAAACATGAATATGAAAAAAAACTTAGGATTGGCCTAGTTGGAAAGGAAGTAGTAAAGAGGTACTCATTAGTGCTTACCAGGATAATAAGAAAAGCAAGGCGTTCCTATTACGAGAATAGATTCAAAGAAGCAACATGAAAAGCACATGGAGAGAGATCTCTAACATCCTAGAAGCTAAACAACATTCACATAATAAAATAAAAAATCTCCAAGGATAGTTATACACCAGCAAAAGAAGAATCCGTGGTTTAATAGGGAATGTATGAAAGCAAAGGAGCTGAACAAAAGGGCATGGAGGAACTTCCGTAATAACAGAACACCAGAAAGTAGAGAGAGATACCAGAGAACCAGGAACGAGTATGTTAGTGAGAAGAGAAGCTGAGAAAAGGTATGAAAATGATATAGCTAATAAAGGCAAGACCGAACCAAAGCTACTACACAGTCACATCAGGAGGAAGACAACAGTGAAGGAACAGGTGATGAAACTTAGGGTGGGCGAGGACAGGTACACAGAGATTGACAAAGAGGTGTGTGAAGAACTCAACAAAAGGTTCCAGGAGGTCTTTACAATAGAACAGGGAGAAGTCACGGCGCTAGGAGAGGTGGCAGCAAACCAGGTGACCTTGGAAAGGTTCGAAATTACAAGAGATGAGGTCAAGAAGCACCTATTGGAGCTGGATGTGAGAAAAGCTGTTAGGCCGGACGGAATCTCGCCATGGGTATTGAAAGAGTGTGCAGGAGCACTTTGCTTGCCACTCTCCATAGTGTATAGTAGGTCACTGGAAACGGGAGACCTACCAGAAATATGGAGGACTGCTAATGTAGTACCAATATACAAAAAGGGAGACAGACAAGAGGCACTGAACTACAGACCAGTGTCCTTAACTTGTATACCATGCAAGGTGATGGAGAAGATTGTGAGAAAAAACCTAGTAACACATCTGGAGAGAAGAGACTTCGTGACAACCCATCAACATGGGTTCAGGGAGGGTAAATCTTGCCTTACAGGCTTGATAGAATTCTACAATCAGGTAACAAAGATTAAGCAAGAAAGAGAAAGATGGGCGGACTGCATTTTTTGGACTGTCGGAAAGCCTTCGACACAGTACCCCATAAAAGGTTGATGCATAAGCTGGAAAAACAGGCAGGAGTAACTGGTAGAACGCTCCAGTGGATAAGGGAGTACCTAAGCAATAGGAAGCAGAGAGTTACAGTGAGAGGTGAGACCTCAGAATGGCGTGAAATCACCAGTTGAGTCCCACAGGGCTCTGTACTCGGACCTATCCTGTTTGATATACGTAAATGATCTCCCAGAGGGTATAGACTCATTCCTCTCAATGTTTGCTGACGACGCCAAAATTATGAGAAGGATTAAGACAGAGGAGGACAGCTTGAGGCTTCAAGAAGACCTGGACATGCTGCAGGAATGATCGAAGAAATGGCTGTTAGAGTTTAACCCAAGCAAATGTAATGTAATGAAGATAGGGGTAGGAAGCAGGAGACCAGATACAAGGTATCATTTGGGAGATGAAATACTTCAAGAGTCAGAGAGAGAGAGAAAGACCTGGGGTTATCACACCAGACCTGTCCCCTGAAGCTCATATCAAGAGGATAACATCAGCACCATATGCCAGGTTGGCTAACATAAGAACGGCCTTTAGAAACTTGTGTAAGGAATCTTTCAAAACATTATATACCACATATGTCAGACCAATCCTGGAGTATGCAGCTCCAGCATGGAGTCCATATCTAGTCAAGCATAAGACTAAACTGGAAAAGGTTCAAAGGTTTGCCACCAGACTAGTACCCGAGCTGAGAGCTATGAGCTACGAGGAGAGACTACGGGAATTAAACCTCACTTCGTTGGAAGACAGAAGAGTTAGTAAGGGACATGATCACCACATTCAAGATTCTCAAGGGAATCGACAGGGTTGATAAAGACAGGCTATTTAACACAAGGGGCACACGCACTAGGGGACACAGGTGGAAATTGAGTGCCCAAATGAGCCACAGAGATATTAGAAAGAACTTTTTTAGTGTTAGAGTGGTTGACAAATGGAATGCATTTGGAAGTAATGTGGTGGAGGCTGACTCCATACACAGTTTCAAGTGTAGATATGATAGAGCCCAATAGGCTCAGGAACCTGTACACCTGTTGATTGACGGTTGAGAGGCGGGACCAAAGAGCCAGAGCTCAACCCCCACAAGCACAACTAGGTGAGTACAACTAAGTGAGTACCTGCAACAGATCTTGAAACAACAACTGAATTTAATAGCTTCTTTTCATCGATTGGTGCTAACCTTGCCCGAAAAATCCCAGAGACTCAGACATATGTTACCACATATCTTTCAGGCAGCTATCCAAACTCTCTTCTCTCTCCGGTCAGCCCTCCAGATGTTGTGTCCATCATTCACTCGCTAAAAACCAAAGCGGGGAACATTAGTGAAATACCATCGATGGTATACAAGAGTGCCCCCCATGCCCTTGCACCACCCATAGCATTGCTGTTCAATAAATCCCTAGAGTATCATACCTTCCCTGATATCCTTAAAAAAGCAAGAGTAACGCCAATTCATAAAGGAGGTAACACGGCAGACATAAATAATTACAGACCCATATCAAATCTACCTATATTATCAAAAATATTTTAATTTTTTTTTTACAAACAGCTCTACTCCCTTATAAAATTAAATATACTAAGTCCTTGTCAGTTTGGCTTCCGCTCGTAAAAGAGTACCAATGATGGTATTGTTAGTCTGCTTGACTTAATCTTCTCAGCCCTCGACAAAAGTGAGTTTCCAATTGGACTCTTCATTGACCTGAGAAAGGCTTTTGATACTGTTAACCATAACTACCTCTTACTTAAACTCCACCAATATGGAATCCGTGGCCTTGCCCTGAAATATATCCGATCCTGTCTTAGTAATTGACACTAATATGTAGCCATCAATGATATAACCTCTATCCCACTCTACCAATAACTGTATGGGTGCCACAGGGCAGCATCCTAGGACCCTCCTGTTTCTTATATACATCAATGATCTCCCTAATGTCTCTAACATACTTAAACCTATATTGTTTGCTGATGATACTACTCATCTACTTTGACCCCAACCCACTCATGTTAAATAAGGTTGTAAACAATTAATTAAAAAAAAGTGTACTTGTGGATGTCAACCAACAAACTCACACTAAACATAGAAAAGACCTACTACATCTTATTTGGAAGCAAATCAACAAATGCAATTCAGCTTCAGATAGATAATGTAAACATTAGCAATAAAAATGATGGAAAGTTTCTTGGCCTGTACTTAGACAAGAGACTCAACTTCAGCACCCATATACAACACATAACTAAAAAAGTTTCTAAAACAATTGGTATACTCTCTAAGATACTCTCTAAGATCAGATATTATGTACCCTACTCTGCTCTCCTCTCACTCTATTATGCACTTATCTATCTCTATCTTACTTATGGTAGCTGTGCTTGGGGTTCAACCTCTGCAAACTACCTCAAGCCCATCATCATCCAGCAAAAATCTGCTATCAGGACAATAACTAACTCTACTTTCAGACAACACACAGCTCCTCTGTTTAAATCCCTCAACATGCTAAACATAAATTCAGTTCACACACTTTCCTGTGTAAATTACGTTTATAAAACCCTTTTTCTAAGTGCAAACCCTGTTCTGAAACTCTTCCTGGACAGATGTAACAGAACACATGCCCACCACACCAGACACAAATATCTCTTTGATATCCCCAGAGTCAAACTTAATCTATGTAAACACTCTATGTAAATAAAGGGACCTAGTCTATGGAACTTATTCCCTAATGACTTGAAAAGCTGTCCAACTTTTGCCATATTCAAAAATGAAACCAAAAAGTACCTAATTTCATCTTCATAGTTTTCTACCATGGGCTTTATCTTCACACTGTATCTAGTGCTACTCAATCCCCCAATATTTGTACCTAAGCCATATTACTTTAACATTGTAATCTTAGATATCATTTGATATCGTGGTTGTTGTATTGAGTGCATTTTCTACTGCATTATTCCTTGAAACTTTTCCTCGAAATGATCCTCATATTGTGCTTCAGTGAACCAATGTATGACCCTGAAATGCTATTCTCATGTATCTAGTAATCCTTGTTTCTTTATTGTGTATTATTCTGATCTGCTTTTGTGTCAATATTTCTTCAAATTACCTGTAAACATTTTTGTTGATTTTACTGTAATTATTTTACTTAAAATTATCTGTACCTGTAAAGAAAAGCTATAAAATACCTGGTAACATTTTTTATCAATTTTACTGTTAATTTATCAAAAAAAAAAACTGTTAGTTTAAAGACTTACCCGAAACGCTATGCGTGCTAGTGGCTTTACAAGAATGTTAATTCAACTTATTTTCTATATTCTCTGTTAACCTCCAGTGTAACTTCTTGTATAAAAATAAATAAAAATAAAATAATAAAAATAACAAAACTTTTATGATGGGTTCAAGCGACGATTGAGTAGTGCGCAAAGCGTCCCTCACCTGTGACGTCACAGCGTCATCCGCCGCCAGGAACATCAACAAAGCGGTCAGTTTGTGGTCCGTGCAGTCAGCAAGAAGACAAACGCTTCATGCAATCACGCAAATATTATCGTAAGTAAACACTTATATTTTATAATATTATTAGATTCTGGTGCTGGCTATAGTGCTGGTGTATTGAGAGGTGACGGGCAGTGGTGGTGTATTGAGAGGTGAGGGGCAGTGGTGGTGTATTGAGAGACGAGGGGCAGTGGTGGTGTATTGAGAAGTGAGGGGCAGTGGTGGTGTATTGAGAAGTGAGGGGCAGTGGTGGTGGATACAAGACACTCCGTACATTGACAACATCGCACACTAATATTTTTACCACTTCGGACACCAGCTTTCGACGTTTCGCATATGTGTACGTGTTCCATATTAAAACGACAATATAATGCTATTAACAATTAAAATCTTATACTTAACAGGCATATAGTTATTAAATGAAATTTAGTGATGTAATAGACATAATCCGGAGTTGGTAAGGACGCCGCCCGCCAGCGTAAACACAACACACCCGAATGCCCACAAACACGATACAACGCACAAAACACAACACTAATATCAGTTTTTGGATAAACTCCTTTTATATTTATTATGTGAGAGTTATACTTGTATAAAATGATAACTATTATAGGTAAGCGCCTAATATTTAATATTAATCAATAAAAAAGAAGTCAGAAGCCACACGCCTGTCTGTACATGTCTTTTGTGTAAAAGTATTTTGGGCGCTCATGTACTTGTGCGCTAGCTGGCGTTCACAACTGTTCTCGCCTACAAGCATTAGAATTAAACAAACGAATTTATTTTTTCATTTATTTACAAGAAGAGAAGGCTACCCTGGAGTCTGTAATATTCATCTGATCACTGGTCTCCCATTTGGTCCTCATTGCTTTATCTTACAATTATTGAATGTCAATAACCGTATTATGCAATTTCAATTTCTTCTATTTCTTTCTTTATTATGCACCCCATACCCATCCCGTGGGCGGTGGTGTAAAAGGATTACAGAGGCACATAATCGGTTCAGGAACTGAACCCTCTAGTTCGTTTAGCTAAGCAAATAACAATGTTTGACGCTAGTTACAAAATTATTAATGTTGTATACACATGTACACACACTCATACTGCAACCCGTTCTCACAAATTCGTAAAGTCAATATTGACTTATT
The DNA here is from genome assembly GCF_040958095.1 of Procambarus clarkii. Taxonomy (NCBI): domain Eukaryota; kingdom Metazoa; phylum Arthropoda; class Malacostraca; order Decapoda; family Cambaridae; genus Procambarus; species Procambarus clarkii. The sequence continues at coordinate 25,713,841 of NC_091225.1, forward strand.
AACTACGTGCATAGGTGATATACTAAACATAATAGATACCCCTAAAAAGATTCATAGAAAACACCGACCTTACCTAACCTTGTTAGTATGTTAAGATAAGCATCTTATTGCTTCGTAATTACAATTATTACTTAACCTATACCTATTATAGGTATAGGTTAAGTAATAATTGTAATTACGAAGCAATAAGATGCTTATCTTAAGATACTAACAAGGTTAGGTAAGGTCGGTGTTTTCTATGAATCTTTTTAAGGGTATCTATTATGTTAAGTATGTCACCTATGCACATATTTAATAAGTCAATATTGACTTATTAAATTTGCGAGAACGGGAATTTGCGAGAATGCAACATACATGTACATATACGTATATACGTATATATATATATATATATATATATATATATATATATATATATATATATATATATATATATATATATATATATATATATATATATATATATATATATATATATATATATATATATATATATATATATATATAATATGTCGTACCTAGTAGCCAGAATGCACTTCTCGGCCTACTATGCGTGGCCCGATTTGCCTAATAAGCCAAGTTTTCCTGAATTAACATATTTTCTATAATTTTTTTCTTATGAAATGATAAAGCTACCCACTTCATTATGTATGAGGTCAATTTTATTTAATTGGAGTTAAAATTAACGTAGATATATGACCGAACCTAACCAACCCTACCTAACCTAACCTAACCTATCTTTATAAGTTAGGTTAGGATAGGTAGCCGAAAAAGTTAGGTTAGGTTAGGTTAGGTAGGTTAGATAGTCGAAAAACAATTAATTCATGAAAACTTGGCTTATTAGGCAAATTGGGCCTTGCATAGTAGGCTGAGAAGTGTGTTCTGGCTACTAGGTACGACATATATATATATATATATATATATATATATATATATATATATATATATATATATATATATATATATATATATATATATATACACATACATACATACATACATACACACGTATACAGTGTGTCCTCACTTGAACGAACTATATGGGGCGAAGCCGATTCGTTCCAGTGCGGAATTCGTTCCATCCGTCCGGCCCCAACAACCTTCTTATTTTTTTTTTTTTTTTTAAACATATGCCAGGACACATTAGTTTGTTTCTTTGTTGTGTGGTGCTTCATTATAATATCTTTCATGCTCTTTTGGTGTCAATAATAATCTGAGATGCGAGAATCACCATCCCCCACCCCACTCACACCATCCTCCACACCACCCACACCATCCTCCACACCACCCACACCATCCTCCACACCACCCACACCACCCACACCATCCTCCACACCACCCACACCATCCTCCACACCACCCACACCATCCTCCACACCACCCACACCATCCCCCACCCCACTCACACCATCCTCCACACCACCCACACCATCCTCCACACCACCCACACCATCCTCCACACCATCCTCCACACCACCCACACCATCCTCCACACCACCCACACCATCCTCCACACCACCCACACCATCCTCCACACCACCCACACCATCCTCCACACCACCCACACCATCCTCCACACCACCCACACCATCCTCCACACCACCCACACCATCCCCCACACCACCCACACCATCCCCCACACCACCCACACCATCCCCCACACCACCCACACCATCCCCCACACCACCCACACCATCCTCCACACCACCCACACCATCCTCCACACCATCCCCCACACCACCCACACCATCCCCCACACCACCCACACCATCCTCCACACCACCCACACCATCCTCCACACCACCCACACCATCCTCCACACCACCCATACCATCCCCACACCACCCATACCATCCCCCACACCACCCACACCATCCTCCACACCACCCACACCATCCCCCACACCACCCATACCATCCCCCACACCACCCACACATCCCCCACACCACCCACACCATCCCCCACACCACCCACACCATCCCCCACACCACCCACACCATCCCCCAAACCACCCACACCATCCCCCACACCACCCACACCACCCATACCATCCCCCACACCACCCATACCATCCCCCATACCATCCCCCACACCATCCCCCACACCACCCACACCATCCCCCACACCACCCACACCATCCCCCACACCACCCACACCATCCCCCACACCACCCACACCATCCCCCACACCACCCACACCATCCTCCACACCACCCACACCATCCTCCACACCACCCACACCATCCTCCACACCACCCACACCATCCCCCACACCACCCACACCATCCTCCACACCACCCACACCATCCCCCACACCACTAACACCATTCGCCCCCACCACCCACACTCCCCACACCACCACCCACACACCCCACACCACCACCCACACACCCCACACCACCACCCACACACCCCACACCACCACCCACATCATCCCCCACACCATCCCCCACACACCCCACACCACCACCCACACCATCCCCCACACCATCCCCCACACACCCCACACCACCACCCACATCATCCCCCACACCATCCCCCACACACCCCACACCACCCACATCATCCCCCCACACCCAAACCACACCACACCACCCAAATCATACCACACCACTTACACCGTGTATTGAAGCAGCAGGCTTGGAAGCGTCTCAACTCGCCCGACAAAAAAAAATGATGGGTTGACAGGTCTCCTCTCACACCTCCAGGACCCCCCCCCCACCCCCCAGGTACCCGGCCATACACACCACAATGCCAAGTCAGCTATTGTTTTCTTCAGGAAACAATAAAACGTGTTAGTGATTAATAATGTATATTAATACACGAAAATTAACATATTTTGGCATAAATATTTTACAGCTAAGATTGAGATTTATAATAGAGTATGAATGAGAGGTTTGGCAACCATGCGTGGTCACCACCCTTCTCTCTCCACTTCCACCTCCCCTGACAACACCTTCCACCACTGACCCCACCTGCCTCTTTCCACCACCTGCCTCCCCTGACCCCACCTGCCTCTTTCCACCACCTGCCTCCCCTGACCCCACCTGCCTCCCCTGACCCCACCTGCCTCCCCTGACCCCACCTGCCTCCCCTGACACCACCTGCCTCCCCTGACCCCACCTGCCTCCCCTGACCCCACCTGCCTCCCCTGACACCACCTGCCTCCCCTGACCCCACCTGCCTCCCCTGACCCCGCCTGCCTCCCCTGACCCCGCCTGCCTCCCCTGACACCGCCTGCCTCCCCTGACACCGCCTGCCTCCCCTGACCCCACCTGCCTCCCCTGACACCACCTGCCTCTTTCCACCACCTGCCTCCCCTGACCCCACCTGCCTCCCCTGACACCACCTGCCTCTTTCCACCACCTGCCTCCCCTGACCCCACCTGCCTCCCCTGACCCCACCTGCCTCCCCTGACCCCACCTGCCTCTTTCCACCACCTGCCTCCCCTGACACCGCCTGCCTCCCCTGACCCCACCTGCCTCCCTTGACCCCACCTGCCTCCCCTGACACCACCTGCCTCCCCTGACACCACCTGCCTCCCCTGACCCCACCTGCCTCCCATGACACCGCCTGCCTCCTCTGACACCACCTGCCTCCCCTGACCCCACCTGCCTCCCCTGACACCACCTGCCTCCCCTGACCCCATGTGCCTCCCCTGACACCACCTGCCTCCCCTGACCCCACCTGCCTCCCCTGACCCCACCTGCCTCCCCTGACACCACCTGCCTCCCCTGACCCCACCTGCCTCCCCTGACCCCGCCTGCCTCCCCTGACACCGCCTGCCTCCCCTGACACCGCCTGCCTCCCCTGACACCGCCTGCCTCCCCTGACACCACCTGCCTCCCCTGACACCGCCTGCCTCCCCTGACACCACCTGCCTCCCCTGACACCGCCTGCCTCCCCTGACACCACCTGCCTCCCCTGACACCACCTGCCTCCCCTGACACCGCCTGCCTCCCCTGACACCGCCTGCCTCCCCTGACACCGCCTGCCTCCCCTGACACCGCCTGCCTCCCCTGACCCCGCCTGCCTCCCCTGACACCGCCTGCCTCCCCTGACACCGCCTGCCTCCCCTGACACCGCCTGCCTCCCCTGACACCGCCTGCCTCCCCTGACACCACCTGCCTCCCCTGACACCGCCTGCCTCCCCTGACACCACCACAAATGATGCCAGCCACCTCACCAAGGCCTAACGTTCACACGACCTGTGCTTGTTTTATTGGCCTCCTCAAAATTTATAGGTATTAGTACAGTACGTAGGCTGTTAGAGGGAGGGAGGGATGGATCCAGGAAACAACCCCCCCCTCCCACCCCCCCCCCCCTCCCAATGGCTCAGGGAGCGACCGGCCGGCCACACAATGCTAGCTGTTATCTACACCCCAATTGTATTAAAAATTCTGTGAAAAGGAAATGTGTTCAAACTGTTTAAAATATGTACTGTATATATTACAATTTTCACCATTATTATTGCTCCAATATGACTTTTTTCTAATAAAAAGGCTATTTTCAGTGTAGATAATGCGATAATTATCATTAAATTGACTCTTGGCATCTGACGACGAGAGGAGAGTGAGTGGTCTCTGTGGTCAGGTGGAGGAAGGAGGGAGGGGGCGGGGGAGCACGTGTTGCCTCCTGACAACAACTCTCTCACCAATGCCCCCCCTGACACTATTTTATCACCATTTCTCCCTAGAAACAATGGGTAGGGATAATAAAACACTACATAACTGTTTACACTCTGGCGAATCATAGTTGATGACAGCCAGCTCTGACGCTCGGCCTCGGTGACCGCTTGGACGAACATTCCTCACTTAATCGAACATTTGTATGTTCCACTGAACATTTGGTACCGAATTCAATTTGTTCGGCTCTTCCGGGAATTCGATAGAGCGGGGTTCGTTAGTCTGAGGAAGCACTGTATACGTATACATATATACATACACATACATATCTAATCACCTACACAAATACACACATCAATAATCTTTGTGTCACAAGTGATCAACAAGAGGCTCACAACAGTCACTATAAAAGGCACTTTACATCTATAGTGAGTCACACAGTTACTAGTCTTGCTGCACACCCACCCAACTGGGTGGCAGCTTTACAGTCATGTGCTCCACACCCACCCAACTGGGCGGCAGTTTTACAGTCATGTGCAGGCATTACCTACAGTAAGCAAATTTTGGATACTTCGCTAAGATTTCGGGCAGCACATCATTATGAATGAAGTACTTACACATTTCATTATGCAACTTTAATAAAGTTGTCCTTCAGCATTTTGTGGTGTTCAGCTACCCTTATCTTCTGTATGTTCCTCACATTACCAGTATACACAAACATTGACATGTAGGGATATAGACTCTCAGGTAAGTTAGTAATTTAAATGCACAGTAGCAGTCCTAGGCGTTCAATCCCCGACCGCCGTCCAAGTGGTTTGGCACCATTCCTCCCCATCCCATCCCAAATCCTTATCCTGATTCCTTCCCAGTGTTAAATAGTTGTAATGAACAGGCACTATATATATATATATATATATATATATATATATATATATATATATATATATATATATATATATATATATTGATGTGTGTATTTGTGTAGGTGATTAGATATGTATGTGTATGTATATATGTATACGTATATACGTATATATATATATATATATATATATATATATATATATATATATATATATATATATATATATATATATATATATATATATATATATATATATATATATATATATATATATATATATTGATGTGTGTATTTGTGTAGGTGATTAGATATGTATGTGTATGTATATATGTATACGTATATACGTATATATATATATATATATATATATATATATATATATATATATATATATATATATATACATTATATATACACCAATATATATATATATATATATATATATATATATATATATATATATATATATATATATATATATATATATTCAGATTCAGATTCAGATGTTTATTCAGGTAAGGTATATACATACAAGTGATGTTACATTAATGGATTGATATATAGATAGAGCTAGTACATACAATGCCTAAAGCCACTATTACGCAATGCGTTTCGGGCAAGAAAAACATAAATATCTAGAACTTAATACTAATTGAGCATAAAGAATAAAAAGTGTTGAGAACAAATACAAATAAAGATAGAAAAAGGGGGAACATGACTGAAAAAGCAGCACAAATACAATAGGTTGACAAACTGTTGATTAAAAAAAAAAAAAAAAAAAAAAGAATAAAAAAAAAAAAATAAAAAAAAAAAAAAATAACAGACATGGGTTGACAATAGAGGAGTGAGGTAGATTACAGGGAATTTATTAGATAGTGTTTAGTTTTTATCTTAAACTGGTTGAGAGAGGTACAGTCTTTAACATGGTTGGGAAGGTCATTCCACATTCTGGGCCCCTTGATTTGCAGAGCATTTCTAGTTTGATTAAGACGTACTCTAGGAATATCAAAACTGTATTTATTTCTGGTGTGGTGCTCATGGGTTCTGTTACAACCTTCTATGAAGCTTTTAAGATCAGGATTGGCATTATAGTTTAGCGTTTTATATATGTATAATACACATGAGAGAATGTGCAGTGACTTAATATCTAACATATTCAGAGATTTGAGTAGGGGTACCGAGTGATGTCTGGGGCCAGAGTTGGATATTGTTCTAATAGCAGCTTTGTGTTGGGTAATTAGAGGACGTAAGTGATTTTGGGTAGTAGAACCCCAAGCACAAATACCATAGTTTAGATAAGGGAGTAATAGAGAGTCACCAGGGCAGGGCGTGGTACATAATATCTGATCTTAGAAAGAATGCCCACAGTTTTTGAAACTTTTTTTGATATATTTAGAATGTGTCCCTGGAAATTCAGCTTGTGGTCAATGAGAATGCCAAGGAATTTGCCATCTAATTTGTTACAAATTTGGGTATTGTTTATTTTGAGATTTATATGACTAGAGGATTTATTGCCAAACAGAATATATAAAGTTTTGTCAATGTTAAGGGTGAGTTTGTTGGCAGTTAGCCAAAGATGGACTTTATTTAGCTCAGTATTTACTGTGGCATTTAGAGCAAGAGGGTCAGGACTGGAGTAAATGAAGGTTGTGTCGTCAGCAAATAGAATTGGTTTGAGGTGTTGGGAGGCATTTGGAAGGTCATTAATGTAGATGAGAAAGAGGAGAGGGCCAAGTATGCTGCCCTGAGGAACACCAATGTTGATGGGTAGGGTGGGAGAAATTGTATTATTCACAGAAACATATTGGAGCCTGTCAGTAAGGTAGGACTCGAGGTATTGTAGGGAGTGTCCTCTGACTCCATAATGATGTAATTTAAGAAGAAGGTTATGGTGGTTGACAGTATCAAAAGCTTTATGCAGGTCCACAAATAACCCAACAGGGAACTCCTTTTTATCAAGAGCTGTATGAATCGAGTTAAGCATACTAATAAGTGCATCGTTAGTGCTTTTTTTGGGTCTGAAGCCATATTGGCAAGGGCTAAGTATATTGAGTTTGGCTAGATATGAGTAAAGCTGCTTATATATAAGTTTTTCAAAAATTTTTGACAAGTTTGGCAGGATTGATATAGGTCTGTAGTTGTTAACATCTGTGGGGTCACCACATTTGTGGGGACCCCACAGGCGTCACGCGTCACAGGCGTCGTGACCCCACAGGCGTCACAGGCGTCGTAACGAGGCGTTACTCTCGCTTTTTTTAGAATATCTGGAAAGGTTTGGAGTTCAAGTGACTTGTTGATGAGCAAAGCAATAGCAGGGGCTAAAGATCTGGAGGCTTTTTTGTAAATTAAAGTTGGTATCTCCTCAAGGGCACCAGACTTGGTTGTAAGGGAAAGGATTATCTCATTGACGTCAGTGGAGTTAATAGGCTTTAGGTACAGAGACTGTGGATAGTTACCTGTAAGATAGTCCTTAATGTCAGTACTGGAAGATGGAATATCATTTGCAAGGGATGAACCAATGGAAGAGAAGAACCTATTGAACTCAATAGCAGAATCAGAGGCTGAAAGCTGACCATCGTTATTAGACAGGAGAGTCGGTTTGTTATTTAAAGATTTCTTTGATCCCAATATTTGTGAAATTGTGCTCCAAGTTTGTTTAATGTTGCTCTTTATTTGAGTAAATTTATCTTCGTAGTATTTAGTTTTGGCTCGTCTAATTATCTTAGATAGCAATAATGAGTAATTCTTTGAGAATTCTTTGGAGACAATTCCTAACCTATACTTTTTCTCAAGGTCGTGTTTTTTGTTAATGGATTTCAGTATTCCCTTTGTAAGCCAAGGATTGTTAAGCCTTTTGCTTGTGACTTGTTTTGTAAGCCTAGGACAGTGGGTGTTATAAAGGCTAAGAGTTGTTTGTAGAAAAGATTGCACTGCTAGGTTGATGTCCCCTATGTTACCTAACTCAGACTCCCAGTTGACATTATCAGCAGCAGTTATAAAATTGTTTATAGCAGTTTCATTGTGCAGCCTAAAGCTTAACTCCCTTGTTTCTAGAGGTGGTGTGCTAATGTTAGTTAAGAGAAATGTGGGGTAGTGGTCTGTAGTGCTATCGGTGATTATACCTGAAGTAAGCGGAGAGGTTATGTTGGTCCAGATGTGATCTAGAGTCGTGGCAGTGCTATCAGTGATTCTAGTAGGTCTAGTGATTAAGGGTATGAGGAAGCAGGAATTCATACAGTTGAGGAAGCTAACAGCAGTAGGGTGTTCTGGCTCGCAGAGGTCAATATTAAAGTCCCCTGCGATAATTAGGTGGTTTTTGTTCAGTCTGTTATCAAGTATTAGATTTCTAAGGTTTGAGTTGAATTCAGACACATCAGTGTTGGGAATTCTATAGACTGCACCCACAGACAGGACAGACTTTCAGGTTCCTATTTACTGCAAGGTGAATAGAGGCATTAGTCTGTGTATGTTTGTGTCTTTGTGTGTGTGTGTATGTGTACGTGTTTGTGTGTATACTCACCTAGTTGTGGTTGCGGGGCTTGAGCTCTGGCTCTTTGGTCCTACCTCTCAACTGGCAATCAACTGTCAATGTACAGATTCCTGAGCCTACTGGGCTCTATCATATCTGCATTTGAAACTGTGTATGGAGTCAGCCTCCACCACATCACTGCCTAATGCATTCCATCTATTAACTACTCTGACACTGAAAAAGTTCTTTCTAACATCCCAGTGGCTCATTTGGGTACTAAGTTTCCACCTGTGTCCCCTTGTTCGCCTACCACCCGTGTTAAACAGTTTATCTTTATGTACCCTATCAATTGCTCTGAGAATTTTGTAGGTAGTGATCATGTCTCCCCTTACTCTTCTGTCTTCTAGTGTCGTGAGGTGCTTTTCTTGCAGCCTTTCTTCGTAACTCATGCCTCTTAGTCCTGGGACTAGCCTATTGGCATACCACTAAACTTTTTCAAGCTTCGTCTTGTGCTTGACAAGGTGTGTGTGTGTGTGTGTGTGTGTGTGTGTGTGTACTCACCTAATTGTACTCACCTAATTGTGCTTGCGGGGGTTGAGCTCTGGCTCTTTGGTCCCGCCTCTCAACCGTCAATCAACTGGTGTACAGATTCCTGAGCCTATTGGGCTCTATCATATCTACATTTGAAACTGTGTATGGAGTCAGCCTCCACCACATCACTTCCTAATGCATTCCATTTACTAACTACTCTGACACTGAAAAAGTTCTTTCTAACGTCTCTGTGGCTCATTTGGGTACTCAGCTTCCACCTGTGTCCCCTTGTTCGCGTCCCACCAGTGTTGAATAGTTCATCCTTGTTTACCCGGTCGATTCCCCTGAGGATTTTGTAGGTTGTGATCATGTCCCCCCTTACTCTTCTGTCTTCCAGTGTCGTAAGGTGCATTTCCCGCAGCCTTTCCTCATAACTCATGCCTCTTAGTTCTGGGACTAGTCTAGTAGCATACCTTTGGACTTTTTCCAGCTTCGTCTTGTGCTTGACAAGGTACGGGCTCCATGCTGGGGCCGCATACTCCAGGATTGGTCTTACATATGTGGTGTACAAGATTCTGAATGATTCCTTACACAGGTTCCTGAACGCCGTTCTGATGTTAGCCAGCCTCGCATATGCCGCAGACGTTATTCTCTTTATGTGGGCTTCAGGAGACAGGTTTGGTGTGATATCAACTCCTAGATCTTTCTCTCTGTCTGTTTCATTAAGTCCTTCATCTCCTATTCTGTATCCTGTGCCTGGCCTCCTGTTTTCACTGCCTAGTTTCATTACTTTGCATTTACTCGGGTTGAACTTCAACAGCCATTTGTTGGACCATTCACTCAGTCTATCCAGGTCATCTTGTAGCCTCCTACTATCATCCTCTGTTTCAATCCTCCTCATAATTTTTGCATCGTCGGCAAACATTGAGAGGAACGAATCTATACCCTCTGGGAGATCATTTACATATACCAGAAACAGTATAGGTCCAAGGACTGACCCCTGCGGGACTCCACTTGTGACGTCTCGCCAATCTGAGACCTCACCCCTCACACAGACTCGTTGTCTCCTGTTGCTTAGGTACTCCTCTATCCACCGGAGTACCTTCCCTCTCACTCCAGCCTGCATCTCCAACTTTTGCACTAGCCTCTTGTGTGGCACTGTATCAAAGGCTTTCTGACAATCCAAAAATATGCAGTCTGCCCACCCTTCTCTTTCTTGCCTTATTTTTGTTGCCTGGTCGTAGAATTCAAGTAACCCCGTGAGGGTTACTGCCATCCCTGAACCCATGTTGATGCTGTGTTACAAAGTTCCTTCGCTCCAGATGCTCCACTAGTTTTTTTTCGCACAATCTTCTCCATCAGCTTGCATGGTATGCAGGTTAGGGACACTGGCCTGTAGTTCAGTGCCTCCTGTCTATCCCCTTTCTTGTATATCGGGACTACGTTAGCTGCTTTCCAAATATCTGGCAGTTCCCCTGTTGCCAGTGATTTGTTATACACTATGGAGAGTGGTAGGCTCAGTTCTCTTGCTCCTTCCTTTAGAACCCAAGGGGAGATTCCATCTGGGCCTATAGCCTTCGTCACGTCCAACTCTAGTAAACACTTCCTTACTTTCCCACTGGTAATCTCAAACTCTTCCAGTGGTTCCTGGTTAGCTATTCCCTCACTTACCTCTGGAATTTCTCCTTGCTATAAGGTGAAGACCTCCTGGAATTTCTTATTCAATTCCTCACACACTTCCTTGTCATTTGTAGTGAATCCTTCCGCCCCTATCCTTAATCTCATAACCTGTTCCTTTACTGTTGTTTTTCTCCTAATGTGGCTATGCAACAATTTAGGCTGAGTCTTTGCCTTGCTTGCGATGTCATTTTCGTATTGTCTTTCTGCCTCTCTTCTCATCCTGACATATTCATTCCTGGCATTCTGGTATCTTTCTCTGCTCTCCAGTGTCCTGTTATTCCTATAGTTTCTCCATGCCCTTTTACTTTGCTGCTTAGCTAGCCTACATCTTTGATTAAACCATGGGTTTCTCATCTTCATTTCTCTGTTTTCCTTTTGGACTGGGACAAACTTGTTTGCTGCGTCCTTGCACTTCTGCGTGATGTAATCCATCATATCTTGGGCCGTCTTTCCCCTGAGCTCTGTTTCCCATGCTATATCTGTTAGGAATTTTCTTATCCCCTCATAGTTTCCCTTTCGGTATGCTAACCTTTTGGTTTCGGTATCCCTCCTCGAGTTCAATAACCCTTCTTCAATCAAGTACTCAAACACCAGTACACTGTGGTCGCTCATTCCTACTGGGTCCTCAAAACCGATTTCTCTTATGTCGGAGTCGTTCAGAGTGAAGACTAGGTCGAGTCTCGCTGGTTCGTCATTGCCTCGCATCCTTGTGGGTTCTCCGACATGCTGGGTTAAAAAGTTGCTTGTCACCACCTCCAATAGTTTGGCTCTCCACGTATCCTCGCCTCCATGCGGTTCCTTGTTCTCCCAGTCAATCTTTCCGTGATTGAAGTCGCCCATGATGAGCAGGTGGGATCTATTTCTACAGGCAGCAGAGGCTGCCCTCTCAATTATAGTGTTAACTGCCTTGTTGTTGTTTTCATACTCTTGACTGGGTCTCCTGTCATTTGGTGGAGGGTTGTATATTACTGCTACTACTATTCTTGGTCCTCGCATTGTTATGGTGCCTGCTATGTAGTCTCTGAACTCCTCACAGCCCAGGATGGCCATCTCCTTAAAACTCCATTCCCTTCTCATGAGTAGGGCCACTCCGCCTCCTCCCCTACCTTCCTTCTCTTTCCTTATTACTGTATACTCCTGGGGAAACACGGCATTCGTTATGATTCCAGAGAGTTTTGTTTCAGTGAGTCCGATTACATCTGGGTTAACTTCCTGTGCTCTTTCCCTTAGTTCACTTGTCTTGCTTGTGATCCCATCTATGTTCGAGTACATCACCCTGAAACTGACTCTCTTCTGCTTTTCTAGGGGGGACCTTTGCGATCTGGGGTGAGTGGGAGCTGGGGGGACCTGGCACGGGGGGATTGGTGGAGGAAGGAGGGCTTGGGGTGGTGGGGGAGAGGGGGAGGGTACAGGGGGTGGATAAGAGGGGGAGGGTACAGGGGGTGGATAAGAGGGGGAGGGTACAGGGGGTGGATAAGAGGGGGAGGGTACAGGAGGTGGGTAAGAGAGGGAGGGTTGGGGAAGCATAGGGGAGGAGAGGCTGTGGGGGATAGGGGAGATGGGGGGGCTTGGGGGGAGAGAAAAGGGTGGAGGGCTTGGGGGGCGTGGGGGAAAAGGGAGGGCTGAGGTGGGTGAAGAAGAGGGGAGGGTTTAGGGGAGTGGGGGAGAGGGGAAGACTTAGGTGGGGTGGGGGAGAGTGGGGGGCTTAGGGGGGAGGGGGGGAAGGGAGGGCATGGGGGTGGGAGAGACGGGAAGGCATGTGGGAGAAGGGAGGGGATGGGGGAGAAGGGAGGTCCTGGGGAGAGGGGTGAGGGGGAGAAGGGGGGTGAGTGGGGGGAGGGGGGTGGGTGGGGGGAGGGTGCCCTAGGTGGGTACTTAGTGGGGGGCTGACAGGGGATGGGGCGGGTTGGGTGTCTGTTGGGTAGAATGTGGGGGTGGTGCCCCAATCCCTGTGGCTGTTGCACTGTTTGAGGAGTGTGTGTGTGTGTACGTGTAATTACCTAAGTGTAATTACCTAAGTGTAGTTACAGGATGAGAGCTACGCTCGTGGTGTCCCGTCTTCCCAGCACTCTTTGTCATATAACGCTTTGAAACTACTGACGGTCTTGGCCTCCACCACCTTCTCACTTAACTTGTTCCAACCGTCTACCACTCTATTTGCGAAGGTGAATTTTCTTATATTTCTTCGGCATCTGTGTTTAGCTAGTTTAAATCTATGGCCTCTTGTTCTTGAAGTTCCAGGTCTCAGGAAGTCTTCCCTGTCGATTTTATCAATTCCTGTTACTATTTTGTACGTAGTGATCATATCACCTCTTTTTCTTCTGTCTTCTAGTTTTGGCATATTTAATGCTTCTAACCTCTCCTCGTAGCTCTTGCCCTTCAGTTCTGGGAGCCACTTAGTAGCATGTCTTTGCACCTTTTCCAGTTTGTTGATGTGCTTCTTAAGATATGGGCACCACACAACAGCTGCATATTCTAGCTTTGGCCTAACAAAAGTCATGAACAATTTCTTTAGTATATCGCCATCCATGTATTTAAATGCAATTCTGAAGTTAGAAAGCATTGCATAGGCTCCTTGCACAATATTCTTAATGTGGTCCTCAGGTGATAGTTTTCTATCTAGAACCACTCCTAGATCTCTTTCTTTATCAGAATTCTTTAAAGATTTCTCACATAATATATAGGTTGTGTGGGGTCTATGTTCTCCTATTCCACATTCCATAACATGACATTTATTAACATTAAATTCCATTTGCCAAGTGGTGCTCCATATACTTATTTTGTCCAGGTCTTCTTGAAGGGCATGACAATCATCTAAATTTCTTATCCTTCCTATTATCTTAGCATCATCAGCAAACATGTTCATATAATTCTGTATACCACCTGGTAGATCATTTATGTACACAATAAACATCACTGGTGCAAGAACTGAACCCTGTGGTACTCCACTTGTGACATTTCTCCATTCCGATACATTGCCTCTGATTACTGCCCTCATTTTTCTATCAGTCAGAAAATTTTTCATCCATGATAGAAGCTTACCTGTCACCCCTCCAATATTTTCCAGTTTCCAGAACAACCTCTTATGTGGAACTCTGTCGAAAGCCTTTTTTAGGTCCAGATAGATGCAGTCAACCCAGCCATCTCTTTCCTGTAATATCTCTGTGGCCCGATCATAGAAACTGAGTAAATTCGATACACAGGATCTTCCTGATCGAAAACCATACTGTCTGTCTGATATTATATCATTTCTCTCCAGGTGTTCTACCCATTTAGTTTTGATTAGCTTTTCCAATACTTTCACTATTACACTTGTCAATGATACAGGTCTATAATTGAGGGGGTCTTCCCTGCTGCCACTTTTGTAGATTGGAACTATGTTAGCCTGTTTCCACACGTCTGCTACGATTCCTGTACACAGGGATGCCTGAAAGATCAGGTGAAGTGGAATGCTGAGCTCAGATGCACATTCTCTCAGAACCCATGGTGAAACGCCATCTGGGCCAGCTGCTTTGTTCCTCCCGAGCTCCTTTAGCATATTTTCCACTTCATCTCTAGACACCTCTATCCGCTCTATGTTGTTCTCTGGAATTCTTATTGTGTCTGGTTCTCTGAAGATTTCATTTTGTACAAACACACTTTGGAACTTTTCATTTAATGTTTCACACATTTCCCTTTCATTTTCCGTGAATCTGTTTCCCATTTTCAACCTCTGGATATTATCCTTTACCTGCAATTTGTTGTTTATGAATTTGTAGAATAGGCCCGGTTCTGTTTTACATTTATCTGCTATCCCTTTTTCAAAATTTCTTTCTGCCTCTCTCCTTACTGCTGTATAATTGTTTCTCGCATCTTTGTATCGCTGGTATGTTTGGGGGTTTGGCCTCTTCCTATACCGATTCCATTTTTGTGTCTTTTGGTCTCTTGCCCTCTCACAATTTCTGTCAAACCAATCCTGTTTTCTGGTCCTGCATCTCTGTTTTGGTATGAATGTTTGTGTGCCTTCCTCGTATATTTTTAAAAATTTGGCATACATTTCATTTACTTCCCTGCCTAGCAACAATTCTGTCCAATTACACTCATTAAAAAAATTTCGAAGTTCCCCATAGTTGCCTCTCTTTAAATCGAGTTTATCAACTGTTTCAATGTCCCCATTTTCTTCTAGATGATATCTTAAAGCATATTTAATGTCTAACAGGACGTGATCACTCTTTCCCAAGGGAGGAAGGTACTGGATGTCAAAAATCTCTTCTTCTTTCCTGGTGAATACTAGATCCAGTACTGACGGTATATCTCCTTCCCTCATTCGTGTGTGTGTACGTGTGTGTGTACGTGTGTACGTGTGTAACACACACGTACTTATGTGGTACGTATGTACAACATAATTGTAAGGCGTTTGCTGAATTAGAAAAGTCGGCTAGTAGTCCACCCTTAACGACACAATTAACTCATTACATAAAAAATACGTGGTTGTGCAACAGTGTGTGGGAATTGGGGAACTGGTGATCATTCAGACGACTGGTGAGGACCAACAATGACGTAGAAGGATGGCACCAGCGTCTGAATCAAAGGGCAGTGAGGGACAACTTGGCTTTATATATTTCAATCCCCTTACTGTACCGTGAGGCGTCCCTGATAACCTTGCAATACCAACTGGTTTCTGATCAAAAGCTAAAGTCCAGTCGCCGCAAGGGCAATAAAGAGAAACAGGAACATTTGTGGATCTTTGGGACCGTTACGAGGAAAAACAGATAAGCACCTCACAGTTCCTTAAGGAATGTTCGCGTTTTATCCCAGGAAGTGCCTGAACTAGAATTAGAAAACAGCAGTCTGTTTACTGGTTGTTATTTAACTTAAGTTAGTTGTAAATGATAATGTAAAAATAGCCACTGAGAACTGATGAGTTGCCCAAGACTTTTGCTCGTAAAGAGGGAATTGATTACAAACTTGGACTGCCTTTGAGCAGCCTGAGGGCAGCAATATCCCAGGAACATCAACTAAATTTCGGAGACTTGAGGCAAAGTAAAATTCACACCAGTTACTCCATCTATCATCATTCTATTATGCAGGAAGAACCGCACGTCTATGGGTCATCCAATAATGTTAGCAGACTTCTAGATGTTACCACTGCTAGGCTTAGGCTCGGCTACAAGTACCTCTGGGAGTTTGTAACATCTGCTGATGTAGATTTGACTAAATGTAAACTCTGTCAGCAGAACTATTCGCATACTTTGCGTCATTATATAATGGAATGTGAAAAAATCGCGGAATTTAGAGATAACACCATCAATAGTGTCCAAGAAATGTGTAAGTACTTCATTCATAATGATGTGCTGCTCGAAATCTTAGCGAAGTATCCAAAATTTGCTTACTGTAGGTAATGCATGCACATGACTGTAAAGCTGCCGCCCAGTTGGGTGGGTGTGCAGCAAGACTAGTAACTGTGTGACTCACCATAGATGTAAAGTGCCTTGTATAGTGACTGCTGTGAGCCTCTTGTTGATCACTTGTGACACAAAGATTATTGATGTGTGTATTTGTGTAGGTGATTAGATATGTATGTGTATGTATATATGTATACGTATATATATATGTACATGAATGTATGAGAGTGTGTACATGTATATATAATATTAATAATTTTGTAACTAGCGTCACAAATTGTTATTTGCTTAGCTAAACGAACTAGAGGGTTCAGTTCCTGAACCGATTATGTGCCTCTGTAATCCTTTACACCACCGCCCACGGGATGGGTATGGGGTGCATAACAAAGAAAGAAATTGAATTGAATTGGTCTGATTAAGACTTTATGACAATGTAATCTATGTTTTGCTCCACTACTAACTGGTTGAGTATGGGGTGCATAACAAATAATAGCCTCCTTCGGGGGCGCCTTGTTTCTAAACGTGTTAGTCTTAAATTTTTAATTTTTACTTTATTTTTTGTTTGTCATCTTTGCCTGTTTTATACTCTTAATTATTTGTTCTTAGTTAATCCCCTTGTCACTAAACCTAGGGCTTTTTATTTCCCTGTTAATATTAACCATTACTAAGCTAATTATCTTCAAGATCATTTTTTTTTTTTTTTTATGATTATTATTTTTTATTTTACATTTATATTGTCAGTCTCTACTGATTTTTTGTGTTTTATTTTATGTAACTTCTGTGTCCTCCCTGGCTATCTATTGGATCTTTATTTTACTTCTAAATTGTTACTATTTTATTGTATCTGCTCTTATTCTTGGGTTTTGCTTTATCGTGTATCTTGTATCGTGATCCCTCTGCATCTCTATGCACACTGATATTGATCCTGATCAAAATCTTCTGTCTCATATCTATACCAACCAGCACATTGATCATCATTATTGTAAGTATTTCACAGCACACCAGGCTAAAAACAAACTCCAAAATAGCACCTATCTATCAGTTTATAACCAAAATGTTAGATCACTTGGTAAACATTTTGACGATTTAAATGCACTACTCACATCACTAGGTACTAACCTATCGTTCATTATTTTAACAGAAACTTGGCTAAATAAAGACTATACCCAACTCTACAACTTAGCTGGTTATAAAGCCATTCATAACTGTAGGCCTAATAAAAAAGGTGGTGGCACAGCTATATATTACCGAGATACATTTATCTGCAACAGTGTTATTAGTGACAGAGATGACTACTGTGAATATACTTTTGCTCAGTTTACAATTAAATCCCTTAAATCCTCTTTGACTATTGGAGCCATCTATAGATTTCCTAATACTAACATAGCTTCTTTCTCAGACAACCTAAGGAATCTTATTATAAACAACAATCTCAACAAAAACCACATCATTCTGGGAGGAGACTTTAATATTGACCTGGGTCAACAAAACTGCTCTCAAGTTGACTATTTCCTTAACAGCATGAACTCTGTATGCTAATCCCCACTATCACCAGACCTACCCGAGTCACTCAAACATCAGCCACTACCTTGGACCACATATGGACAAACATAACAGCTCCCCTTGTATCTGGTATAATCTAAACAACTGACCACTATCCTACCTTTCTCATAGCTAACATGGACATAACACCACCAAAAAGCAAGAAACTTTCATTTAGGCTACACAGTGAATCAGCTTTAGACAATCTTACAGAGGCACTTCACAATATTAACTGGGATTCTGAATTCAATAATACCCATGATATAAATTCATTAGCTAACCTCTTCCTCTCCAAAACTCTAAGCCTCTACAACCTTCATTGTCCCCTTCTTACAAAGCAAGTAACTGACAAAAGATTAAACAATCCATGGCTCACAAGTGGCATTCTCAACTCACTCAACAAGAAACATGAATATGAAAAGAAAGTTAGGATTGGCCTAGTTTCAAAGGAAGTAGCTAAAAGGTACTCATCAATGCTTACCAGTATCATAAGAAAGGCAAAACTTGCATATTATGTGAATAGATTCAATGAAGCAAAAGGCAACATGAAAAACACTTGGAAAACTATCTCTAGTATCCTAGGAACTAAACAACACTCACATAACCAAATAAAACTCTACAAGGATGGGGATATACCGTCAACTGATTTAGAAATGGCAAATGAATTTAATAGTTTCTTTTCATCGGTCGGTGCCAATCTTGCCAGTAAAATCCCACAGACTCAGACACATATTAACACATATCTCTCAGGCAGCTATCTAAACTCTCTTCTCCTTTCACCAATCAGCCCGGCAGATGTTGTGTCCATCATACACTCTCTAAAAACCAAGGCAGGGAACACCAGTGAAATTCCGTCCATTGTGTACAAGAGAGCCTCCCATGCCCTTGCCCCACCCATAGCACTACTGTTCAACAAATCTATAGAGTGTCACACCTTCCCTAATATCCTAAAAAAAGCAAGAGTAACGCCAGTCCATAAAGGAGGCAATCCGACGGACATAAACAATTATAGACCAATATCAAATCTACCCATTCTATCAAAAATATTTGAAAAAATCATTTACAAACAGCTCTATTCCTACCTTGTAAAATTCGACATACTCAGCCCCTGCCAGTTTGGCTTCCGGTCCCAAAAGAGTACCAATGATGCAATCATTAGTCTCCTTGACATTATCTACTCAGCCCTTGACAAAAATGAGTTTCCGATTGGACTCTTCATTGACCTAAGAAAAGCCTTTGATACTGTTAATCACAACTACCTCTTACTTAAACTCCAGCATTATGGAATCCGAGGCCTTGCCCTTGACTACATCCGATCCTATCTTAGTGACAGACACCAATATGTAACCATCAATGATACAACTTCTTCCACTCTACCAATTACCGTTGGAGTGCCACAGGGCAGCATCTTAGGACCTCTTCTATTTCTTATATATATAAACGATCTGCCTAATGTCTCTAATATTCTCAAACCTATATTGTTTGCTGATGATACTACCCTTATCTACTCAAACCTCAACCCACATACACTAAATAATGTTGTGAATAATGAATTAAAAAAAGTCCACTTATGGATGTCAACGAACAAACTAACATTAAACATCGAAAAGACTTACTACATCTTATTTGGAAGCAAATCATCAAATGCAATTCAGCTACAGATAGACAACATTAACATCAGTAATAAAAATGATGGCAAGTTTCTTGGCCTATTCCTAGACAAGAGACTCAACTTCAGCACCCACATTCAACACATAACTAAGAAAGTCTCTAAGACAGTTGGTATACTCTCCAAAATCAGATATTATGTTCCTAACTCTGCTCTCCTCTCACTATATTATGCACTAATCTACCCCTATCTTAATTATGGTATCTGTGCATGGGGGTCTACCACTGCAAACCACCTTAAGCCCATCATCACACAGCAAAAATCTGCTATCAGAATAATAACTAACTCTGCTTTCAGACAACACTCAGCTCCCTTGTTTAAATCTCTAAACTTGCTAAATATTAACTCCCTCCACACATTCTCTTGTGTCAACTACATTTACAAAACCCTGTTCTTAAATGCAAACCATGCTCTGAAACTCTCCCTGGACAGATGTAATAGGACCCATTATCACCACACCAGAAATAAATATCTCTTTGATATCCCCAGGGTCAAACTTAATCTGTGTAAACACTCTATGCAAATTAAGGGACCTAGTCTATGGAACTCACTCCCTAGTGAATTGAAAACCTGTAAAACTTTTGCCTTATTTAAAAGCAAAACCAAGAAGTACCTAACTTCATCTATTTAGTTTCCTACACTGAGCTTTAAATTTGCTCTGTACCTAGTGGTACCCAATCTCCTAATTTTTATGTAATATCAAACAACCTTATCATTGTGTTCATTGCTGTCTTCCTTTATGTGCTAGCCATATGCTGTATTGTGACTACCAATTTTTGTCAACTACCATTCAAGCTGTCATTGCAATCAATCTTATATTGTTTCTGCTGTATTGTGCCTACCAATTTGTTGTCAACTACCATTTTAAGCTGTCATTGCAATCAATCATAGCTACCTATGTGCTTTAATATACTGTACCTATAATTTTCTCTCATCTTTTTTTTTCATTCCATGTAATCTGTTATCATTTTTTTGTCTATAAATTTTGCAAGTATTTACCTCCTTAAAATTTTCTTAGATTAAGGACCTGCCCGAAACGCTGCGCGTGCTAGTGGCTTTACAAGACTGTAATTACCATAATTGTATCCTCACATTCCTTATGTACATTCTTGTATATGCATAAATAAATAAATAAATAAATAAATAAAATCCTTTAATCTCAAATCTTGCTACAATGTACCTTCTTAATATATGTTATGTACTCTCGCAACCCAATGTACCTTCTTGTATATAAATAAAAGATTTCAACTGTAAGGGGGGTATGGTTTGCACCTTGTTATTCTAATAATGGATAAATAATTCTAATAATGGAAGCGCTAATTATATGAACAAGTGCCATGTATTTATTCAGACGAGAACAGCAGCGAACACAAACCAGCGCATATACGAACGGAATGGTTTGTATGTACAAACTTCTCAGTGAACGAAGTTGTTTCTAGCCCGGTATCCGAAATTGCAGTATACGACTTGACCAGTCCCCGTGGTGGTGTATTGAGAGGTGAGGGGCAGTGCTGGTGTATTGAGAGGTGAGGGGCAGTGCTGGTGTATTGAGAGGTGAGGGGCAGTGGTGGTGTATTGAGAGGTGAGGGGCAGTGGTGGTGTATTGAGAGGTGAGGGGCAGTGGTGGTGTATTGAGAGGTGAGGGGCAGTGGTGGTGTATTGAGAGGTGAGGGGCAGTGGTGGTGTATTGAGAGGTGAGGGGCAGTGGTGGTGTATTGAGAGGTGAGGGGCAGTGGTGGTGTATTGAGAGGTGAGGGGCAGTGGTGGTGTATTGAGAGGTGAGGGGCAGTGGTGGTGTATTGAGAGGTGAGGGGCAGTGGTGGTGTATTGAGAGGTAAGGGGCAGTGGTGGTGTATTGAGAGGTGAGGGGCAGTGGTGGTGTATTGAGAGGTGAGGGGCAGTGGTGGTGTATTGAGAGGTGAGGGGCAGTGGTGGTGTATTGAGAGGCGAGGGGCAGTGCTGGTGTATTGAGAGGTGAGGGGCAGTGGTGGTGTATTGAGAGGTGAGGGGCAGTTGTGGTGTATTAGGAGGTGAGGAGCAGTGGTGGTGTATTGAGAGGTGAGGGACAGTGGTGGTGTATTAAGAGGTGAGGAGCAGTGGTGGTGTATTGAGAGGTGAGGGGCAGTGGTGGTGTATTGAGAGGTGAGGAGCAGTGGTGGTGTATTGAGAGGTGAGGGGCAGTGGTGGTGTATTAAGAAGTGAGGAGCAGTGGTGGTGTATTGAGAGGTGAGGGGCAGTGGTGGTGTATTAAGAGGTGAGGAGCAGTGGTGGTGTATTGAGAGGTGAGGAGCAGTGGTGGTGTATTGAGAGGTGAGGAGCAGTGGTGGTGTATTGAGAGGTGAGGAGCAGTGGTGGTGTATTGAGAGGTGAGGAGCAGTGGTGGTGTATTGAGAGGTGAGGGGCAGTGCTGGTGTATTAAGAGGTGAGGAGTAGTGGTGGTGTGTTGAGAGGTGAGGGGCAGTGGTGGTGTATTAAGAAGTGAGGAGCAGTGGTGGTGTATTGAGAGGTGAGGGGCAGTGGTGGTGTATTAAGAGGTGAGGAGCAGTGGTGGTGTATTGAGAGGTGAGGAGCAGTGGTGGTGTATTGAGAGGTGAGGAGCAGTGGTGGTGTATTGAGAGGTGAGGAGCAGTGGTGGTGTATTGAGAGGTGAGGAGCAGTGGTGGTGTATTGAGAGGTGAGGGGCAGTGCTGGTGTATTAAGAGGTGAGGAGTAGTGGTGGTGTGTTGAGAGGTGAGGGGCAGTGGTGGTGTATTGAGAGGTGAGGGGCAGTGCTGGTGTATTGAGAGGTGAGGCCCAGTGGTGGTGTATTGAGAGGTGAGGAGCAGTGGTGGTGTATTGAGAGGTGAGGGGCAGTGGTGGTTATTGAGAGGTGAGGGGCAATGGTGGTGTATTGAGAGGTGAGGGGCAGTGCTGGTGTATTGAGAGGCGAGGGGCAGTGCTGGTGTATTGAGAGGTGAGGGGCAGTGGTGGTGTATTGAGAGGTGAGGGGCAGTGGTGGTGTATTGAGAGGTGAGGGCCAGTGGTGGTGTATTGAGAGGTGAGGGGCAGTGGTGGTGTATTGAGAGGTGAGGGGCAGTGGTGGTGTATTGAGAGGTGAGGGCCAGTGCTGGTGTATGGAAAGGCGAGGTACTGTGCTGCACATACAGTATATAAAAACAGCATAATATTTTAATCACAAGCAGGGTTTCCTAATGGCTCCTTGAGACTTATGTGCAAAGTACTTAACCCAGTTATAAGTTCCAAATCATGTGTGTCATATTATTAAACATCTCTTTAGAAAGCTGATTTATGTTATTTCTTAGTGTTCACTACTACTAGGTAATGATAAATATATATCTCACTGATATATTATTAATTATATTCAGCTATTGCAGATGATTTTGATGCTGCAAACCAGAGATGCATAGCTGCGGAAGGCACGTCTGAAGTGGAAACTTAAAACGAAGCTTCAGATATGAAGCAAAGAATGCCAAGAATAACAAATGTAAGCATTGAAAACCTAGTTCAGTAATGAAAAAATTTCACAAAATTGACATACTGTGCATTATTTCATCTCATTGTCAATCATATTTAATGATTTTTTTTTTATGGAGTAATCTTTGCTATGTTGATAGTGCTCGTTGTGTGTCTGCAGGTGCATTCATTGTGTGTATGATGCCTGGTGTTAAAGTATTATTTCTTACTCGTTCATGCTCTCATTTAGATGTTTGGCCTCGATGAGGTTCAGTCTTGTGACTGGTGTGTGGCACGTTTCTGTTGAAATGTAGTCTTTTCGAGACTACATTTCAAATATTGCTTAACATACATGGCTACTCCCTCTCCTTGTCTAATATATCTATTTGTGTGAAATAGATTAAATCCATTTATTTGATATTCATCTAATAGTTCTCTATTTTCTACATTCGTCCATGTTTTGGTAAGTGCAATAATATGAATTGTTTCATTGCAGATAAGAGATTCCAGATCGTTCCAGATTTCCGAAGTACTGAAACGCACACCATACAGGCTTGGTGGATCTCGGTGCAAGGTAAAATAATTTATTTACTTGTACAGTATATATTTTTAGCTAATTATCAGTATATAAAACCACAGTACTTAATTTTATCAGTGTCAAAGACACAATTACATCTTACTCATAAATACTATTATATACCTCACTTGTGGTAACATATACACACATTAAGTGTATTATGCAGCATTATCTGTAATCAACTGATTTTCAGAGCTGCTCATTACAAAATACTCTTTTAAAAAAGTGTTTCTTAGCAATAGGAGCATTTCATTACAATATATCCATAATCAACTATATCAAACCCTATTACAGGTAAAACCAGTAGGCATTCTACTGTATTTTATCAAACCCCTATTAGAATAATAGATCTTGTAATGATTTTGCAAAAATAGTGCCATTTACTATTTTTAAATTATTATTAAAAAATTTACCGATATGGTGCATTCGGATGACAAACCAAATTTTTCACTTTTGACAATTGAGCACCTGCTACATCCAGATTCCCGGGAGGAAAGGAAGGACGATCTTTGGAATCATTACCTAAGTAGACAGGAAAGTTCATTTATCAATATTAACATTATACATATTTTGATCAAAATAGAAAATATCACGGAAACTCCAAAACTCGGAAAAATCCAGATGACATCTATAAACAAATCTCCTTTTCCTAGTTCTGCATCTCTCCTTTGGAATAAATTTTGTTGTGCCTTTATCATATATTTCACAAAACTTGACATACATCTCATTTACTTCATGTCCTAACAGCAAGTGTTTGTCAAATTCCTTAAGGAAATATCTGAGTTCCCCATAATGACTTTTCCACAAATCAGGTTTTTCAACTGCTTCAAGCTTATTTTCTAACAGATTATAATGCATTGCATACTTTATTCCCAAAAAGACATGGTCACTTTTACCCAAGGGAGAGAGGTACTGAATGATAAATACCTCTTCCTCTTGTAAATATAACATCCAGAATGGAGGGAACATCCCCTTCCCTCATCCTCGTAGCTTGTTTAACATGTAGAAACATGAATGTTTACAGGATGAGGTTTACAAATCTACAAGTCCAAAAATCCTCTGTTCTAGCTTAGCAAAGCTTAGCTTAGCCTACTATATTGAACTTTAACTTTATAACAAAACCAATCAAAAGGGTTTGCAATAATATTAGTTGAAAAATTGTACCAGTTTTTGTTTTTAAGTGTTAATAGTAAAAATGCTTATGTTTTTATTGTTAAATTTCAAAGTAATATCAGTTTGAAGACGTTTAAGAATAAATATGGCTAGGTCCCTTTAGTGTATAAATGTATATTATCCACCAAAAAATTCACACACACAAAAATTGTTATTTGTAACTTATAAACTTTTTCTAGTATGTGTCCTGAAGTAAATTTCTATCAAACCTCACTGGAAAATTCATTGGGGTTGTATGTTTATTGTTAGTATGATATACAGTCTACTGATCAATTGAACTAGGTACTATTTATCATCCGAATGCACCAATATGTCTTCATTCTTCCCAGATGAAGGAACTGGGTAATGTTCATCATCTGAATGCACCATCTGCAATGCATCATCTGAATCCTTTCCCACACTCATGACACACGGGAGGTTTATCAGCTGTATGCACAATCCTGTGAGCTTTTATAAGTCGCAGACGATTGAATCCCTTGCCACACTCAGGATATTCACGAGGTTTATCATCCGTATGCACAGTCATGTGACTTATTGTACTGGAACGTTTCCCAAATCAACAGATAATTTTAAGTTGGCCTGGTTGGTCTGTGAGCTCGGTTTGTCCGGCACTTATAATATTAATATTTAAGAACATAAGAACAAAGGCAACTGCAGAAGGCCTATTGGCCCATACGAGGCAGCTCCTATTTATAATCACCCAATCCCACTCATATACTTGTCCAACCCGCGCTTGAAACAATCGAGGGACCCCAACTATAGCACGTTACGCGGTAATTGGTTCCACAAATCAACAACCCTGTTACTGAACCAGTATTTACCCAAGTCTTTCCTAAATCTAAACTTATCCAATATTTATTACACGTATAATATTTGACTGGCAGTCTGTCCATGCAAGGATCTTGGTTTCTTAGATTTGCCAACAATTGCACACGTGATTCTGTCTGTGCCGTCGGCATTCGCACACATCATGGCCAAGAGCCTGTCCTTGTTGACCTTACGTCCTGGCACACAACCCTCACTTCTCATTGCTAGAGATTTTTCTGGTAAACTCCTCCAATACAACCCAGTTTCATCTGCATTATAAATTTGATACAAATATAAATTATTTGCCACAATGTATGCTCTTAATTTGTTTAAATGGTTCTACACTGCTTTCATCTACACTAAATTTTTCACCGAAAATTTTCCTCTTCACAATATTGTGCCTACCCTTGAACCTTGCAACCCACCCTTCACTCGCTTCGAAATCCTTTATTCCAAGGCTTGCAGCAAACCTGCTTGCAGCATTTTGTATTTCTGGCTGCAAATTGTCAGGCCAGCTGTGCAGTGCTGAGCAAACCACTTGTACATAGCCTCATCCACTTTTCATAGTCTTTCTACCACACCCTCTGCTAGTGCTTGCACCTTCACTTTTACAGGTTGAAATGAATTTTATAAGTTTCTCTTTTTGTTTCCTTATATCAGAAACAGTACTAGTGCCTATATTAAATTCCTTGGCAACACTTGAGGTCGCCCGGCCGTTTTCACAAAGTTGTATAACACATAGCTTGTCCTTAATTGTTAGGACATCCTTCTTCCTCTTAACACCTCCAGAACGATTCATGCTGCTACCAGACATAGTCTTGGTCAAAAATGTTCAAAGTTACTATGAAAATAAAAAAGTTATTTAAAAAAATATTTCACTAATGGCGCAGCACTGTGGTGTAACACGAGGGTAGAGAGCACATGGCTTGACCAGGCCTGGATGGGTCCAGTCGGGGCAGGGAGGAGGCACGTTACGTAGGCCGCCAGCAGGAAAAAAAAAAACATTTTTGAAGGAAACTTCAGCCTGTGCAAATTGTTTTTAGGAAACTTGTATGGTATTTTTTATTACATAATTACTAATATTTCTTTTGACTTTGGCTATGATGAATTGTTCTAAAATCGATGGTAACTCCTGTACTGTAGTGTATAGGCCGCTCCCCCATCCAACCCTTATCCCCCCTGGTGGTCCCTCCCAATGCTCCCCTCTCTCTCGACACCACCCACCCACCCCACACCCTCCTACACCATGCGCCTCGAGCCACAGGCAGACGGGATTAATACGGTACGGCCTGCCTCATGGTTTTCTTATACGGACAATTCCATGATTATCCGGCTGACTGTCCAGATAGTGTAACATCGGCAGCAAATTAACCGGCTCTGATATTTTATCCGGCTAAACCAAATACAAATACAAATATTTATTCAGGTAAAGTATATACATACAGGGTAAGATACAAAAGTTGATGGATTTATAGATAGAGCTAGTACATACAATGCCTAAAGCCACTATTATGCAAAGCGTTTCGGGCAGGAAAAACAAAGACTAAAACTTAACTCTAATTGAGATTAAAGTATAAATTGTGTTGAGAAAAACTAAGAAAAAAATGAAAAAGGGCGGGGGGAACATGGCAGAAAAAAAGCAAAAATACAATTTGGTCAACAAACAGCATTGTATAAAATCGTAGATCAGAAATACTACAGGAACAACTGTGGACATCCTCAAGAGGAAACTAGATTGTTTCCTTCAAGGAGTGCCGGACCAACCGGGCTGTGCTGGGTATGTGGGCCTGCAGGCCGCTCCAAGCAACAGCCTGGTGGACCAAACTCTCACAAGTCAAGTCTGGCCTCGGACCGGGCTTGGGGAGTAGAAGAACTCCCAGAACTCCATCAACCAGGTATCATGGGTTGACATTTAGGGGTGAGATAGGTTACATTAAGTTAATTAGGTAGCACTTAGTTTTAATCTAAAACTGGTTGGGAGAGGTACATGCAGTCTTTAACATAATTGGGAAGGTCTTTCCACATTCTGGGTCTCTTGATTTGTAAAGCATTTCTAGTTTGACTAAGTCGTACTCTTGGAATATCAAATAGGTATCTGTTTCTGGTGTGGTGCTCATGGGATCTGTTACAACCTTCTAGGAAGCTTTTAAGGTCCGGATTGACATTACAGTTCAGGGTTTTATATATATTAAATACACATGAGAGGATGTGCAGTGACTTAATATCTAACATATTCAGAGATTTGAGTAAGGGTACCAAGTGATGTCTGGGGCCAGAGTTAGATATTGTCTTAATAGGAGCTTTGTGTTGAGTAATTAGAGGATGTAAATGATTGAGTAGTAGAACCCCAAGCTCAAATACCATAGTAGAGATAAGGATAGATGAGAGAGTAATAGTGTGTCACCATGGCAGGGCGAGGTACATAATATCTGATCTTAGAAAGAATGCCAACAGTTTTTGAAACTTTTTCTGGGGGGAGCCCCGTCGGCTCCCCGGAGCTATCCCAGGCTGATATGCTAATGTCAGACTTTGGCATCAGTCATGTGTATGGAGTTCTTAGGCCTACCGGGGACCACGGCCAGAACCGGGCCCCCTCAGAGAGGCAAGGGGAGCAATGGCCTATAGAAGCCCCCGTGTAGTTGGAAGCATTCTATGTCTGCCATCGACCGGAACAGGCACCCAGAAAGGTAAGCGCCCCAAAACAAACCCCTATTCTGGTTAAAATTGCTACCTAAAACCGAACTAGTGGATAGAACTCCCCAACCGAAAACAAGCAAACAAGTGTGACGTCACACACTGCCGCGCCGCTGTCTGCGCAGCTCCCCCCTCCCCGGGAGGGGGAAGGGGGAGCCCCAGACCCCCCGCGCCGGCTACCCACAC
This sequence comes from Procambarus clarkii, assembly GCF_040958095.1. Classification (NCBI taxonomy): domain Eukaryota; kingdom Metazoa; phylum Arthropoda; class Malacostraca; order Decapoda; family Cambaridae; genus Procambarus; species Procambarus clarkii. The sequence goes on from NC_091225.1 coordinate 25,742,495, forward strand.
CTCAGTTCTTGAGGCTGATGCTATAGGCGATGGTCGTGTGCTCTGGCTCCGGTGTCGCTACTGCACTGTGCTTTGCGTGTGGTGTTAGTTTTGTGGGTGCGAGAGCCAGGAGTTATCTTCAGTACTCGGGCTGCATGCGCCTAGGGCTGCCTTCCCTAGGTGCCCTGTAAGTACTGCCCTTGGGGCTTGGGGCCACCTTCCACAGGCTCCTCGGGGTCTGCCTCTGCTGGTCCGTTTTACCTTTCGGTTTTTCGGCCGCCTGTTGGGCTCTTGGGTGTTCTGTTCTCCCTTGTTACCGGCAGGTAAGAGGCAGTTTGCACTGGTAGGGGCGCAGGGTGCTGCTCAGCTTGTATTTCCCGACATCGCGGCCGGCTCTGTTCCTTGGGGTTCGCTGTCCTCTTGCGGGGTTTTGTTTTTCTTTTTGTTTTTGCCTGGTGGGGGGTTCTGTTATTTTATTCAGTTTGTTTTTGCCCTTCCACTGTTCTCCTCGGTGGCGCCCCCTGCTAGGTCCCCGTGAGTGTACACGTCCCTGGGGTTCAGCTTTAGAAGTTTGCTTGGTAGTTTTGGGCGCCGGTTTGCAGCACCCTGCCTGGGACTACCTGAGCGCGAGTCCTCTTAAAGTAAACGCTCAGGACCCTGGGAATCCCCTAGGGGGCGCGTGGGTCCGATGGATGTGACCCCGGAGTCCCCACTCGCTGTGTGCGAGTTTGAGGGTTGCTCGGTCCCCTTGTCTCAGGGTGACCCTCATTGTTTTTGCCTCTGCCACGCTGCCTGTTGGGTCGGTGATACTTTCGACCCTGCGTCCTGTGAGTGTTGCTGCTTGCTTGTGACTCAATTTACCCAATCCTCTGATGATTCTATTCGGGTACGGGCGGCACGTGCGTTGCAGTCTAGGTTTCGTCTGTTGCAACGCGCTCGGTTGGTTGCTTCCCCGGATGCCCCGGGGCTGCCCCGCTTTGCTTTTCGAGACCCGGACTTGGGGGTGGGGGTCGCTTCGATCCTGGTTCAGTCCGCACCTCCTCGTCCTTCCCCTTCTGTTCGTTCTGGTCCCCCGCCCCTGCTTCCGGCCCTGAAGCGTCTGAGGGTTTCGGGGTCGGAGCAGGGGTTACTTGATCTCGAGACTCGGGCAGCTTCGGGGGTTGCCCCTTCCGGGGGGGCGGCAGAGGCATTCGAGTCTTGTCTCCCGGCAGAAGCTTCAGGGTCTGACCAGTGGGCCCCCCTTCCTCCAGCTTTTCCAGCTGCTCCGTCCTTGTCTTGTGGGGTCGGGGCTTGGGGAGAGGACTCGGCCTCGGGTCCTGTGGTGACGGACCTCGAGGCTGGGGAGGGGCTGATTTGGGGGCCTTGGGCCCCGCTGGACCCCGCCTGGGTTTTTCTTCCCACTGAGCGGGGCTTATTGTTACAAGGAGTGGGGTTTTCTTTTCCCCCCTCTGCGTACGAGTTGGATTTGGTGTCGGCCCCTCCCCGGGTTCGGTTCCGTGTTCCCCCGGGTACGTCGGTTCCGTCCTTCCGGAGGTTTTCGGCTTATCGCATCCAACCTGGTGTGGTGCGAGCGGCCTTTGGAGCTTACCTCCTGCGTGACCCGGATTATGCCTCAGAAATGGATCCGTCCACGTTCAGGTTTGGGACTTCGTTCCCTTTCTGGCTCCGTTACGAGGTTCCGGAGTCGTCCTGGCTAGCAGACTGCCCCTTGTTTGGTCTGGATTCCTGGCATTCCTTCTGTCGTTCCCGCACGCTGGAGTGGCGGGAAGCTTCCACGGTGCTTCAGGTTTTCCTGGGGGGTGAACTTGAGTACCTGAATGAGTGCTTGTTTGCCCCTGCCCTTCCCCGCGATGTGGGCGTTATTCAGCTCCATGTGCAGGTTCCCTCCCTTTCGGCGGCGCTCGTGGCGGAGGACTTGCGCGCCCGGGGCCTTTTGTGTTCGGCCTTGCGGTTCTTTTCCCTCCTGGAGCTGTCTTCGGATTGGCTCGTGGAGGATGTGGGGACGCTTGGGTCCGTCCTGGGGTCCGGCACCTTGTCCTCGGCTGCGCGTTCGTCGGCTGCTTTGTTGAAGCTGTTCACGCCGATTTTGCGGGATGCGGTTTCCCTGTTCTATGCTTCCCGTCTCGCGTGTCGGCAGGCGGTGCTGGGTTCCTCCGTGGAATCTGCTTGGGCTCTGGCTCTTAGGCGTTCTTCACCTTTTTGTCCTCTCCTGTTTGGGGAGTCGGCCGTGGCGCAGTTTATTCAGGCTGCGTCGGCGGCTTGTCGTCCGATGTCGGACTTGTTGGTTTTCCGGGGGTCCCGGGGTGGGTCTTCCCGGAAAGGTCGTGCCAGGGCTCGGGGTTCCTCTCGTCGTGGTAGGCCTCTGGTGTCAGGTTTGGGGTTGGCTCCTCCTGCGGACCCTCCCTCGTCTGGTCGGCGCGGTGTTCGCGCTGTGCGGGGTTCTGGGTCTCGTAAGGGTCGCCGGCCCTTTCGCGGTTTGCCCCCTTGACGGGGCGATGGGGGGGGGCGGCTTGCGCTGTTCGCCCGCGCCTGGTCCCACGATTCGTGGGCCTTTCGGGTCGTGTCTCGCGGCCTGCGGTGGCGTTGGGTGGCCCCTCCCCCCTTTGGGGGGTCGGGGCTGGCAGGGCAGGCTTCTTCCCCTGCGCTCTGTCGAGTCGTCTTGGAGTGGGTACGCTTGGGCGTCGTCGAAACGACGTCGTCCCTCAGATGGGTTTCCCGTCTGTTTCCGGTTCCGAAACGGGACTGCGCGGACCTGCGGTTCATTCTGGACTTGTCCCGTCTGAACCCCTGGGTTCATTGCCCCTCCTTTCGGATGACTACGCTGTCTCAGGTTCGGCTCCTCTTGGAGCCGGGAGCTTGGATGGTGTCCCTGGACCTCCGGGACGCTTATTGGCATGTCCCGATTCATCCGCGGTTCAGGGACTGGCTCGGTTTTGTAGTGGGGCGTCTGAGTTACCGCTTTCGTTGTCTCCCGTTCGGGTTGAACCTGGCACCTCGCGTGTTCACACGCCTTACACGGGTTGTGGTGGCTCGTTTGCGTCTCCTAGGTGTTCGGGTGTTGGCCTACCTCGACGACTGGCTGGTTTGGGCTCCCAGCCAGTCAGCTTGCTTGCTAGCCAGGGATTTGGTTCTTTCCCAGCTCGCCGGGTTCGGGTTCTTGGTGAACTGGAGGAAGTCCCATCTGGTTCCCTCTCAGGTTCGGACTTGGCTGGGTCTCGTGTAATTACCTAAGTGTAATTACCTAAGTGTAGTTACAGGATGAGAGCTACGCTCGTGGTGTCCCGTCTTCCCAGCACTCTTTGTCATATAACGCTTTGAAACTACTGACGGTCTTGGCCTCCACCACCTTCTCACTTAACTTGTTCCAACCGTCTACCACTCTATTTGCGAAGGTGAATTTTCTTATATTTCTTCGGCATCTGTGTTTAGCTAGTTTAAATCTATGACCTCTTGTTCTTGAAATTCCAGGTCTCGGGAAGTCTTCCCTGTCGATTTTATCAATTCCTGTTACTATTTTGTATGTAGTGATCATATCACCTCTTTTTCTTCTGTCTTCTAGTTTTGGCATATTTAATGCTTCTAACCTCTCCTCGTAGCTCTTGCCCTTCAGTTCTGGGAGCCACTTAGTAGCATGTGTGGGACTCTCGAACCGCCTCTTTGTCTCTCCCTCCGGAGTCTCTCCTGCGGCTGCGGTCCCGCCTTCGTCTGTTTCTGGAGGGCCCTCGGGTCACCCGGCGGTTGCTCGAGGGGCTGTGCGGGAGCCTGAACTTCGCGATGGTGGTCTACCCGCCGGGTCGGGTTTGGCTTCGACGGCTGTTCTGGTTCCTTCGGGGTTCCCCCTTCCGCTTCTCTCGCGATCGCAGAGTTCTACCCCCGGGGGACTTGCGTCGGTTGCTGCGTCACCGGCTTCCTCTTCGGGTTTTTCGGGGTTCAGTGCCTTGGCGCCTACCCGAGCCCACGCTCGATGTGTACACGGATGCGTCGTCTCTCGGCTGGGGTTTTGTGACCAGTGCTCACCAGGCCGGCCAGGGACGTTGGGATCCGTCCTTCCGTCGAGCTCACAGTACGGTGCGGGAGTTCGCGGCGGTGTGGTTTGCTCTGGGGAGGATTCGGGTGGCCCGCGGATCGACGATTCGGCTCCATTCGGACTGCTCTCCGGTGGTTCATTGCCTGAACCGCGGGGGTTCGATGCGGTCCTTGTCTCTTTGGGGTTGGTCGCTTCGGGTGACTCGTCTGCTGAGTTCTCGGGGTTTGGCTCTCCTGGCGGTTCACGTACGGGGCGTGTCCAACGTCTTGGCCGACGCCCTGTCTCGCTTCGTTCCCCTCTCCACGGAGTGGACGGTCGACGACGAGTCCTTCCGTTGGCTTTGCCAGACGTTCGGGCGCCCCGAAGTGGACCTCTTCGCGTCTGCGTGGTCGCGGCGTCTTCCCGTTTATGCGGCGCCCTTCCCCGATTGCGAGGCCGTCGGGGTCGATGCCTTTCGGCTAGACTGGTCGAGGTGGGGGTTCCTGTACCTCTTTCCCCCGGTTCGGCTGTTGCTCCAGGTCCTGACTCGCTTAGAGACTTACCGGGGGAGAGTTGTCCTTCTGGCCCCTTGGTGGCTGGCGCAGCCTTGGTTTCAGGCGCTGGTTGCTCGGTGTCCGAACCCGAGGGTTTTCCCGCGGCTCCGCCTCTTTCAGCAGATCGGGCCGGTACGGCACGTAGCTGGTTCCATCTTCTCCTCGAGTCTTCGCGTATGGTTTTTTCGACTTGAGTCTATCATCATCTCTATGGTGATCAGGTGGCCTCCTTGTTGGTGTCCCACCTGAGGGCTTCTTCTCGGCGGCAGTATGAAGTTTCCTGGCGGTCCTTCCGTTTCTTTTTGCGTCTTCGTCGTGTTAGCTCCTTGTCTGTTCGGGTGGTCTTGTCCTTCCTCTCGTGGTTGTTTCAGGACCATCATCTTATGCCTAACACTGTCGCTTCGTATCGTGCAGCGCTGGCGGAGCCGCTTCAGCTTGCTTTCGGTATCGATGTTACGTCTGCGCCGTTTCGCAAGCTGTCTCGTGCATTGTTTCACCTCAGGCCTGCTCATGCGTCGCCTGAGCCGTCCTGGTCTTTGGACAGAGTGCTCGCTTTCCTTTCATCTCCTCGTTTCGTTGTGGCCCCTTCGGTCCAGGATTGTTTTTCCAAGGCACTTTTCTTGTTGGCTTTGGCCTCTGGGGGTCGGGTAGGGGAGCTTCATGCTCTCCTCCGGCGCAGGGGTTTCTGCTCTTTTGGTCGTGGTGATAGTTTTGTTCGTTTGCAGCCGTCTCCTTCTTTTCTGGCGAAGAATGAGACTGCTGCGTTCCGGAGGGGTCCATGGGTGGTTGATGCTTGGTTGGTCAGGCCGGGGGTGCATCATGTTTTGTGTCCGGTTGCGGCGCTTCGCCGTTATTTGCGCGCCACAGCTTCTGTGTCCGGGGACGCGCTGTGGGTTGATCCGGTTTCCCTTCTTCCCTGTTTGCGGGTTCGGGTCTCTCAGGTCGTCCGCAGGGTTATTAGGTCCAGCCAGCCTGCGGTCTATCCCCGTGCCCATGACGTTCGTAAGTTCGCGGCTCTTGCTGCCGTCTTTGGGAATATGTCTTGGTCTGATATTCGGGCGCGGGGATTTTGGCGGTCGAATAGGGTCCTGGCAGCTCATTACCTTGTGAATGTCCCTGGGCCTCGTCGGGCCTGTGTTGCTTTGGGTTGGCGGTTGCAGCCAGTTGTCTCGGCTTCGAGTTGAGGGGTGAGCGACGACCGCCTCCCGGGTAAGTCCCTCTTTTTCTGTCTGTGGGTAGTTAGCTCCGGGGAGCCGACGGGGCTCCCCCCAGAAAACCAGCGTTGAATGTAATGAAACGCCATTTTCTGGGTGAGTCCCGGAGGCTCCCCGGCATCCCTCCCACCCTCCGGTCGGCGGTTTTTCGCGTTTTTGACATCCAGCCTCAAGAACTGAGGTGTGGGTAGCCGGCGCGGGGGGTCTGGGGCTCCCCCTTCCCCCTCCCGGGGAGGGGGGAGCTGTGCAGACAGCAGCGCGGCAGTGTGTGACGTCAAACTAGTTTGCTTGTTTTCGGTTGGGGAGTTCTATCCACTAGTTCGGTTTTAGGTAGCAATTTTAACCAGAATAGGGGTTTGTTTTGGGGCGCTTACCTTTCTGGGTGCCTGTTCCGGTCGATGGCAGACATAGAATGCTTCCAACTACACGGGGGCTTCTATAGGCCATTGCTCCCCTTGCCTCTCTGAGGGGGCCCGGTTCTGGCCGTGGTCCCCGGTAGGCCTAAGAACTCCATACACATGACTGATGCCAAAGTCTTGGACATTAGCATATCAGCCTGGGATAGCTCCGGGGAGCCTCCGGGACTCACCCAGAAAATGGCGTTTCATTACATTCAACGCTGGTTTTTTGATATATTTAGAATGTGTCCCTGGAAATTCAGCTTGGGGTCAATGAGAACGCCAAGGAATTTGCCATCTACTTTGTTACAAATTTGGGTATTGTTAATCCTGAGATTTATTTAATTTGAGGATTTATTGCCAAATAAAATATAGAAAGTTTTGTCAATATTGAGGGTGAGTTTGTTGGCAGTTAGTCAGTGATGGACTTTATTTAGCTCAGTATTCACTGTGATATTTAGAGCAAGGGGGATCAGGACTGGAGTAAATGAAGGTCGTGTTGTCAGCAAATAGAATTGTTTGAGATGTTGGAAGGTCATTAATGTAGATGAGAAAGAGGAGAGGGCCAAGTATGCTGCCCTGGGGAACACCAATGTTGATGGGTAGGGTGGGAGAAATTGAATTATTCACAGAAACATACTAGAGCCTGTCAGTAAGGTAAGGCTTAATGTACTGCAGGGAGTGACCTCTGACTCCGTAATGTTGTAATTTAAGAAGAAGGTTTTGGTGGTTAACAGTGTCAGGTCTACAAATAACCCAACAGGGAACTCATTTTTATCAAGAGCTGTATACATCAAGTTAATCATACTAATAAGTGCATCGTTAGTGCTTTTTTGGGGTCTGAAGCCGTATTGACAAGAGCTAAGTACAGTGGTACCTCGGAATGCGATTGTCCCTGTATGCGAGATTTTCGGAAGGCGAGGTGTATTTACTCCAAAAATTTGTCTCGGAAGGCGATGGTTACTTCGGGAGGCGAGTTTGTTGATACGCGTACAGCCGACCTAGCGCGTGGTCGTTCGGCGATCGTCGCCCCTCTGCCCCGCTGCCCCTCAGTTCACCATTGTCTCGCGCGCAGTGACTACCCCCACATCAATTCTTGTCGTGGATTTTCAGTGTTTTGTTGGATTTTTGGTGATTTGTCTATACAATTTGTTATTATATATCTCACCATGAGTCCCAAGAAAGCCAGTGGTAAGGATAAAGGCCAGAAAGCTCATGTGAGGATGACAATAGAGGAGAAACAAGAGATCATTCGAAAGCATGAGAACGGTACACGTGTTGTTGATCTTTGTAGGCAGTACAACAAAGCGACATCAACAATATGCACTATACTTAAGAAGAAAAATAAGATTATGAGTGCTAATGTGGCAAAAGGAGTAAGAACATTAACGACACAAAGACCACAAATACTTGAAGTGGAAAAGTTGTTATTAATTTGGATACACGACAAGGAGTTGAGGGGTGATAGTGTTTCGGAGGCCATTATTTGTGAGAAAGCCAGGGTGTTGCACGAAGACCTTCTAAAGAAGACCCCTGCAACGAGTGATGCAGATAAGAAAGAGTTTAAGGCAAGCAGGGGCTGGTTTGAAAAATTTAGAAAGAGAAGTGGTATCCATAGTGTTACAAGGCATGGGGAGGCAGCCAGCTCAGACAAACCAGCCGCTGGACGATTTATTGACGAATTTAAAGAGTTTGCACAGGCTGAGGGATACCTACCGCAACAAGTGTTTAATTGTGACGAAACAGGACTGTTTTGGAAAAGAATGCCTAAGAGGACATACATTACCAAGGAGGAAAAATCCTTGCCTGGACACAAGCCTATGAAAGATAGGTTTACGCTTGTGCTGTGTTCAAATGCGAGTGGCGATTTGAAAATTAAACCCTTGCTAGTGTATCATTCTGAAAATCCAAGGGTTTTCAAACAGTATAATGTGCAGAAAACCCGTTTGTCTGTGATGTGGAAGTCTAATAAAAAAGCATGGGTGACTAGGCTTATTTTTTCGGAGTGGGTGAATGAAGTGGTGTGCCCTGCCATAGAAAAATATCTGCAGGAGAAACAATTGCCACTCAAAGCCGTGCTTCTCCTTGACAATGCTCCTGCTCATCCTCCAGGCTTGGAAGATGATTTGATGCCTCAATACAATAAATTCCTCACAGTTAAATTCCTTCCTCCTAACACCACTCCTCTAATTCAGCCTATGGACCAGAAAATCATAGCAAATTTTAAGAAACTTTATGAAAGGGCACTTTTCCGGAAATGTTTTGAAGTGACTGAAGCCACAAACCTCACCCTCAAAGAGTTCTGGAGAGAGCATTTTAACATTTTTAGTGCTTTAAAACTCGTTGACAAAGCCTGGCAAGAAGTGACTCAAAGAACCCTGATCTCTGGCTGGAGAAAATTGTGGCCTGAAGGTGTGAGAGAACTAGACTTTGAGGGGTTTGAGCCTATAAATGATGCACCTATTGTTGAGGAAATTGTTAGTCTAGGCCAGAAAATGGGCTTGGAATTGGATGGTGATGATGTGGAGGAGTTGGTGGAAGAACACAACGAAGAACTGACCACCGAAGAACTCCTAGCCCTTCAACAGGAACAGCAAGCCAACACAGCAGCGAATGATTCTGCAGTGGAGGAGAAGGTGGTGGCAGCAGCACCAGCGAATGTCCCTTCTGCAGTAATTAAGAAGGTGTGTCAGATGTGGGAAGAGATTCAAACAACTATTGAACATACTCACCCAGACAAAGCTGTAGTAGGCCGTTGTCTTAATCTTTTCAATGACAATGTGATGCCTTACTACAGAGAGAGCTTGCGAAGAAGGGAAAAGCAAGCTTCCATGGACAAATATTTGGTGAAGAAATCGAGCAGTGAGCCTCAACCAGGACCTAGTGGCACTCAGGTTAAACGTCCCAGGGAGAGCACACCAGAAAGGTCCTCACTGCCTGATGTGATTATGGAAGGGGACTCCCCTTCCAAACAGTAACTCCTCTCCTCCTCCCCCTCCTCACCATCTTCCATACGCCTACAGCACTCGACAGTAAGGTAAGTAATAAGTGGAACACAGTTTTGTAGGTTTATTTAGATGAATTAGGTAAATTAGGTATAAAAATTTAGTTTGATGTGGGGTTTTTGGGGTAGTCAGGAACGGATTAATTCATTTCCCTTTATTTCTTATGGGGAAATTAACTTCGGAATGCGAGTTTTCGGAAGGCGAGGCGTCTCCAGGAACGGATTAAACTCGCATTCTGAGGTATGCCTGTATATTGAGTTTGGCTAGATAAGAATAAAGCTGCTTATAGATTAGTTTTTCAAATATTTTTGACAAGTTCGGCAAATTGATATAGGTCTGAAGTTGTTAACATCAGTAGGATCACCACATTTTTGGACAGGGCTTACTCTTGCTTTTTTTAGAATATCTGGAAAGGTTTGGAGTTCAAGTGACTTGTTGAAGAGCAATGCAATGGCAGGAGCTAAAAATCTGGAGGCTTTTTTGTAAATAAAAGTTGGTATCTCCTCAAGGGCACTAAACTTGGTTTTAATGGAAAGGATTATGTCAGTAACATCAGTGGAATTAGTAGGCATTAGATACAGAGACTGTGGATAGTTACATGTAAGATAGTCCTAAATATTAATACTGGAAGATGGAATATCATTTGCAAGGGATGACCCAATGGAAGAGAAGAACCTATTGAATTCAAGAGCAGTGTTATAGGCTGAAAGCAGACCATCATTATTTGACAGGAGTATTGGTTTGTTATTTAAAATCTTCTTTGATCCCATTATTTGAGAAATTGTGCTCCATGTTTTCTTAACACTTTAATGCGCGCGGTACCCGCGAAAAAACTCTGCGCATTGTGCGCGCGGCGTTTTTTTCTCATGAGCGTAAACACCAAACAGTGTGTAATCTTTTCACTCTCCTGACACCAATTCTCGAGTTACGTATTTCCTTTTGGTATCAATGTGTTGGCAATAAAATTCTCTACAAGATCATATGTATAAAATGTAACCAAAGCATTAGCTATTCCATCACGAAATAAATAAAAACGTAGATCACTTGCCGTCTCGCTGTACGCCCAAACAGCTACAAAATGTTCATACTCTTTTGTTTGTTGTCAGCTCCACATTAGTCCTACAGCGTTAAATTTTATATCACTGAACTCGCAATAAAATTCTCTACACAGACATAAGCATATAAATGTAGAATCATGATCGCGGCCAACACAAGAGTGTGTGGAGTGGGCGATTACCCTCGTTGTGTCACCAACTCAATAGTCTCTCCTCTAAGTTACAATACATTGCCGTTTTCTCAAATAGGCACTGTGCCTATTAGAGAAAACGGAAATTTAATGGCAAACATATTCATACAAACCCCAAGTCGATCGAGTAGTATATACCCACTATAACACGGACCGTAAATGTACGTTGTGATCCGACAAGCGCTTAAATAAACCACCCGTACATCCAAGTGAAGATCTCAGAAAAGTGTTAATATTGCCCTTTGTGTGGGTAAATTTATTTTCGTAGTATTTAATTTTGGCTCTCCTAATTATTTTAGATAGCAATGGTGAGTAATTCTTTGAAAGTTCTTTGGAGACGATTCCTAACCTATACTTCTTCTCAAAGTCATGTTTTCTGGGGGGAGCCCCTACGGCTCCCCGGAGCTATCCATGGCTGATATGGATACCCTAACTATTTTGCATCAGTCGATGTCGGTGGAGTTCTAGGCCTACCGGGGACCACGAGCCAGAACCTGGCCCCCTCAGAGAGGCGCAGGAAGCAATGGCCCATAGAAATGCACATGTGATTTGGAGCATTCTATATCTGCCATCGACCGGGACAGGCACCCAGAAAGGTAAGCGCCACAAAACAAACCCCTATTCTGGTTAAACAACAAAATTGACAAACGAGTGGACAGAACTCCCCCAGGAAAACGAACTAGCAAGCATGACGTCACGCGAGCCGTGCCGCATGTCTGCGCAGCTCCCCCCTTCCCAGGAGGGGGAAGGGGGAGCCCCAGACCCCCGCGCCGGCGATCTCCACCTCAGTTCCTCGGCTGATGGGATAATGCACGGTCGTGTGGCTCCAGCTCCAGTCTTGTCCCAGTGCTGTGACTTGTTTGCAGTGCTGCTCTTACGGTGGTTGTGTGAGCTGGGAGTAGTATTCTCAGGTACTCGGGCTGCATGTGCTTAGGGTCACCTTCCCTGAGTGCCCTGTAAGTACTGCCCTTGGGGCTTGGGGTTGCCTTCCACAAGTCACCTTGGGTCTACCTCTGTTGGCTTTTTGCTGCTTGGCGTTTGGCCGCCCCGAGGGTTTGGGGATTTCACTTCCTTGTTTACCTTGGGGTAAGTGGTAGTTATCGCACTGGTGGGGTGCAGGGTACTGCGTAGCTAGTTTTCACCTATGACAGCGGCCGGCTCTGTTCCCTCTGGGTACGTTGTCTACTTGTGTGTTTTTTCTTTTTGTTTTTGCGTGGTAGGGGGTCTTCCTTGTTCCCCCCCCCCCCTTTATATTAGGTTCGTTTGTGTGGTGGCACCCCCCCTGCTTTGCCCTCGCGAGTGGACACGTCCCGTGGGTTCAGCTTTAGCAGTTTGGGGCGCCGGTTAGCAGTATCCTGCCTCGGATAACCCTTTGCAGACCCAGTCTAGGGGCCCTGGGAAACCCCCCGGGGACTCTCGGGTCCGATATTGGAGACCCTTGCATCCCCTCTCGCTTTGTGCGAGTTGAGGGTTGCTCTGCCCCTTTGTCTCAGGGTGACTCTCCTTGTTTTTGCCTCCGTCATGCTGCCTGTTGGGTCGGTGACACATTCGACCCTTGAGTCCTGTGAGCTTTGTTGCTTGTTCGTGACTCCATTCACCCAGTCTGCTGATGAATTCCCGTGGGTGCAGGCAGCTCGCGCGTTGCAGGGTAGGATGTTGCAACGCGCTCTGGTTTGCTGCTTCCCCGGACGCCCCGATGCTGCCCCGCTTGTGTAGGGACCCAGACTTGGGTGGTTTTGGTCGCTTCGGCCTTGGTTCCTTCCACGCCCCCCTTGCTTTTCCCCCTCCTGCTTCCGGCCCCTACGCATCTGCAGGCTTCGGGGTCGGGGCGGGGTTAGAGGTTCTGAGACTTGGGCAGTTTCGGGGGTTGCCCCGTCCGGGGTAGCTGCGGAGGCATTCGAGTCTGTTCCTCCGGCCGATGCTCCGGGGTTTTGACCAGTGGGCCCCCTTCTCTTTCAGCTCTCGGCTGCCCCGGCTTTTTCTTGTGAGGCCGGGGCTTTGGAGGTCGACTCGGTCCCGGGGCCTGGTGCAGAGGCTCCTGGGGTTGGGGAGGAGCGGCCTTGGGGGCCTTGGGCTCCATTGCGCCCCGCCTGGATTTCAGTCCTTCTGAGCGGGGCTTACTGCTACGAGGAGTGGGGTTTTCTTTCCCCCCTCTGCGTACGATTTGGGCTTGGGTTCTGCTCCTCCCCGGGTTCGGTTCTGTGTCCCTGTGGTTTCTTCGGTTCCGTCTTGAGGAGGTTTTCGGTTACCCGCATCTCTTCGCCTGCGGTGCGGTTGGCCTTTGCGGCTTCCTCCTGCATGTCCCGGAGTTTGCCTCCATACTGGTTCCTTCTGTTCTGGACAGGTTGGGCTCCTTGTAGCCGTATGGGCTCCTTGTAGCCGTATGGGCTCCTTGTAGTAGTTTGGGCTCCTTGTCGCCGTTTGGGCTCCTTTGTAGCCGTTTGGGCTCGTTTGTGGCCGTTTGGGCACCTTTGTAGCCGTTTGGGCTCCTTGTAGCCGGTTGGGCTACTTCTCGCCTTGTTGGGCTACTTCTCGCTTTATTGGGCTACTTTTCGCTTTATTGGGCTACTTCTCGCCTTGTTGGGCTACTTCTCGCCTTGTTGGGCTACTTCGCACCTGGTTGGGCTACTTCTCGCCTGGTTGGGCTACTTTCTTTCGCGTCCTGCACATGCGCCGTGGGAGTTTGTTTTGGTTCCGGGCGGTGTGCACACGTGTTCTGCTACAATTCTCTCGGGGGGGGGGGGGGGGCTTCGCCTCTCATTCTTTTCGTATTCCCATCCGTGCCCCGTTGCTTTGGGGGTGTTCTGGGGTGCCCCTGTGTGGAATTCATGAGGTTTTTCCCTGCATTCTAGGGTGGGGAGCCTCCTTCGCTGCTCCCATCCTCTCCAACGTGGGCGCACTGGCCGCCTCCGGCGGATACGGACTCGAACGCTTGCTTCATGGCCCTTCAGGGCCTATGTTCTGCAGGTGAGTTGGTGCGGTTTTGGCGTCGTCTTCGTCCTGACGCTGTTTTTGTTTTTGGGAGTAGGAATGGGTGTACATGCGTACTTGAGAACGTGGACCGTATCACCCGAGGTGCCTACTGCAGGGCTATTAGCCCATACTGGGCAGCTCTAGTTCTCTCCACCTGATTCCTTCCTCGGTTCACGGGTGTCTGCAGGTGGCCTCTTGTCCCTTCAGAGGCGGTTCCTGCCTGTACTCCTCCTGCCCCTCTCCTATGCTTGTCTACCTTGCTTGAGTTCGGGGCCCCGCCTCCACCTTGTTCCACAGTGCAACGGTGGGGGTACCTGTTTGGTAGTACGTTTTTCCTGTGTCGGAGGTTTTGTGTTCACCTCTTTGTGTTTGCAGGTTGGGTTCTGCCTGTCGGGCGGATTCTGTGCTTCTTGGGCACTCCCATCTCTGCTCTTGGGGCTGTGTATAGGGTCAGCCCATGTTGGGCCGCCTAATGTGTTCCTTTGATTGCCTGTTACACTGCACACGTTTCTTCTACCATCCCTGTGGCTCAGTTGGGTGCTCGGTTTCCGCCTATGTCCCCTTGTGTGCCACTCGTGTACGTTTTATCTATCTTCTCTGTCGCTTCCTCGGGGAGTGTGGTGACGTTTTGCTGTGGTTTTGGTACTGCAGCTGCGTGTTGGGGTTGGTTGTGGCGTTATGTTCGGCCCTTCCGTGCTCCCTCTGGGGCTCTCCTTCCTTGCCGGTCTTGCCGTGCAGGGCCTGGTTTTTCCAGGTTCCTTGGTTTCACTGTCTTGTCCTCGCCTCATTGTGCTGGCTGGGGATGAGCTTGGGGTTTTCATCTCGCCCCTCGCCTATCCTCCGGTTTCGGTTCAAGTTCCAGAGCCTAGTGGGCTTCCTTCCTTCGTGTTTTTCATGGCTGCCCCGGGGTTTTCTTGATGCTGGGGCTTTGAGGGGACAGCTCGGCCCCGGGGCCTGCAGGGTGGGTTCCTGGGGCTGGGGTGGGGCTCACGTGAGAGGCCTCAGGCCCCGTTGGTCCCCGCCGGGGTGTTTCTAACCCTCTGGGGGGGGACTTGCAGTTTTGTGGTGTGGGGTTGTCTGTTCCCCCTCTCCGCACGTGCTTTGTGGGCGCCGGCCCCTCCCTGGGCTTGGTTTCCTTGTCCGTTGTACCCGTTGTTTCCGTCCTGCCGGTGGGTGCTTTTCTACGATCTTCGCCCCTTTTTCCAGGACGGGCCTTCTTCCGTCATGTCTCCCTCTTCTTGGGGTTTCTGCATGACTTTTGGTCTCTGGTGCGACGGGGTTTTGGGGCCTTCGTCCTTTGTGTTTGCTTCTTTTTGTTCTCGAAGGTTCGGGACTGCTTTGCTCCTTCCTGTTTTCTGGTGCGTCTGTCGTCATTTGGTTGAGCTTCCCTCCGGTCCTTTCTAGGGCTTGTGGGTCCTCTTCCCAGCAGGTTCTGGGTGTTGGCCTTTTTGTTCTTTTGTGAATATCTCTTCTCTTCACACTGTCTCGGCGCTCCTAGTTTTCCTGGGAGCGATTTTGCTCCTCCTAATGAGTCTTTTCGCTCCTGCCCTTCTGTGGGATGTTGGTGCGGGGCGGCTCCTTATGCGAGTTCCTTCCCTGTCAGCTGCACTTGTGGAGGTGGACTTGCACACTTGTGGCATTTTCGTTTTGGTCCTGCGTTTTCTTTTCCCTCCTGGGGCTGTCATAGGATTGGCTTGCGGAGGATGTAGAGGCGCTTGGGGCCATTCCTGGGTCTGGCACCTTGGTTTCTGCTGCTAGCTTTCGGTATCGATATTCCTTCTTCGCCGTTTCGCAGGTTTTATCGTGCGTTGTTACACCTCCGGCCTGCTCATGCACTGTCTGTGTCGTCCTGGTCTTTGGACAGGGTGCTCTCCTGTTTTTCTTCTCCTTGGTGGTTGTGGCTCTTTGGGGTCAGGTTTGCTTTGCCTCGGTTTTCTCTTTGTGTTGGCATTCGCCTCTGGGGGCCGTGTGGCAGAGCTTCTTGCTCTTCTCAGGCGCAGTGGTTTTTGGCTCCTATTGTCGTGATCATAGGTTTTCTTCGTCTGCGTTCGTTCTCCCCTTTTTCTGGCGAATGCTATACCTTGGGTTGTTGTCTCGACTTTGTGTTGAGTGATTCTCCTACCGCCTCCCGGGTATGTCCCCTTGTTTTTTAGGTAGTCTTTGGTGAGGTAGCTCCGGGGAGCCGTAGGGGCTCCCCCCAGAAAACCAGCGTTAAATGTAATGAAATGTCATTTTCTGGGTGAGTCCCGGAGGCTCCCCGGCACCCTCCCGCCCTCCGGTCGGCGGGTTTTTCACGGTTTTGATATCCAGCCTCAGAACTGGGGTGGGGATCGCCGGCGCGGGGGTCTGGGGCTCCCCCTTCCCCCTCCCGGGAAGGGGGGAGCTGCGCAGACATGCGGCTCGCGTAACGTCATGCTTGTTAGTTTGTTTTCCTGGGGGAGTTCTGTCCACTCGTTTTGTAATTTTTTTGTTTAACCAGAATAGGGGTTTGTTTTGTGGCGCTTACCTTTCTGGGTGCCTGTCCCGGTCAATGGCAGATATAGAATGCTCTAAATCACATGTGCATTTCTATGGGCCATTGCTCCCCGTGCCTCTCTGAGGGGGCCAGGTTCTGGCTCGTGGTCCCCGGTAGGCCTAGAACTCCACCCACATCGACTGATGCAAAATAGTTAGGGTATCCATATCAGCCATGGATAGCTCTGGGGAGCCTCCAGGACTCATCCAGAAAATGCGGTTATATTACATTCAACGCTGTTTTTTTATTAATGGATTTAAGTATCCCCTTTGTAAGCCAAGGATTGTTTAGCCTTTTAGTTAACTTGTTTAGTTAGCATAGGACAGTGGGTGTTAAAAAGGCTGAGAGTTTTTTGAAGAAATGATTGCACTGCTAGGTTGATGTTATGCTCCTGCTATGCTCCCTAATTCGGATTCCAAGTTGATATTAGCAGCAGCAGCAATAAAATTGCCTATGGCAGTTTCATTGTGCAGCCTAAAGCTTATCTCCTCTGTCTCTAGAGGTGGTTTGTTAATGTTGGTTAGGAGAAATGTGGGGTAATGGTCTGTAGTGCTATCGATGATTATCCCTGAAGTAAGTGGAGAGGTTATGTTGGTCCAGATGTGATCAAGAGCCGTGGCAGTACTGTCAGTGATTCTAGTAGGTCTAGTGATTAAGGGTATGAGGAAGCAGGAATTCATACAGTTGAGGAAACTAGCAGCAGGAGGGTTATCAGGCTCGCAGAGGTCAACGTTAAAGTCACCAGAAATAATTAAGTGGTTTTTGTTCAGTTGGTTCTCTAGTATAAGATTTCTAAGGTTAGAGTTAAATTCAGTCACATCAGTGTTAGGAACCCTGTACAGGCATACCTCAGAATAAGAGTTTAATCCGTTCCTGGAGACGCCTCGCCTTCCGAAAACTCGCATTCCGAAGTTAATTTCCCCATAAGAAATAAAGGGAAATGAATTAATCCGTTCCTGACTACCCCAAAAACCCCACATCAAACTAAATTTTTATACCTAATTTACCTAATTCATCTAAATAAACCTACAAAACTGTGTTCCAGTTATTACTTACCTTGCTGTCGAGTGCTGTAGGCGTATGGAAGATGGTGAGGAGGGGGGAGGAGGAGAGGAGTTACTGTTTGGAAGGGGAGTCCCCTTCCATAATCACATCACATAACCCCATGCCTTGTAACACTATAGATACCACTTCTCTTTCTAAATTTTTCAAACCAGCCCCTGCTTGCCTTAAACTTTTTCTTATCTGCATCACTCGTTGCAGGGGTATTCTTTAGAAGGTCTTCGTGCAACACCCTGGCTTTCTCACAAATAATGGCCTCCGAAACACTATCACCCCTCAACTCCTTGTCGTGTATCCAAATTAATAACAACTTTTCCACTTCTTCAAGTATTTGTGGTCTTTGTGCCGTTAATGTTCTTACTCCTTTTGCCACTTTAGCACCCATAATCTTATTTTTCTTCTTAAGTATAGTGCATATTGTTGATGTGGCTTTGTTGTACTGCCTACAAAGTTCAACAACACGTGTACCGTTCTCATGCTTCCGAATGATCTCTTGTTTCTCCTCTATTGTCATCCTCACATGAGCTTTCTGGCCTTTATCCTTACCACTGGCTTTCTTGGGACCCATGGTGAGATATATAATAACAAATTGTATAGACAAATCACCAAAAATCCAACAAAACACTGAAAATCCGCGAGAAGAATTGATGTGGGGGTAGTCACTGAGCGCGAGACAATAATAAACTGAGGGGCGGAGGGGCGACGAACGCGCTAGGTCGGCTGTACGCGTATCAACAAACTCGCGTCCAAACTCGCCTCCCGAAGTAACCCTCGCCTTCTGAGACAAATTTTTGGAGTAAATACACCTCGCCTTCCGAAAACCTCGCATACAGGGACAATCGCATTCCGAGGTACCACTGTATACTGCTCCCACAGTCAAGACAGCATCGTTACCCTTGACTCTGAAACAGGCAAATATATACTCTCCATAAGGGTCTCTAGATTTAATTACTTTTAAGCAAGTCAGTGCATGGTGGTAGTAAAGAGAAGTACCACCACCTCTTTGTATAGGACGACAGTTGTGAATGGCTGAGTAGTTAGGCATGTTGTAGAGTTGAGAAGTGTCCTCTTTTAACCACGTTTCAGTAAACACAATAAAAGAGAATTTGTTGTCAACTGTTTGAACCAGGGCATTAACATCATCAAAGTGTTTGCTAAGAGATCTTACATCCAAGTTAATTACAGAAACATTGTGATTACACGCTAAAATATTATTTACATCATGTGCTGTGTAATATCTGCAATTTTGATCATTAAAGTGCTGATTGCCATAGATACTAGATAAGAGGTTAAGGTCTGGATCTGTAATAGTTTGCATAAGAGGGCTGTTTTACAGAAAAGCCAAAAAGACAATGATAAAAGAACTAGCTATGAAAAAAAAAATATATAAAACTATACACAAAAATGAGGTAAGTTGCTTAAAAGTACTTTTAGGTACACCGTAGGTAATTATTTGCACTAATGATCAAAATTGCACAGGCAATACAAAGAGCACAACACCGCTCCTTTATCCTCAGCAAAAGACAACAAACCCAAATCTTGGTGCTGTCATTGTCAAGAGTGAGGAGCCAGGATGACCCAACATTTGTACTCGTGCAGTCATCAGGAGGGTAAACCCTTCATGCAAACTGCATCGTCCATCAACAAGAAGTAAAAGCTGGTTACTTCTCATGGGTGTCTGGCTCAGTATCCTCATTATATGAAGATTTATTGTGCTAACATTGAAACTTAAGGTAAGTTTCAATGTTAGCTTTCCAAGTTTCAATGTCAAGTTTCTCACTGACCATGTAATAATTGTTTAATAATAATAATCACACACAAATCACATGATATATATCAATGAGAAAATCCACTAGGGCAATGAAGTGGACGCAAACCTACGACATTGGCAATACCAAGCAGCAAACTTTTACCACTAGACAACTGATCACTTGTAAGTCATACAACCGGATTTCTACTGAAATCACAGTCTGGAGGCCCCTACTGAAGCTAGTCCAGGTTATACTTATGACCCACAAGCACTCAGGTGGAAGGGCAGAGTGGTCCCACACCTTACACCCAACTTCAGGAACACAGTAATCACATTAACGTGATATATATAAATGAGAAATATATCAATGTTTCTGAAGTTGGTGTGTAAGGTGTAGGACCACTCTGCCCTTCCACCCGAGTGCATGTGGGTCATAAGTAAAACCTGGACTGGCTTCAGTAGGGGCCTCCAGACTAATTGTGATTTTAGAAGAAATCCGGTTGTATGACTTTTAGATATGACCAGATTGTTTATTAAAGTAAAAGTGCATACAGTGGGGCCTCGATTTACGATGGTAATCCGTTCTCAGAGACGTATCGTAAGTCGAAGCGATTTTTCCCATAAGAAATAAAGGGAATTTAATTAATCCGTTCCTCACCCTCCAAAATATTAACTTACAAATACATTTTATACTGGCTACAATTTTTTTCTCTAACTAGAATACAGTACATATGTTTATCTTACCTTTATGGAGGACTCTTGATGGCATATGGAAGATGGTGATGAGGGGGGGGAGAAGAGGTGTTAGGGGTTGGAAGGGGGGTCCCCTTCCATTATAACATCAGGCAGTGAAGACTTTTCTGGGATACACTCTCTGGCATTTTTGGCCTGCATACCACTAGGACCTGCTTGCGGCTCACTGCTTGCTTGTCTTACTAAGAATCTGTCTAAAGACACTTGTTTTTCCCTACATTTTAACACTTGTCTGTAGTAAGACATCACATTGTCATTTAAAGGTCAATGTAATGGCCTGCTACAGCTTTATCTGGGTGAGTTTTTCAACAAAACTTTGCAGTTCTTCCCATACTTCACACACTTTCTTAATGAGGAAGGAACATCCTCTACTGCCTCTTTTTACAACTATTTTCTTAGGTTGAACCTTACCACTGACTTTCTTGGGACCCATGGCATGATATATAATAAAGTTCTATATTCTGTGACGAAAAAATGAAGGAGTGTAGATGTTCGGCAGTCGTCCTAATGGCTGGTGTCAATGCCTCTCACATTAAGAAAAAAAAGATAGACTGCTTGGCTGTTGTCTGTGGTAAAGTAAGGGAATACACGCAAAACACATAGTATGAACAATGAAACTTTAATTAAACTGAGAGCAAATTAAAAACAAAGACAATTCCTTGGCTATGTACAGTGCAAACAAACAAGTCAAAAAATATAACAAAAATTAAGAACAGGGATGATGTTACACTACCTTGAGGTTGCCTTGAGGTGCTTCCGGGGCTTAGTGTCCCCGCGGCCCGGTCGTCGACCAGGCCTCCTGGTTGCTGGACTGATCAACCAGGCTGTTAGACGCGGCTGCTCGCAGCCTGACGTATGAGTCACAGCCTGGTTGATCAGGTATATCAGGTCTATAATATAAAGACAAAATAAAATAAGCAGGTGCTGAGAATAAAGCACTAGCTGAGAAACATCCACCTGATAGACCGAGCGTTTATCAGTTAGTTGTTCACAGCTTGAGAGCACAAGAATTATAACTTCAGTGGCTGGTACAAGCCCAGACATCGACTTGGTAGAGGGCGCTGAGGTGCAGAGGTGCAGGTGTGCAGTCGGCAGGTCACCAATCAGAAGCAGGCAGGCTGGGAATGGTAGTTTGCTGGTTGATGACGGTGGGGAGCCGGCATGGAGGGAGTGTGGAGTAGGGGGGAGTTTAGGGTACGTTTGCCTCCTGGTCAAAACTTTTTGTGCTACTGGTAGATGTATCTTGAAGGTAGCATCCTATTGTTGTATGTATATAAGTAACTTTATGTAGGGAAGAGCAGGCTCAATCTCTCTTGAAAAAGATTATCGTCACAACTCTCCCCCGAAGCCTGCTCTAATGGGTGAAGTTACGTCTTCAGATGGTAGAGTGGTAGGTGTAGCTGCCTGTATCTCATAGACTCTGGGGAGGGTATCTGCTATGATGCTAGGCTGCTAGGGAGCCGGTCGGCCGAGCGGACAGCACCCGGGACTTGTGATCCTGTGGTTCTGGGTTCGATCCCAGGCGCCGGTGAGAAACAATGGGCAGAGTTTCTTTCACCCTATGCCCCTGTTACCTAGCAGTAAAATAGGTACCTGGGTGTTAGTCAGCTGTCACGGGCTGCTTCCTGGGGGTGGAGGCCTGGTAGAGGACCGGGCCGCAGGGGACACTAAAAGCCCCGAAATCATCTCAAGATAACCTCAAAATCTCAAGATAACCTCAAGATGTTGTCAGAACCCTTGATGTAGAAGATCTCCAGGTTGAAATTCTGCAGATACAAAGCCCATCGTAGAAGTCATTGATTGTTGAATTGGGCCTGCTGCAAGAAGCGTAGGGGATTGTGGTCCGAGTAGATGGTGGTAGACTGAGCACCTTGTAGGTAAGATGCAAAGTGCTGTAAGTTCAGGACGATGGAGAGGAGTTCCTTTTCGGTAGTGCTGTAATTCTTCTGGTGTGGTTTTAACTTGTAGCTGTAGTAGCTAACAGGTAGAACCTCCTCGCCTCGTTGTTGCATCAGGACACCCCCGATGCCAGTACCACTGGTGTCGAAATGGAGGATGAAAGGCTTCGTGATATCTGGCGAGGCGAGAATGGGATTAGAACAGAGCAGAGATTTAAGTTGTTCAAAAGCAATGGTTTGCTGAATGGTCCAATGGTACCGTTGCTTGGGGCTGGTTAACCCCTTAACTGCGTTGCCTTCAAATATGACACCCCCGCAGTGTGCAGGAAATAAATTCTCTGTAAAAGATTCTTTTTTCTTTTTAAAGTGTCAGAAACCCTTCCCTCAGTATGGGTATGTAGAAAAAAATCGAAATTGTACTTACTTTGGCTGCTATGGGGTCTGTAAGTTGGGGCGTGACGTCATCATTCCCTGTTCGTCCGTGACGTACGCTCCCGGAGCCAGTAGGGCGCTCTGGGCGGAGCGCGCGAGTTGCCGCGAATATATTTTCGTTCATTTTTTTCACACAGTTCCAAATACATTTTATTTGTTTTTACGTGCTAATCCTATGTATAGTGAACACGTACACTATATTATGGCAGTAAAACATCCGTACTGTCCGAAGACACTGTTACGTGCATGACACTTGTGTACACATATGCAGCACATATTTACTATGTATCATGCTAATTTATGTATTTATACACTCTATTTACACACTATACACTGTCACACACTATATACATTCACCATCAACACATTCAGAACACCGCGAGTGAGAGCTGCCACACCCAGCCAGCCCTCCCTCACTTCTCCAACATTGTATTTGCCAACTTTGCCCCTCCCATCATACAGTTATTCACACCAATGTTTCATGTTCATTTATGTATATTTACAACATATGTACACACTATACACTGTCACACACTATATACATTTACCATCAACATAAGAACATAAGAACAAAGGCAACTGCAGAAGGCCTATTGGCCCATATGAGGCAGCTCCTATTTATAACCACCCAATCCCACTCATATACTTGTCCAACCCGCGCTTGAAACAATCGAGGGACCCCACCTCCAGCACGCTACGCGGTAATTGGTTCCACAAATCAACAACCCTGTTACTGAACCAGTATTTACCCAAGTCTTTCCTAAATCTAAACTTATCCAATTTATACCCATTGTTTCGTGTTCTGTCTTGTGTTGATACTTTTAATACCCTATTAATATCCCCTTGAATTGAATTGAAATTGAAATAAGTTTATTGAGGTAAAATACACACAAAGGGATGAGGTAGCTCAAGCTATTCTCACCCCATTCAGTACAACGTGTTAATATATACATAGACACACATCACAAATAAACATATTACCAAACATTCTGAGAGGTAAAAATATACATTTCCTCCTTCACAAGTAGTATGGTATCAGACGTACACACAAATACTTTTATGACCTAGGTATACTGTATAGACAATTTGCAAGACACCTGCAGATAATTCAACAAAATATTACAATCTTGGTGCAAAATTCTTATATCTCTCAAGAATATCATCAACCTTTCCGTTGTGACACATCCAGGCTATTTGTTCAGGAACAGTCCTTATCTCAGTGTTTCTATATACACTAATCAACGGACAATCAAGAATATAATGGGCAAGGGTGTGAGACCTTAACATACCACATAGTTTACACTTCGTGTCATTACCATGAACATCTATCCCATATTCCCAGTAATATTTGTACCCAAGCCTGAGCCGCATGTACACAGAGTCACTCCAAGCATTTCTCCTTTTACCATAAGTGAAATGGGTGTTTTGACTCACATACATGTAGTGTTGCATGGTTTGACTACTCTCATACATTATCTCTCTCCTCTCCACTCCCGCCTGTGCCTGAATATTTCTGATTTTGCTTCTTATTTGTCTCATTGTGAATTCACATTCAATGTCAACTTGTGGTTTTGATGTGGCACGTTTGGCCAAGTCATCCGCCACCTCGTTGAGCACTATTCCAACATGAGATGGAATCCACATGAATTTCACACTATAACCTTTCAGCTGTATCTCAGTTATTCTTCTCTTACAGTCCTCCACTATAGACATGAAGACTGGGTTTCGACTGTTTAAGGACTCCAGTGCTCCTCGGCTATCGACAAATACAAAAACATTTTTGTCGTCATGACGTACTTCCTCCAAACACGCCAGAATGGCCTGCAGTTCAGCTTGCGTGGATGATATATAATTACTAAGCCGGAGTTCAATTATCCTGTCCACAGTCCCAAACTCCGTATAATCCCTTATTAGGACACCACACCCTGCCCTGCCATCCTCCGCCACCGACCCGTCGCAATATACATGTAAACTGTTGCCACTTGGTAACCGAGATATCATGCTTCCATACAAACACCGTAATTGTCCCGGTTCATGATGAATCTTTTTCACCTTGAGGGGTACAATTTCGACGTCTATTTTCTGTACTTTCCAGGGAGCAGACATATTACACTTTCGAGAGGGTTTACAGCAGTCAAGTACGTCGTATTCCCTGAGGTCATGAGCTAATCCTCTCGTATAGCGTGTCTCCCTCAGTTTCCTGGAAGTGTGTACGTCACTCAAGCAGGTCTGAACGCTCTCAAACAGCTTATCCCCTCCTTTTCTCCGCATGAAACGAATAGATACTCTAGTGTTAATGTCACGGACTCTATCACACACACTCTGTAAATTTAATTCCATCCTCATTATTTCAATCATTGCATTTCTTTGACATCCAAGAATAATCCTCATAGCCTCGTTCTGTATCAGCTCTATTTTTTGAATTCTGCCTTGGCCTGTGTAAGACAATACGGGTGCTGCGTAGTCTATCAGGGATCGAACAGTGCTTATGTATAACATCCGCAAGATAGGTACCCCAACACCTTTACCAGAAAAAGCCAGTGCTTTTAGAGGATGCAGACGGGCTTTACATAAGGTGCTGATATGATTTATTTCAGCATTTTTACTCTCACATGTGTATCCAACATACATGCCCAGATACTTGTACTTCTGTACACGGCTCAGTTCCACACCATTTAGAGTAAGTGTTATATTTCTTCGTTTCCTATACTCGTATTTGGTTTTATCTGCATTTATAACTAAGCCTAACTTGTGACAGGTTGTACCAAGTATGTTAAGAGCATCTTGAATTTTGTTCCCAGAAGTGCCTTGTATAAGAATGTCATCAGCATATATGATCGTCGTGACCCCTGGAGGATACATCTCTGATGCTAATCTGTTCATTAATACATTGAATAAGGTGGGACTTAATACTCCCCCTTGTGGGGTACCTAACTGAAACCTCCGTTCCTCAGACATGTATCCCTGGTAATACACCTGACCTTTTCTGCCTTGCAGGTAATCCCTTATCCAGTGTAGCAATCTCCCTGTTATTCCCAGATTGGCTAATTCGTATAAGATTACTTCCCCATTGGCTTTATCAAACGCTCCTTGTAGATCAACAAAAACTCTACAATTGTCATCCACATTAGACAAACACTTTAAGAGACAATCCGCAGTACTTTTGCCTTTGATAAAACCAAAGAGATTATTGGACATGTTATCACCTACAAGGTAGAGTAGCCTATTTAACAAAATCCTTTCCATCATTTTACAAAAGCAGGATATTAAGGAGACAGGTCTGTAGCCTCCGTTTGACTTAGGGATAGGAATGATGACAGCCTCTTTCCATTTTCTTGGTAACTTTCCCTCTCTATAACTCATATTAAACAAATCAAGTAAGGGATTAGGTTTCATACCGGCTAAATAATTAAGTATGTCATACGTTACTCCATCTTTTCCCGGAGCAGTGGAGCTGCCACTTTTTATAGCATCCAGTAGCTCATCGTGGGTTATCTCAGTGCATGCTATAGATCTTGTATTTAAGGCACATAAAGTTACTCCATTTCTAATATTTTCCCATGACTCAATGGTGACTCTCGTGTCTGCAGGTAAGGACTCCATACCAGCAGCACTTGCCCATTTATCTACTAACTCATTAGCAACTTTCCCTGGATCTGAGTGAGCAATGAATTTAGTCTTACAACCCCTGACTTTATTTACTGCTCTCCATATGTCTTTAAGGTTCTTAGTATTACCAATGGCCTGAGCAAAGTCTTGCCAGTATCTGTCCCGCGCCTCCTTCCTCACCTGACTGCATTCCCTAGCCACTTCCAACATTGTATTTTTCTCTTCATCCCTCATTCCATTTTTTAACCATGCTTTATGCGCACCCCGTAGCATTCTCTCCCATCCCTTGACTTGCTGATCATTGGAATATTTAAATTTCTTAGGTCCGTGCGTCTTGCTTCCCCTGCCCCCGTTATTTTCCCTCTGTACTAATTTCTCTATGTTCTCGACCATGTCCTCGTAAAAACTATCAACGCAGAGCGGCGTGTAATGTTGATACCAATCTCCCATATTTTGAATAAAATAATTTTTCATATCTTTCTTAATATTTAGCCTTTTCCTTTGAAAGTGGACTTGTTTTTTCCCCAGTGGTAATTCAACGTTCAAGGCAAAGTGGTCACTAAGTAGTTCCCGAACAACCCGAGCCTCCCCCATAATCCCCTGAGAGTTTAAAACGCAAGCATAGTCAAGCCGTCCTCCCCTGATGTGAGTTGGTTCATTGTTTCCCAATAGACAGGTATCTGGATGATCTTGTAGAAACTGTAACCACTTGACCCCATTAGTATTAATACTACCCACTGTCCCAAGGCTTGTGTGCCGAGCATTAAGGTCCCCAATGACCAGTGAAGGATTAGTATAAATGCAGTCAGGTAAATAGTTAGCGTCGAAGCAGTTCCTGGATACATACAAATTAACTACAGTAAATTCCCCTTCCCTTAATGATAATTTAACACAGACACTCTCTATACCTTGCGTTTTTGATGGCGGTTCTACTAACTCTGCTGGTATGGAGTTCTTAACATAAATCGACGTGCCTCTGATGTTATTTGCAGCGAAGAGGTGAAACCCTTTATAGCCATTTAATTTCAATAATCCTTCATTCCTATCCCCTGTCTCTTGGAGAGCTACAACATCAATATCATTTCCCATCACATAACAATGAACATCTGTAACCCTGTTTCTCAAACCATTAACATTCCATGACAACACTTTCAGTCTAGGGTGATCCATTATTAATCAATTCATTGCCTAAGTCATCCCCAATAAGTTCACTAAATGATAGCCATACCTTGTATAACATCTCCCACCTCCTCCCAAGTTCACCAGTAAAAGCGACATTGCGATTCTCAAGAGATTTTTTCAGCCCTGAGATGTCCATTATTGGCCCAAATGATTCCTTCATTTTATGTGTAATTATAGGGTTCTTCCTTTCACTACGACTACCATCATTCACACACACTTCACTTTCCTTCATTTCATCACTCAATATTTCATTTTTGTCCTCAACCACTATATCCTGACTATCCTTCACCGTTTTGTGATTTTCCTTGACCTCCTGAACGTTTAATTTAGCCTCGATGGACTCGATTCTCTGCCCCAGATTTTGGAGGAACTCACCAACTTTTTTAAGTTCAGCCCACACTTCCTTGACCAGATTATTATGACCCTCTCTCTGAGCCACAGTAGCCACTTCACTCACCGTTACACTGTCACTGCCGGAGTCCTGAGTGGTGGCGTGGCTGCTTGTTGCTGGAGCCTGCCTAAGTAAAGGTGACTCCTTTACCCACGCATTCGTCCGGTTCACTGGCACTGTTTGGGGCAGACTGTTTTGCTGTGCTCCCGGTGTCTGGGTAAGAGCTCTTGCTTGCTCTGTAACATTCACCGGCCGGAGAACAGCCATACTCGGCCTCTTGCTACACACAGCCGAGCTCGCATTGTGAACACCTCCACAGTTGCAGCATCTGGGAACTATTTTCTCACCCAGATTCAGTCTGTTTCTACACACAGTAGAGAGGTGAGACTTTCCGCAGAAACGACATCGTGGATCATTTTGACATCTCCAGGATTTATGCCCCCATCTGCAGCATTTCAGGCATATTATGGGCTCTTCCACATACTTTGCTACATGCCTGTAGCCAGCCCCGGTGATGAACACTTTTTCGGGTACGTCACCTCTCACTAGAGCCACCACCTGACTCCTAGCTTCACCTTTAATAAGGTGACGCTTGGCCCACACAAATCGTTGGTCGTCGAGTATAAACTCGGGGTCCAGAATCTGAGGGTATTTATAGATAATTACCTTCGTCAGCTTCTCGTTCCCCTCCGGTATTTCCATAAGAATTCCATCGTATCCTTGCTGGGTAAGATACTCCACTGCCTCCATAGAACCTACCGTTAAGTAAGGTCTGTTTACACCTTCCTTCAGCAGGGGCTCGAACTTGCGGTGTTCTCTTCCGAGTTTGACGGTCCATAGCAGCTTCTGATGATAGGCCAGCGTGCATGAGGCAGGGAAGAGAAGCCTCCATCTCCGCTGATCCTCACCTTCCTGACATCGTTCCGTCCGTTTGTCTGCATCAGTCTCGGCGTCGTTCTTCATTCTTTTATCGTTTCCGTCAAGTGTATTACTGTCCACACTACGCCTTGCCTCCTGTCTTCTTCGTTTCTTCTTATTCCTTGTCAGAACTTCTAGATACTCGCCCTCCTCGTCTGACTGGCTGCTTTCAGGGTCCATGTTAATAACGCCGTGAGAAGTAGCCATGTCTTCTGGTGACTGAGTCTCCATCTCAGTACCCAGCATGGGGGGAGGGGGGGGGAAGGTGCGGAGCAGGTATCTTGACCCGACCGCGTCCCAGGTAAGACTGAATATCCCCTTTGTTATGTCCATTCACCCACTTGTAAACCTCTATCATGTCACCCCTAACTCTTCGCTTTTCCAGTGAATGCAACTTAAGCTTTGTTAATCTTTCTTCATATGAAAGATTTCTAATTTGGGGAATTAACACTTTAGTGCGCGCGGCACTCCCTGAAAAAAAAAGCGGGTTGTGCGCGCGGCGTTCTGGGAGCTCAAGCGTAAACACAAAAAAGTTTATAATCTTTTCACGCTCCTAACATCAATTCTCGAGCTACGTTTTTCATTTTGGTATCAATGCGTTGGCAATAAAATTCTCTACAAGATCATATGCATAAAATGTCACCCAAGCATTTGGTATCCCACCACGAAGTAAATAAACACGAAGATGACTCGCCGTGACACCCAAACAGGAAGTAAATGTTCATACTCTTTCGTTTGTTGCCAGCCTCACAGTTCTCCTACAGCGCTTATTTTGATATCACTGAACTCGCAATAAAATTCCCCACCCAGACATATGCCTATCAATGTCTAATTATGTTCCGCACGAGTGTGGGAACTGGGCGAAGCGTTAGCCGTGATTTCAGCAGCAACGACACTGTTGTGATGCAGCGCTCTGAAAGTTTATACTTATTTCACTGTCATGACATTATTTCTCGAGCTACGTATTTCATTTTTATAGCAATGTGTTCGCAATAGAAAGTTCTATAAGAACATGGGTAGAATTGGCCAACAGAGCGTCAAATAAATTTGCGGCGAATAAAATCTTACGCGAATCTTACGCGTGTTTGTACCCGTGAGCGTAAAAAGTTTTTACTTTGCTCATGTTTTTTCAAGTTTATACTTGATTCACTCCGTTTTTTTTTGTTTGTAAAGTGTTCGGAATAAAATTCTCTACACAGACATATGCATATAAATGTAGAATCATGATCGCGGCCAACACAAGAGTGTGTGGAGTGTGCGATTACACTCATTGTCATCAATTCAATAGTCTCTCCTCTAAGTTACAATACATTGCCGTTTTCTCAAATAGGCACAGTGCCTATTAAAGAAAACAAAAATTTAATGGCAAACATATTCATACAAACCCCAAGTCGATCGAGTAGTAAATACCCAATATAACACGTTCCGTAAATTTACGTCATGATCCGACAAGCGGTTAAGCAAACCGCCCGTAAGTCCAAGTCGAAAATTCAGGAAAGTGTTAACTTAGTCATCCTACGCTGGACACGTTCAAGTGAATTTATATCCATTCTATAATATGGCGACCAAAACTGAACTGCATAATCTAAATGGGGCCTAACTAGAGCAAGATATAGCTTGAGAACCACACCAGGTGTCTTGTTACTAACGCTGCGATTAATAAATCCAAGTGTCCGATTTGCCTTATTACGAACATTTATGCATTGATCCTTTTGTTTTAAATTCTTACTAATCATAACTCCCAAATCCCTTTCGCAATCCGACTTCGCAATCTCAACACCATCTAGCTCGTATCTTGTAACTCTATCATCATTACCTAACCTCAGATCTTTACATTTATCAGCATTAAACTGCATCTGCCAATCCTTTGACCATTTCAAAACCCTATCTAGATCAACTTGAAGTGATAGTGAGTCCTCCTCCGAATTAATTTCCCTACCGATTTTCGTATCATCGGCAAATTTGCAAATGTTGCTACTCAAACCTGAATCTAAATCATTTATATATATTATAAACAACAGAGGTCCCAGGACAGAGCCTTGAGGCACTCCACTTACAACATTTTCCCACTCTGACTTGATTCCATTTATACTAACTCTCTGTTTCCTTTGGTATAGCCATGCCCTAATCCAGCTTAATATAGCACCCCCAATACCATGAGACTCTATCTTTTTAATCAGTCTTTCATGTGGCACTGTATCAAAAGCTTTGCTAAAGTCAAGGTACACAACATCACAATTCTTACCACTATCAACTGCCTCAACTATGCTAGAATAAAAAGATTACAAATTTGTTAAACATGAATAGCCATTTATAAAACCATGTTGCGACTCAATTATTAATTTATGTTTTTCAAGATGAAGACGAATTTTATTTGCTATTATAGATTCGAGTAACTTTCCCACAATAGACGTTAGGCTAATTGGTCGATAGTTAGACGCAAGTGATCTATCTCCTTTCTTAAAAACTGGTATCACATTAGCAACTTTCCAAAACTCTGGCACTCTGCCTGACTCTATTGATTTATTAAATATGGTTGACAGTGGGTCACAAAGCTCCTCTTTGCATTCTTTAAGCACCCTGGCAAACACTTCATCCGGCCCTGGGGATTTGTTTGGTTTGAGTTTTACTATTTGTTTAAGAACATCCTCCCGGGTAACTGCTAAACTCGTCAACCTGTCCTCGTCCCCACCCACATAGACTTGTTCGGCTGAAGGCATATTGTTAAGTTCCTCTTTAGTAAATACAGATACAAAATATTTATTAAAAATACTACTCATCTCTTCATCACTATCTGTTATTTGACCTGTCTCAGTTTTTAATGGACCTATCCTTTCCCTAGTCTTAGTACGATATAACTGAAAAAACCCTTTAGGATTTGTCTTTGCTTGCCCTGCTATGCGAACTTCATAGTTTCTTTTTGCTTTCCTTATCTCTTTTTTTAACATTTCTAACCAGTTGTACGAATTCCTGTTCTAAAGTGACCTCCCCATTTTTAATCCTTTTGTACCAAGCTCTCTTTTTACCTATAAGGTTCTTCAAATTCTTTGTTATCCACTTTGGGTCATTAGTATTCGATCTATTCAATTTGTATGGTATACTACGTTCCTGTGCTTTGTTTAGAATATTCTTAAATAAGTTATATATTGAATCCACATCGAAATCCCCATTTAAGTCACCTATCGTTGGGTTCATGTCTCGCTCCAAGACCGGCCCACATCCCATACCCAAGACTTTCCAATCAATTTGGCCCAAAAAATTTCTTAGGCTATTAAAATCAGCTTTTCGAAAATCTGGCACTTTAACAGACTTTTCTCCTACAGGTCTATTCCATTCTATGCTAAATCTGATTTCTTTGTGATCACTGTTCCCTAGCTCACTCCCTATTTCGATGTCATTAATTTGTGTTTCCCTGTTAGTTAACACTAAATCTAAAATATTATTTTCCCGTGTTGGCTCCTTAATGTGTTGCGTAAGAAAGCAATCGTCAATTAATTGTAGAAAATCTTCTGCTTCACTATTCCCTGTTTTGTTCAACCAGTTTATTCCACTAAAATTAAAGTCACCCATGACATAAATACTGTTAGATCTAGATGCTCTAGATATTTCATCCCAGAGATGCTTTGCTTCCATTCTGTCTAAATTTGGTCTCCTATATATAACTCCTATTATAATATTATTAGCTTTTTCGTTTAATTCTATCCAAATAGTTTGTGTGTGGCTCAGTTTTGATTCCCTCTTTGAGACTACATTTCAAATTGTCCCTAACATATATGGCTACTCCACCTCCTCGTCTAATATATCTATCTGTGTGAAATAGTTTAAATCCATTTATTTGATATTCAGCTAATAGTTCTCTATTTTCTACATTCATCCACGTTTCGGTAAGTGCAATAATATCTATTTTTTCTGTGCAGACAAGAGCACTTAATTCGTTAATTTTATTTCTTAGACTTCTACTGTTAGTGTAATATACCCTAAGTGAATTGTTATTTTGAGGCCTTTCTCTTTCCCTGATCATTTTGCCAATTCCTTTCTCCCATAAACACATACTTTTATTACCTCCTTCCTCCAAATCAATTCCCATACCTCTATCTACTAACAGTTTAAACCCAAACAAACACCTCTAACCACTTCTTCCAACGAGTTCGCAACAGCAACAACCCCAGCTCTCGATAGATGCACCCCATCACGAGCATACATTTCATTTCTTCCATAGAAGTGTTTCCAGTTGTCTATGAAAGATATTGCATTTGATTTGCAATATCTTTCCAGCCGGCAATTGACACCAATTGCCCTCGACATCCATTCATTTCCCACTCCCTTTCTTGGAAGAATGCCACATATGATCGGGATTCCTCCCTTGCTCCTAACTAATTCAATGGCTGTCCTGAATCTCTGTATTAGTTCCTCACTCCTAACTCGCCCAACATCATTACCCCCTGCACTAATACAAATAATGGGTTTGTTTCCATTTCCCGTCATAATATCATTTATGTTTCCAACAATATCACCAATTCCAGCTCCCGGTTAGCAAACCCTTAATCTGTTCCCCCTATCTCTGGCACAAAACGTTCTGTCTAAATACCTCACCTGGGAATCTCCCACAACCAAAATTCGCTTCGATTCTCCCTTTTCCTTTCGAGCAGTTTGAGGGACCTGCGCTTCAATGCTCCTCGTTGCTTTGCCTCCTCTTTGAACAACAGGTTCGCCACAGCACTCGTCCTCTAATACGTCAAATGCATTAAAAGTCCTTAGGTGTAGGCTATTAGTTGTCGGTTTTGCCAAGGTCTTCTTAATACCCCTGTCTTTCACAACTTACCAAGACGAGGTCTTCTTAATACTGGTCCCGTCAGTCCTTCTTAATGAGGTCCCGTCAACACTGGCCTCCTCCTTCGTTTCCTCCCGAAGTCTCAGCCGTCGTACCTCCTCCTGCAGGAATCCATCTCTGCTCTCAGAGCTCCAACCAGACTCACCAAATCCTTCACTAATCCTTCCATTATTGCAATAATAATGTTACTAGAATCGGAGCTCCAGCTAACACAACCTCTCACTGACTGCACCTGACTGACAACACATTCAGAACATCGCGTAGCAGCTGCTTCATATGGGCCAATAGCAGCTGCCTCGTATGGGCCAATAGCAGCTGCCTCGTATGGGCCAATAGCAGCTGCCTCGTATGGGCCAATAACAGCTGCCTCGTATGGGGCAATAGCAGCTGCCTCGTATGGGGCAATAGCAGCTGCCTCGTATGGGCCAATAGCAGCTGCCTCATATATGCCAATAGCAGCTGCCTCGTATGGGCCAATAGCAGCTGCCTCGTATGGGCCAATAGCAGCTGCCTCGTATGGGCCAATAGCAGCTGCCTCGTATGGGCCAATAGCAGCTGCCTCGTATATGCCAATAGCAGCTGCCTCGTATGGGCCAATAGCAGCTGCCTCGTATGGGCCAATAGGAGCATTTGGCCATGAACACATTCAGAACACCTCTAGTGAGAGCAGCCACACCCAGCCAGTCTCCCTCACTCCAACATCTTACTCGCCAACATTGCTCCTCCCACTATACTGTTATAGTTCTTATTACACATGTTCTATATGCCTATCTACATGTTTTATTTACCAGAACTATGCAAGTAAGCCGGTATTGTGTCCAAACAGTACAGTGGCCACTATACACTGCATGAAAAATCACACAGCAGACGACGCTACGATTACGTCACCTCCCTCACCAAAATAGCTCCTCTCAACATTCTCCTGTTGCTGTTCTTACACTATATACACACACTATATATACCCATGTACATATGTTTTGCCCATAGCGAACCACTAAGCTAGCATGGTGAGCAAAACAAGAGTGCCTGCCACACACACACACAATGAGGCTACCTCAATTCTCGCCCTCCCTCCCTCACCAAAATTCCTCCTTCCACAATACTACGCACAATGCTAATTATAACCACATTCCTGCTATTATCACAATCCTGGTCACTAATTCCTGTAAATGAATAATTGACCACACATTTATTTTGAAAAGGAACCTAAGAAATCATTTGAAGATTCCTAGATGGACGTAATAATGCTGTGGTGCTGTGGCTAGCGCTGTGAACATCGTGAACAGCACTGAATCACTGATATTTGAACATTGTACCCAGTCATTATCACACTCAGGCTCTTCTATAACACTATCATAGCTAAATAATACAAGTTATATATATATTTTGACATAATTAGGCGATGCTGTGGTCACACGCTGAACAGCAGTGCTGTGCGCTCATGCTGCGAGCGCCAGCCTTGGTTGGTCACACACTACTGAGGCTCCCACACCCAGGAATGTGGACCACGATTTTTTTTAAAGATGGCGTCTGTTTACAAGAGCCCTGAGGAAGCTGATGTGAACCCCATATAGCCGCAGGAGTTTTGAATGGAACGTGAAAAATACAAATACCCGGAGGCGCGTTGCGCAAACCAGACGTGAGCCTGCAGGCACGTTGCGCAGTTTAAGGGTTAAAGTGATCAATGGTGTCGCTACCGTACTAAAATTCTTCACAAACCTACAGTAGTAGGAGGCAAGACCAAGGAAGCGCAGGAGCTGCTTCCTGGTGGTAGGCTGTGGGTAATGCTGGATGGCTTGAGTGTGTATATTTAACGGAGCTAGGCTGCCACTCCCTATCACATGACCAAGATAACGCACTTTACCTTTAGCAAAGGTGGACTTGCCCAAGTTAATGGTGAGGCCGGCGGTCAGGAGCTTGGCGAACAATTGTTGCAGCTGGAGCAGATGTTCGTTGCAGGTGTTTGTTGCCACAAAGATATCCAAGTAGGCATAGGTGTTATCTAAGCCATGGATGACGCGGTTGACAGCTCGCTGGAAGGTGGCCGGGGCATTACATAGTCCAAATGGAAGGCGTTCATATCTGTAAAGGCCAAAAGGAGTGGGGAAGGCAGATATTTCCTTAGCTCGCTCTGTCAAACATACTTGGTAGTATCCCTTGAGTAAGTCTAGTTTGGATAAATACCGAGCATTACCAATGGCGTGAAGGATGTCATCTATTCTAGGTAATGGGTAAGCATCCTTGACAGTCACTAGATTCAATTTCCGGTAATCGGTACACAACCTCACTTTACCGTGCGGTTTCGGCACCAAGATGCAGGGTGAGGCCCAAGGGGACTCACAAGGGGTGGCCAGCCCATGATCCAGGAGGTACTGTACTTCAGCATGCATAACTTCCTTTTTGCTAGGGCTGATTCGGTAGAAAGGTTGACGAATTGGTCGGGTGTCAGGGAGTAGCTGGATGTCGTGCTGAACCACATTACACTCCTGTGGATCATCGCTGAACAACTTCTGATGTTCCTTGAAGATTCTGATGAGAGGAGCACTATTACTGTCCTGCAAATAGGTATGAAGATCAGTTAGGATTTCCGAGTTGGAAAGCACTGCCTCAGTGTTAGTGCTTTCGGGAGGAGAAGCAGGGAAGGTCTCACTGTGGAGGTATGGACCTTCAAATGTGGATAATGATACCAATACAGTGGGGGAGTACCTTGATACTGCTTCATGAGGTTGACGTGGCACAACTGGGTCTTCTGCTGCCTATCTGGAGTCTCAAGAACATAGTTGTGGTTGTTTCTGCACTCCTTGATGCGGTAGGGTCCTGAAAACTTGTTTTGCAATGGAGAACCTGGGATAGGAAAGTATGCCAACACGAAGTCTCCTGGTTTAAATTTCCTTAATTTGCTGCTTTGGTCAAAATGAGTCTTCATCCTCTCCTGAGCTTTCAATAGATTGTCATTAGCAAATTTACGTACTCTCTCTAGAATGTGTTTTAAGTTTTGAAGAAACTGGGGCACATTCTGAGGGTCACTGAAGGTGGCATTATGTAGAGAGTCTTTAAAAGCTTTGAGAGGAGTACGGCACTTACGTCCGTAGAGCATCTCATAAGGAGATACTACTAGAGACTCATTAGGGAGACTTCTGAAAATGCACATATTGAGGTCAAGTTGTTTATCCCAGTCCTTCAAGGTTTCATTGCAAAATTTCTTTAGGAGTGCTGTAATAGTCTGATGACTACGTTCAAGAGAACCCTGTGAAGCAGGATGATAGGGGCTGGACAATACCTGTGTGATGTTGAACTCTTCCAGTGTCTTCTTGAAGAGATCACTGGTGAAGTTGGTGCCACAGTCACTTTGAACCTCTTTTGGAAATCCATACTGAGTGAAGATCTTCAATAGTTGTTTCACCACAGTAGCAGCCGTAATGTTCTTTACTGGAACTGCTATGGGGAATCTGGTGGTAGGACACAGGATAGTTAGTATATAGGCGTTGCCAGAACTGGTCCGGGGTAAAGGACCAACACAGTCTATGATGAGTCTGTGGAAAGGTTCTGCAGGCACCTGGATAGGAGTCAATGGAGCCTGGGGAATAGAGATGTTAGGTTTATCTGCCATCTGACATGTATGACACTGTTGCACGTAACTTTTGATGTCTTTAACCATACCTGGCCAGTAGTAGTCTTGTCTGATTCCGTGGTAGGTTTTGTTAAAACCATAGTGAGAAAGTGCTCCGTGGGCCAGAAATCGAATATCGGGCCGTAGGCTGGTGGGAACCACTAGTTGTTCGACATTTGCCCAATCGTCATCCTCCTTCAGCTTACTGGGTCTGCACCTGCGGTAGAGCAACTGATTCTCTAGGAAGTACCCAGGGATACTGTCAGGTTGAGTCTCAGCCTGGAAGAATAATGGTGTTAATGAAGGATCCTCCCTCTGTAACTTACGGAACTCCAAACTAGTAGGATTCGGTGGTAGATTCTGAGGGTCTTGAGGGACAGCGGTTGCAGTAGAGTCAGCTGGTTGCGGGCGTGCAGCTTGTGCACGGGTGGTCACCAAAACCGGAGAGAAACTTCATCACTTTCTTGAACCTCTGCTGAAACATACTCAAAGATGGGATTGTCCACTACAGAGTTACACACCTGGGGTTTGTCCATGATGATCAGGTTGGACGGTTGCAGATATTCTGCCAAGTCGAAGGCCCAGGAGAAGTTGCACTCCAGACATGGGAAAAGGCTTTTACCTGATGGCGACTTGGACTTCACCGGTCACAAAGGACAATCCAGGTGGACTCTGGCGAGTGGATACGGAGTGGTAGCAGTGAGGACAGTGATAAGGACGGTTTTCCCAGTGTAGGTGATATTAGGCACAGCTGATTTCAATATTATTAACTGAAGAGCCACTGTGTCCCTCAAGATCTTCAATTTGGAACGTCCCTCCGAATCTATACCGTTGGTAGAGACAGTTCCAAGATACAGGTGTTTGCTGAAGAGAGAAAGATCATTACCAGGAACACCAACATTCATCACAGGCTTACCGGACTTAGGAGGAGTCGGTTTGGGTTTAGTAGTTTCATTATTGCCTTTGTATTGAGCCTTCCCACATTTATCTATGGTATGTCCATAGAGGTTGCAATACTTAAAATACAATTGAGAGCACGCTTGATCTGTACTCACTTTTATCATAACTATACCAAGACTTCTTACTGGAAGGTGGTTCTGGTGTTAGCCAGTGGATGAGGCTGTAAGTGGCAGCTGACTTCGCACACCTGATGTAGTCGGTTTCTTCTTTTTCTGCTAAATATAAACGGACGGAAGGGGGAACACGTCTCAAGAATTCCTCAACTAGCATGAGGTTGACGAGTTCTGAAAATGTAGAGACATGTGCTGCTTCCAGCCATTTCATGAAATATCTTTTCTTTGTATTGGCAAATTCTAGAAAGGTGGTGGTACTTGCCTTTACATAATCACGGAATTTTCATCTGTAGCTTTCGGTGGAGAGAAGGTAGGCGTCCAGAATTGCTTGCTTCAGGGTCTGGTAGTCATCCTCAGACACTAAGGTACTGAGAGTAACTGCAGCTCTACCTGTGAGGTGCACTCTGAGAAGGGTAGACCATTGATCTGTAGGCCAGCTAAGTATTTTAGCTAGGGTCTCAAAAGTGGTGAAAAAGACATCGATCTCTGTCTCAACGAATGGTGGCATTAACTTGCATGGGAGACATTGAAACTTAAGGGAAGACTAGCTGTAGCTTGTTGACGCTGAGTGTAGTGTGTAGTTTCCAACGTGAGTTGGAAACTACATATCAGCTTGCTTCTTATCATGTTTGCGTTGCATCTCCAGGTGACGTTGTTTTGCTTCAAGCTGTACTCGCTCACGCTCTTGGAGTAGGGCCGCCTCTTCTTTCTTTAGGGCCATCTCGCGTTCCTTGAGGGTGGCTTCACGTTCCTGTTCTTCTTTCCTGATTGCAACCTCTCTTTCCCTTATCTGGAGAGCTTCTTTCGCCAGGGCCGCCTCACGTTCTTGTTGTTCTTTCTTTATGGCAGCCTCTCTTTCCCTCATTTGTAGAGCAGCTTTTTTGTAGTTCCTGTTCAATTTTTGCAAGTTCGAGCTTCAACTTCATAGTTGCCAGGGCATGTCTATCTGCAATAGAATAATTTTCGCGAGTTTCCGAGTCAATCTTCCCTTCATCTAAGAGGTGATCCAATATTAAATTGTGCAAGTCATTTTTGTTGGCTCCATGGGGAACATCTAGTTGATACTCCTGTGCAAGAGTTTGTAATTCGGTCTTCTTGGCATGAATTAAGTTCCCTATTTCACCTGCTGGATCGTTACGGAAAGCTGGGAGACGAAACATGGTGAAAATAGCAAATAAATGTACACTGAATATACTTGTGATATGGTAAGTGTCAGTAACAGGATGACGTGGCAACTGGTAACTATCCTGCGGAATTTTAATCGTTAACAATTAACGTTAATTTTAGTAGGGTAAATGATTAGTCAATCAAAAGCACAGGAAATCTTGTACCTGGTACTCAATGTAAGAGAATAAGGGCAAGAAAATCCTACTAAATAAATGAAACCGATAGTTTCTAAAACAAATGAAACATTTAATTGTTTCAAAAGTGAATAAGGTAGTCCAAGAATGTAGGCATACCTTGCCGAGTCTCTATAGGACAGAAGCAAGGGTTTTCCCACTAAATGAAATATGATACTTACAGAATTAGCGAACTTTGTGCTCTGAAAAAAGAAAGCTAATTCCCTACCTAAGTAAATATCATTATCTCTGACCGATGTGTAGGGGTGTGAGTGTCAACTGGTGACGAGAACTGCTGTTGAGGTTCCAACTCAGCAACTTAGTCCGTGCTAGAGGAACTATGGCCCTCTGTATCCTCCTTCGGTTGAATTGCAGAAGATAGGGTGCTTTGACCCGAAGACAAATCAAAGTACCAGGGTACCAAAATGATGATTGGTCGAGATTGAGAAATATCCTAGGGACAAAAGGTGGAAAACACGAGTAATAACACGGAGGGAGGAATGACCAATTAAGAGAATGACTGAGGCCTTCAGTCACCACGTAATCCAAAGTTATCCAACACTCACAATATGCTACTCTCGGAATGCACAATACACACACAGCACCATATAAATATTAAAAGTAATGAAAATATTGAAAAGCAACTGTATCAAAGCCAAGTACACTTAACACAAATTGATGTTCTAGTACTAGTACCTGAGTGAGGCTCCCGGACAGGCCCCTATTTAATGTGACAGAAAAATGAAGGAGTGTAGATGTTCGGCAGTCCTCCTAATGGCTGGTGTCAATGCCTATCACATTAAGAAAAAAAAGATCGACTGCTTGGCTGTTGTCTGTGGTAAAGTAAGGGACTACACACAAAACACATAGTATGAACAATGAAACTTTAATTAACCCTTAAAGTGCGCATCACTTCATATGAAGTGTAAATCGTTTTACCAGTCAACTGCGCTTCACTTCATATGAAGTGTATGGGTACCGCGCATGATTTGAATGGCCCGCGGTGTAGCTGGGGGTCCCATACGCTGCCCAGGGGCTCTAGTAAACAGCGGCCATTTTGAAAAAAATTCCCGCTCACGATCCGAAGGCATGGGAGGCCTCAGTTTAGCGAGAGTCACCATGGCGAGCGCACGGTCAAACGCCTCACGGGCACGCACCACTCAGTCCCTCACCCCAGAGCAAATAGCCCACGAATTATTCTCTGAAGGTGAAGAAAGTGTGTTTGACGATTCAGACAACGATGAGGATTATACACAGTTGTCGGGTGATAGTAGCAGCAGCAGTGAAAGTGAGAATGACCGCCATGCCATGGCGAGGCCTATACGCTCACCCATGCCTCCTCGCCCATTTTCTACCCCAATTCTACCACGACCTCACAGTTCCTGTTGATATTTTCTGTTTGAGGGTGACGAGTCAGAGGGAGGTGACTCCTTTTCTGGGTTTAGTGACTCAGATCAAAGTTTTATTGAGCCTGTGGCTGGTACCAGTGGTGTAACTGGGCGAGAAATTGTCGCGTCAGCAGCATCTCGCCCGGCCAAGCGCCACCGCATGGCACCACATGAGGGACCAAGACCCTCGTGTTCACGTGCATCGACCTCACGTGCACCCACCTCACGTGCACGTAGCCGCCGTGCATCTCGCAGACGGTATTCAGCTCCTGGTCGCCGGTATGCATCGCTTCCTCGCCGTCTTTCCTCTGCATCTCGCAGGACGCCTGGTGTACTTGAGTGGAGTGATGGTGACGATTTTATTCCTAATATTCCTCACTTTGACGATAATGATGTAGGGATTACAAACCTTTTCCCTAATCAAGGTGAGGACATGGCTGAGATGGAATATTTTACAGCATTCTATGATGAACCACTCATGGAATACATTGTACACCAAACGAACCTGCATGCTGCTTACCTGATTGAGAGGGAAATCACAGAATTTTCACGACTGCAGCGTTGGAAAAATACCACAGTGGCGGAAATGTATGTGTTTTTGGCACTCTGTTTGTTGATGAAGCACTGTCACAAACATGCAATAAATGACTATTGGAGCAAGGACAAGACAATACCAACACCTTTATTCGGGAAATATATGTCACGTGACAGGTTTCAGATACTCCTCAGGTGTCTACATTTTGGAAGTGTTCAGGACCGAACACCTGATGATAGACTGTGGCGAGTGAGGCACTACATGAACGATGTGTAAATATGTAAACATATAAGCAGATAGCGTGTGCGTGTGTGTAAATATATACAAATATAAGCAGAACATACAATATAATAGACTGTAATGACATATTATATTGCCGTAATTGAAAACATTTGTGTGCGCCTGTGTATACTCAAATATGCAACAATTATTGATACAAAATATGTTCAAACAGTATTTGAAACACAATTAGTGAAAAAAAATTAGATAAAATGCGCTTAGACATTGTAAATAAATAGCGCGAAAATATATTTGTGGCAACTCTGGCTGTTTGAGGACCACGCGCAACACCTCCCGGGCGTGTACTGCATGAGCGAACATGCAGATTGTGACGTCATCACCGTCCTTCTCGGCTCTATTGCAACAAAAGTAAGTACAATAGAATTTTTTTTTTATTTTTCCCGTGATCAGTGAACAGAACTTAACAGATTAGCAAAAAAATAAAAAAAAATTCTTTTTCAAAATGACATGCGCCTGTGTGGATGGCAGGATATTAGACCCCGAGCATGTTAAGGGTTAAACTGAAAGCAAATAAAAAACAGACAATTCCTTGGCTATGTACAGTGCAAGCAAACAAGTCAAAAAATATAACATAAAAATTAAGAACAGGGATGACGTCACTATAATATAAAGAGAAAATGAAATAAGCAGGTGCTGAGAATAAAGCGCTAGCTGAGAAACATCCACCTGATAGACAGAGCGTATATCAGTTAGTTGTT
Organism: Procambarus clarkii; assembly: GCF_040958095.1. NCBI lineage: Eukaryota > Metazoa > Arthropoda > Malacostraca > Decapoda > Cambaridae > Procambarus > Procambarus clarkii. The sequence goes on from NC_091225.1 coordinate 25,784,155, forward strand.
CACAGCTTGAGAGCACAAGATATTCTAACTTCAATGGCTGGTACAAGCCCAGACATCGACTTGGTAAAGGGCGCTGAGGTGCAGTCGGCAGGTCACCAATCAGAAGCAGGCAGGCTGGGAATGGTAGTTTGCTGGTTGATGACGGTGGTGAGCCGGCATGGAGGGAGTGTGGAGTAGGGGGGAGTTTAGGGTACGTTTCCCTCCTGGTCAAAATTTTTTGTGCTACTGGTAGATGTATCTTGAAGGTAGCATCTTATTGTTGTATGTATATTAGTAACTTTATGTAGGGAAGAGGAGGCTCAATCTCTCTTGAAAGAGATTATCGCCACAGTTCAAAAAGTAAAAAATCACCACAAAAACGGAATTTCTTATTGGCGTGATCGTCACTAAGCGGGCAGCTCTAGTAAATTGAGGCAGGTCGGCCAGTGTGATCGGGAACCATGCGCTCAATCGACCCAAACGTGTACCAACAAATATCGTTAGTCGACGACACTATCGTAAGTTGAGTCGCATTTTTATATCAAATTTACATCGTAACTCGAAATTATCGTAAGTCCGGTCAATAGTAAGTCGAGGTGCCACTGTACATTCAAAATTAGTTACAAACATATTGTTGTCATTCTAGATAGAGCTAGTTTATACTATGCCTAAAGCTACTAATATGCATTTTGGTACAGTCTACAGGCTGAATTAGAGGAGTGGTGTTAGGAGGAAGGAACTTTATTGTGAGAACATTTTGGGCAAGATGTGGGAAAAACTTAAAACTTATTGAGATCAAAAGCATGAATTCAACTGAAATGGATTGGGGGGTGCAGAATGATGACAATTACATATTGGATGGAACAGCAGAAATTGCAACAGAACATCAGGAGTAATTTAGCTAATAAACAGATAGACTATAATTTTCTTAAAGTTTATACATGGCAGATATCAGCAATTATATGAGTTGGTGAATAACCAATATTGTTTGAAAATAGCAAGACAGGTTGACATTTTGGAGGTAAGGTAGTTTACGTCGACTTGATTCATTTGATTTTTTACCACCAGTCCCTTTGGTGTAGTGGTTAAGACGGTCGCCTGGCATTTTGTGATCTCTTTGTCCTGGGTTTGTATCCTGGCCGGGGAGGATTTGCTGGGCGCACATCCTTAACCCTTAGACCGCGCAATACATACGTATATGATTTGACAAAATAATTTAACGCAAGTTTTTAAAACTTGCACAAGCATTTTCCAATTTTTTTGGCATAATCAACTAGGCAAATGCTCTAACTTTGTCTAAATGATCACTTGAAAAATAAGAGAATCAAAATTAATTTTAAAATTGAATATTGAAAACTTCAGATTTTCAATTCAGAATATAAAATATGAACTATCACCAATTGTTCATTTAATGTTATTCCTCTCTCAGAATAGCATATGATCTTTATTTTCATCAAATTAGAATACAGTGGTTACTCGGTTTAAGAGTTTAATCTGTTCCTGGAGACAGCTCGTATTCCGAAAACTCATAATCCGAAGCTAATTTTCCCATAAGAAATAATGGGAAATGAATTAATCCGTTCCTGACTACCCCAAAAATCTCACTTCAAACAAAATTTTATACCTAATTCATCTAAATAAACCTACAAAACTATGTTCAAGTTGTTACTTACCCTTGCTGATGAATGCTGTAGGTGTATGGAAGATGGTTCCCGATAGAGCAATTCAGAACAGAAGGACAGACTTATGCAAATTTTATGCAAAGGGCATATGCAGACATAGATATGCTGGTAATAAGAAAGGATTAGAATGCAGTTACCAACATCCCAAAAAATGTTTAAATATGCTTTGGAAAGGTGAGTGTCGATTTGGATCAATATGTAAGTTTTTCCATCCTGACATGTGCCAAACCTCACTGAAGGACAGAAAATGCTATGACCTCAGCTGCCCACACTTTCACGTGAAAGGCACGGAACGCTACATAAAGAGTGGCAAGCAGGATAATGAATTTGGAGGAAACCCTATAAATTTTTTATACCAGACGGGCAGAGAATTCAAAAGGAGCAGCATGGAGAATGTATGGAACTGGATGCCAGATCCACTTGCATTCCAGAATTACAGATACAATTACCCACCGAAAGGGAACTACAACTACGACAGACAACTGCCCTACAACAATCAGTACTGGTCAGAACAAACTCATTATGTCCATGAATAATGGGCTTGCCGAAAAAGTCTCCCATTCAAACTATCACTAATAGAGTAACCTCATTCATCTTTGCCAACATACAAGGACTGAAAACAAGAACAAACAACAAAGTACAGTTCATAAATGGCCTCCTCACGGAGTCAAATGCAGTATTTGGAGCTTTCACAGAAACCCATGCAGGGGAATTGTTGGACAGTGAGATCTGGATTCCAGGATATAACCTATACAGGTGTGATAGGAAAATTCAGCCCGTCCTCCAAAAATGGGGTGGTAAATGTAAGGAGACAAATAAGTGCAATTATGTACTATTCATAGCAGTTATAAATTGTACTTATTTTCACTTAGTATTAAATCGTACTGTCAAATATATTGTGAATATTTGAGTTTACCTGAAAAACTGAATAGAAAACCACACCTCACCTAACCGTCTTAGTTTTTGAAGATAATAATTTTATAGCTTCTTAATTACAATTAGTACTTAACCTATAGCTATGTTGATATTACAGTTTTATAAAACTAATAAAACAAAACTAAAATATATCAATAAATTGTAAAGTAACTAAGGATATTTTAAAATTTTGTATAAAATCTATATTGTTTAATAAACCTGAAAAAAAATTCCTGATATTTAAAACTTGTGTATTGCTAATTGAAATTGAAAACTGCATCCTAAAATTCTGAGTGTGTTAACAGAAAACGAGGAGAATTAAATCGGGGGAGGGAGTTGGGTAAATAAGTACAATTATGCACTGGTTATGACAGTACGAAAGTGTACTTATTACACTTAGTATTAAATCGTACTGTCAATTCGGAGGATGGGTTGGAAAATTAGGTCACATGGAGGAGTGGGTCTGTATATTAGGGAAGATCTTGTATGTTCAGAGTTCCTAAATGTTACAAATGAGGTGGTAGAGGTACTGGGATTGAAAATAGAGAAAATAAATTTAGTGATTATTCTAATATACAAACCACCAGATGCAACGGCTGAGGAATTCACAGAACAGATAAGCAAAATAGAGAATAGCCTTGATAATTTGGAGAACCCGATACCTGATATTATCTTCCTAGGTGACTTCAACTTGCCTAGTCTCAGGTGGAGAACAGCAAACAATAATATTATACCAGGAAATCTATCAGGACCTAACCAACCACAGATTAGAGAACTACTTAGATTCTGTGACAAATTTTCACTCAATCAGCAGATATCGGAGCCAACGAGAAATGAAAATATTCTAGATCTGGTCTTTACGAACAATGAAGACATTATCAGAGACATTACGATATCAGATATCACATACTCAGATCACAAGCTCATTGAAGTGCAAACGACCATCAATACTCAGAATAGACCTAAAACGTTGATAAAGCGAGAGGGGCTATTCAGTAAATTCAATTTTAATAATAAAAGGATAGACTGGGAGATAATAAACAGGGAACTTACAAACATTCCATGGGGAACTGTTCTAAGTAATACAAGTCCTACAGAAGGAATAGAAAAAACTGACTTCAGAAGCGTATCAAGTCTGTCTGAAACATGATCCTTTGAGGAAAGCCAGAAAGAGATCTAACGTAGAAAGAGAACGCAGACGACACTATAAACGCAGGAAAAAAATAACGGAACTGCTTATGCAGACACGAATTTCCCGTCAAAGAAGGAATAATTTAAATAGGGAGATTGAAGAAATCGAGCGGAAATTGAAACACTCATATGAAACTGAAGAAAGGCAGTTAGAACAGAAAGCAATTCAGGAAAGAAAGAAAATCCAAAATATTTCTTCTCATATGGGAAATCAAAAGCAAAAACCACTGCCAGTATTGGACCTATTCGTACCAGTGAAGGTTCATACACGGAGGATGACAAAGAAATTAGTGAAATCCTAAAAAAGCAGTATGAGGACATGTTTAGCACTCCAATAAACAACATGAAGGTGGAAGATCCAGACAATTTCTTTATGCGGGATATTCAAACCCCTGTAAATATAACTGATATAAACATGAGCGCACTAAATTTTGAAAGAGAAATTGAAAACATGCCCATGCACTCGGCCCCAGGTCCAGGCTCATGGAATTCAATATTTATAAAGAAATGCAAAGTGCCAGTAGCACAGGCACTCAGTATAGTGTGGAGGAAGAGCTTGGACACGGGGGAGATACCAGATGCACTTAAAGTAGCAGACATAGCCCCTCTACACAAGGGAGGGAGCAAAGCATTGGCAAAGAATTATAGACCAGTTGCACTAACATCGCACATCATAAAAGTATTTGAGAAAGTGATTAGGAGTCAGGTCACCAATTTCATGGAGACCAATGACCTTCACAACCCAGGCCAACATGGATTTCGAGCGGGAAGATCGTGCCTCTCACAGCTACTTGAGCACTACGACAAAGTCACTGAGGCATTAGAAGAAAATCAGAATGCTGATGTGATATACACGGACTTCGCAAAGGCTTTCGATAAATGTGACCATGGCGTGATAGCACACAAAATGAAGTCAATGGAAATAGCTGGTAAAGTAGGACGCAGGATACTCAGTTTTCTGTCAAACAGGACTCAGCGAGTAACGGTCAACCATATAAAATCTAGTCCAAGTGCAGTTAAAAGCTCTGTACCTCAGGGTACAGTCCTTGCACCGCTGCTTTTCCTTATTCTCATATCAGATATAGACAAAAATACAAGTCACAGCTTCGTATCATCCTTTGCAGATGACACAAAAATCAGTATGAAAATTACCTCGGCTGAAGACATTGAAAAACTTCAAGCTGATATTAATAAAGTTTTCGACTGGGCATCAGAAAATAACATGATGTTTAACAGTGATAAATTCCAGGTACTCAGGTACGGTAAAAATGAGGACCTTAAACATAATACAGAGTACAAAACAATCAAATGTACCCATAGTAGGAAAACAGCATGTAAAGGATTTGGGAATAATAATGACTGACGACCTAACGTTTAACCCTTAACGTGCTCGGGGTCTAATATCCTGCTATCCACACAGGCGCATGTCATTTTGAAAAAAAAAAAAATTTTTTTTTTTTGCTAATCTGTTAAGTTCTGTTCACTGATCACGGGAAAAATAAAAAAAAAATTCTATTGTACTTACTTTTGTTGCAATAGAGCCGAGAAGCTCTGCGATGACGTCACAATCTGCATGTTCGCTCATGCAGTACACGCCCGGAAGGTGTTGCGCGCGGTCCTCAAACAGCCAGAGTTGCCACAAATATATTTTCGCGCTATTTATTTACAATGTCTAAGCGCATTTTATCTAATTTTTTTTCACTAATTGTGTTTCAAATACTGTTTGAACATATTTTGTATCAATAATTGTTGCATATTTGAGTATACACAGGCGCACACAAATGTTTTCAATTACGGCAATATAATATGTCATTACAGTCTATTATATTATATGTTCTGCTTATATGTTTACATATTTACACACTCGCACACGCTATACACACTTTGAAGCACACTTAGAAGATTTCTAGACTGTGGTAGTCATTGAAGCAGTCGACAGCACATAATGGGATACCACACGTTTCACACCATGTTTGCACAAGCTTCCGTTTCTTGTCTCTACGTGTCGTTGTTTTACACACCAAGCAATCACGTTGGGCTATTGCACGCTTCACACCAGGTGGCAAATACTTAAGTTTGTGTGCTAGGAAGCCTTCAGTGTGAGCGAGGCGTGGAGTACCAGCATGCTGCAACAGTGGGTTTATGATGGGCCGCTGAATACCTGGGACATCTTTTGCAAACTTTCCTAATAACTGTATTGCAGCATCAAATACAAAGTCACGGAAAGTGGGCTTACGTCCAGTTCTCACAAGGTACATGTTGAAACAGTTCAGCATGCTCATGTCCACAAGATGGAAGAACACTTTTTTCGTCCACCTACATGTCTTCCGCACACACTCTGCAGTGCCAATCATCATGTCTGATTTATCAATCAACCGCATGTTGATATTATAGTCTAAAACACAGTCTGGCTTATATAGTGGTGCATTTGTTTTATGGCTCACTTTCCCACTGTTCACCATTGTTCCATCATGAATTGTTGTCAACAAGTTCACCTCTCTTTTGTCTTTCCACCGAACTGACAGAATGTTATCACTTTTCCTTCTCTGACACTCACCAACTGCAATGTCGTTGTCAAACACAGGCATTTCCCTTCGTTGTGGCTTTACTGTACCAACCAATCCGGTTCTATTTTCTAGCAAGAACCGAGCTAGCAAGGGACTTGTATAGTAATTATCTGTGTATAAAATGTGTCCCTTGTTCATCCACGGAGCCATGATGGTCTTCACTACACTCCCCGAGAATCCATGTTCGTCGTTACCGGGAATGTCTACATCACTAGCCGAGTACAGAATCATGTGTAACACGTATCCTGTCTCACAATCACAAAGAACAAAAAATTTCAGGCCAAATCGGTTTCGTTTTGAGGGAATGTACTGTTTGAATGGAACACGTCCCTTGAAAAGTATGAGAGATTCATCAACCACCAGCTTCTGTGCTGGTACGTAAAAATCTCTGAATTTTCCAATAACATCGTTCATGTAGTGCCTCACTCGCCACAGTCTATCATCAGGTGTTCGGTCCTGAACACTTCCAAAATGTAGACACCTGAGGAGTATCTGAAACCTGTCTCGTGACATATATTTCCCGAATAAAGGTGTTGGTATTGTCTTGTCCTTGCTCCAATAGTCATTTATTGCATGTTTGTGACAGTGCTTCATCAACAAACAGAGTGCCAAAAACACATACATTTCCGCCACTGTGGTATTTTTCCAACGCTGCAGTCGTGAAAATTCTGTGATTTCCCTCTCAATCAGGTAAGCAGCATGCAGGTTCGTTTGGTGTACAATGTATTCCATGAGTGGTTCATCATAGAATGCTGTAAAATATTCCATCTCAGCCATGTCCTCACCTTGATTAGGGAAAAGGTTTGTAATCCCTACATCTTTATCGTCAAAGTGAGGAATATTAGGAATAAAATCGTCACCATCACTCCACTCAAGTACACCAGGCGTCCTGCGAGATGCAGAGGAAAGACGGCGAGGAAGCGATGCATACCGGCGACCAGGAGCTGAATACCGTCTGCGAGAAGCACGGCGGCTACGTGCACGTGAGGTGGGTGCACGTGAACACGAGGGTCTTGGTCCCTCATGTGGTGCCATGCGGTGGCGCTTGGCTGGGCGAGATGCTGCTGATGCGACAATTTCTCGCCCAGTTACACCACTGGTACCAGCCACAGGCTCAATAAAACTTTGATCTGAGTCACTAAACCCAGAAAAGGAGTCACCTCCCTCTGACTCGTCACCCTCAAACAGAAAATATCCACAGGAACTGTGAGGTCGTGGTAGAATTGGGGTAGAAAATGGGCGAGGAGGCATGGGAGAGCGTATAGGCCTCGCCATGGCATGGCGGTCATTCTCACTTTCACTGCTGCTGCTACTATCTCCCGACAACTGTGTATAATCCTCATCGTTGTCTGAATCGTCAAACACACTTTCTTCACCTTCAGAGAATAATTCGTGGGCTATTTGCTCTGGGGTGAGGGACTGAGTGGTGCGTGCCCGTGAGGCGTTTGACCGTGCGCTCGCCATGGTGACTCTCGCTAAACTGAGGCCTCCCATGCCATCGGAGCGTGAGCTGGATTTTTTTTCAAAATGGCCGCTGTTTACTAGAGCCCCTGGGCAGCGTATGGGACCCCCAGCTACACCGCGGGCCATTCAAATCGTGCGCGGTACCCATACACTTCATATGAAGTGAAGCGCAGTTGACTGGTAAAACGATTTACACTTCATATGAAGTGATGCGCACTTTAAGGGTTAAGGAGCATAACCAAGCAAATATTGCGACAGCCAGAAAAATGATAGGATGGATTACGAGAACTTTCAAATCCAGGGATCCCATCACAGTGGTTGTACTCTTCAAGGCACTTGTGTTGTCCTGTCTTGAGTACTGCTCAGTACTCACTTCCCCCTTCAGAGCAGGAGAGATTGCTGAAATAGAGAGAATACAGAGAACATATACGGCACGCATAGACGCAATAAAGCACCTAAATTATTGGGATCGTCTCAAAGCCCTCCAAATGTACTCACTAGAAAGAAGACGAGAGAGATATGAAATAATATACACCTTGAAGATACTGGAGGGCCAAGTACCAAATCTACACAGAAAAATAACAATGTACTGGAGTGAACGATATGGAAGAAAATGTAGAATAGAACCAGTGAAGAGCAGAGGTGCCATAGGCACAATCAGAGAACACTGTATAAACATCAGAGGTCCGCGGTTGTTCAACGTCCTCCCAGCAAGCATAATAAATATTGCCGGAACAACCGTGGACATTTTCAAGAGGAAACTAGATTTATTCCTCCAAGGAGTGCCAGACCAACCGGGCTGTGGTGGGTATGTGGGCCTGCGGGCCGCTCCAAGCAACAGCCTAGTGGACCAAACTCTCACAAGTCAAGCCTGGCCTCGGGCCGGGCTTGGGGAGTAGATGAACTCCCAGAACCCCATCAACCAGGTATCAACCAGGTATGGTGAGGAGGTGGGAAGAGGAGAGGTGTTACTGTTTGGAAGGGAAGTCCCCTTCCATTATAACATCAGGCAGTGAGGACCTTTCTGGTGTGCACTCCCTGGCATGTTTTGCCTGCATACCACTAGGTCCTGGTTGTGGCTCACTGCTCGATTTTCTCAAATCTGTCCATGGAAGCTTGTTTTTCCCTTCTTCGCAAGCTGTCTCTGTAATAAGGCATCACATTGTCATTGAAAAGATTAAGGCCTATTACAGCTTTCTCTGGGTGAGTCTTTTCAATAAAAGTTTGCATCTCTTCCCACATCTGACACACCTTCTTAATTTCTGCAGAAAGGACATTCGCTACTGCCTCATCCTCCTCCACTGGAGAAACATCCTCGGCTGAGTCTTCTTGCTGTTCCATTTGAAGGGCTTGGAGTTCTTCATTGTGTTCTTCCACTAACTCCTCCACATCATCATCGTTCAATTCCAAGCCCATTTGCTGGCCCAGAGTAACAATTTCCTGAACAATAGGCGCATCATTTACAGGCTCAAACCCCTCAGTCTAGTTCTGTCACACATTCAGGCCACAATTTTCTCCAGCCAGAGATCAGGGTTCTTTGAGTCACTTCTTGCCAGGCTTTGTCAACGAGTTTTAAAGAACTACAAATGTTAAAATGGTCTTTCCAGAACTCTTTGAGAGTGAGGTTTGTGGCTTCAGTCACTTCAAAACATTTCCGGAAAAGTGCCCTTTTATACAGTTTCTTAAAATTCGCTATGATTTTCTGGTCCACAGGCTGAATTAGAGTGGTGGTGTTAGGAGGAAGGAACTTTATTGTGAGAAATTTACTGTACAGTATCTGTGCATCAATTCATCTTCCAATCCTGGAGGATGAGCAGGAGCATTGTCGAGGAGAAGCAGGGCCTTGAGTGGCAAACCTTTCTCCTGCAGATATTTTCCTATGGTAGGGCACACCACTTCATTCACCCACTCCGAAAAAAAATCTTAGTCACCCTGTGCCCTTTTGTTAGCCTTCCACATCACACACATTTGGTGTTTCTGCACTTTATACTGTTTGAAACCCTTGGATTTTCAGAATGATACACTAGCAAGGGTTTAATTTTCAAATCGCCACTTGCATTTGAACACAGCACAAGCGTAACCCTATCTTTTATAGGCTTGTGTCTGGGCAAGGATTTTTCCTCCTTGGTAATGTATGTCCTCTTAGGCAATCTTTTCCAGAACAGTCCTGTTTCATCACAATTAAAATCTTGTTGCAGTAGGTATCCCTCAGCCTCTGCAAACTCTTTAACCCTTTAACTGCGCAACGCGCCTGCAGGCCCAGGCTTCAGGTGCGCAACGTGCCTCCGGGTATTTGTATTTTTCACGTTCCATTCAAAACTCCCGCGGCTACATGGGGTTCACATCAGCTTCCTCAGGGCTCTTGTAAACAGACGCCATCTTTAAAAAAAATCGTGGTCCATATTCTCAGGTGTGGGAGCCTCAGTAGTGAGTGAGCAACCAAGGCTGGTGCTCGTAGCATGAGCGCACAGCACTGCTGTTCAGCGTGTGACCACAGCATCGCCTAATAATGTCATAATATATATATAACTTGTATTATTTAGCCATGATAGTATTATAGAAGAGCCTGAGTGTGATAATGACTGGGTACAATGTTCAAATATCAGTGATTCAATGCTGTTCACGATGTTCACAGCACTAGCCACAGCACCACAGCATTATTTCGTCCATCTAGGAATCTTCAAACGACTTTTTAGGTTCCTTTTCAAAATAAACTTGTGGTCAATTATTCATTTACAGGAATTTGTGATCAGGATTGTGATTATAATTAGCGTTGAGCGTAGTATTGTGGAAGGAAGAATTGTGGTGAGGGAGGGAGAGAATTCAGGTACCCTCTCTGTGTGGCAGCCACTCTTGTTTTGCTCGCCATACTAACTTCGTGGTTCGCTATGGGGAACACACATGTACATGGGTATATACAGTGTGTGTATGTATATACTGTAACCCCGTGATTATCCGGGATTCGAACATCCGGAAAACGCCCTTATACGGCCAAAATTGTGACCGGATAAAGTTTTCTCAATATCCGGCCAAAATGGCCACAGGAACTGGATAAAAGCTGGTTTGGCCGGATAAAAATTCGTACTGTATTAATCCCGTCTGCCTGTGGCTCTATAGATGCATAGTGAAGGAGGTGGTGGGGTGGATGGGTGGTGTCGGGAGGGTGGGAGGGGAGTGTCGGGAGGGACCACCTGGTTACAGGAATTACCATTAATTTTAGAACAATTAATCATTGCCAAAAACAAATGAAATAAGTACTAGTAATTATGTAATAACAAATAAATAAGTTTCCTAAAAGCAATGTGCACAGACTGAAAGTTTCCATAACCCTTCAAGTTGCGCATCGCATCATATGATGCTTTGACCGACTTGCAGTAAATTGTGCATCGCATCATGTGATGCTTTGGAGTACTACGCAAGATTTAAATGGCCCGCGGATACACAGGGTTCACCACACCTTCATCAGGGCTCTGCAACAGACGCCATTTAAAAAAAAAATCGTGGGCCAAACTACCGGGTGTTAGGGGCCTCAGTATTGAGTCAGCTACCAAGCCTGACGCACGCAGCATGAGCTCACAGCACTGCTGTTCAGCTTGTGACTACAGCATCGCCTAAAAATGCCATAATATACTTGTTCATGCTATTATGTAGCGATGATATTATTACAGAAGACCCCTGACTGTGATAAAACTGACCAGGGTTCTGATAATAACAGGATTGTGGTGATATTTGGTGCTGTGCGCCATGGAGGGAGGAGTAATGCTGTGGGAGGGAGGATGGTGGCGTTGTCTTTTGAGTGTGTGTGGCCACCTTTTATTGACTGCACTCACCATACCAACTTAGTGGTTCGCTATGGTGAACACAAATGTAGATACTTATATATAACGTGTGTATAGTGTGAGATAACAGCGAGAGTAGGAGGTTGGGAAGCCGCCATGTTGGTGAGGGTGGAGCGTCGTCTGCAGGACTTATCATGTTGTTTACTGATGACCACGATGGTCTTTGGGCACCATACCAGTTTACTTGTACAAGTATGGTGAATAAAACAGGTAGATATTTATATATAATGTGTGTATATAGCGTAATAACACCACAAACAGTATTGTTGTAGGAGAAATATTAGTGCGTCTGGCCGTGAGGGCGGCCGCCACCAGCTGACTGTGTGAGTAGCTACATCTCTGTGCCTTTACTCACCATACAAGCTTAGATGTACCAACACTCTCCCCCTCACTGCTTCTATCCCTCCCTGCCTCTCCCCCTCAATGCCTCCTTCCATCAATCACTACCTCCCATCCCTCCCTCAATACCTTCAAGGTTGGTGGCCCGTTGCCATGTGAGGGCCCGCCGATACCGAAACAAACCCAATATCGACCGCCAGACCGGTATATGAGGTTCCAGATACCGGATCTCCCAAACCGGTCAATGGAACCGGCAGATTGGTAAATAAGAGACTGTTAAATAGTCGATACTGTATCTACATGTGTGTTTTACCATAACAAACCACTAAGTTGGTATGCTGAGTCAAAAAGCAGCAAGGAGTGGCCAGCACACCAGCCAGCCACTGGCTGCCACTCACTCCTTCACCAAAATTCTCCTCCCACTATACTGTTTTTGCTTTTATTCACTATATACAGACATTATATATAAGTATCTGCATGTTTTGTTCACCATAGCAAACCACTATGGTGAGGGCCACTATAGTAAGTGCAGACAGCAACAGGTGGCCACACAGATTCGGCAGTCGATGCTTCAGCCCTCCCACCCGCAACATTACTCATCTCACAGCACAGCACAAATTATCACACCAATCCTGCTATTGTCAGAATCCTAGTAATTTTTATCACAGTCAGGGGTCTTCTGTAATACTAACATTGCTAAATAATACCAGTTACATATATTTTTGACATTTTTAGGTGAAGCTGTGGTCACAAGCTGAACAGCAGTGTTGTGAGCTCATGCTGCTTGTGCCAGCCCTGGTGGCTCACTCAGTACCGAGGCCCCCACACCCGGGAATGTTGCCGACAATTTTTTTTTTAAATGGCGTCTGTTTACAAGAGCCCTGCAGAAGGTGATGTGAACCCCTTGTATCTGTGGGCCGTTTAAATAGTACTCCATATTTTTTATGGAGTTATATTATTTTTATTTAAACTTCAGTTTAAATAGCAGGTAGTACTCCAAAACGTTATATTGCGCAGCCGTGCGTCAATTACTCAACATGTCATATAAAGTGTTGTGCAATTTAAGGGTTAACCACCGCACTGTGCAGAGTGCCTTGAGGCATTAGATTGGGGGTACGCAGAGCACCAGATTGGGGGTTAGATCGGGGGTGCGCAGAGTGGTGCTCTTAGGTATAGGGAGCGATTCAAAACTTCTGCGGGTATACGAGGCTCGCATCCTGTGTCTCAGAACTCCTTTAAACAGACCCCATTTTTAAAGAAAATCGTTCTTAAGTGTGAGAGCCTCAGTACTGAGTTAGCAACCAAGGTTGGCACACAGTTTGCCACCAGACTAGTACCCGAGCTGAGAGGTATGAGCTACGAGGAGAGGTACGGAATTAAACCACTTCGCTGGAAGACACAAGAGTTAGGGAGGACATGATCACCACATTCAAGATTCTCAAGGGAATTGATAGGGTAGATAAAGACAGGCTATTTAACACAAGGGGCACACACACTAGGGGACACAGGTGGAAACTGAGTGCCCAAATAAGCCACAGAGATATTAGAAAGAACATTTTTAGTGTCAGAGTGGTTGACAAATGGAATGCATTAGGAAGTGAGGTGGTGGAAGCTGACTCCATACACAGTTTCAAGTGTAGATATGATAGAGCCCAATAGGCTCAGGAACCTGTGCACCTGTTGATTGACGGTTGAGAGGCGGGACCATAGAGACAGAGCTCGACCCCCGCAAGCACAATTAGGTGAGTACAGCATGAGCTAACAGCATCGCTGTTCAGCTTGTGACCACAGCATCGCCTAAAATTGTAAAAATATATATGTAACTGGTATTATTTAGCCATGATAGTATTAGAGAGGAGCCTGACTGTGATAAAGACTGTGTACAATTTCCAGATATCAGTGAACACAATGCTGTTGTGGGATAGGTTGGACATGTATATGAGTGGGAAGTTATAAATAGGAGCTGCCTCATATGGGCCAATAGGCCTTCTGCAGTTACCGTTATTCTTATGTTCTCATGTTCTGTTCAAGATGTTCACAGCACTATGCAGGTAGCCACAGCACCCTACCATTGTTTGGTCCATCTTAGAATGTTGAAATGAATTCTCATGTTCCTTTACAGAATAAACTTGTGGAAAATGATTAATTTACAGGATTTAGTGACCAGGATTCTGATAATAGCAGGATTGTGGTGATAATTAGCCCTGTTCGCAGTATGGTGGGAGGAGTAATCTTGGTGAGGGAGGGAGGGAGGGAGGTAGCGTCGTCTACTGATTCTGCGTGGCAGCCTGTTATTGTCTGGACTCAGCATACCAGCTTAGTGGTTCGCTATGTTGAAAACAAATGTAGATTCTTATACTGTATATGATGTGTGTGTATATAGTGTAATAACAGCAAAAGGAGTATGTCGGGAGAAGGAATGTTGCGGAGAGAGGTGTTGGTGAAAGAGGGAGTGAGGTGGCGTCTGCTAGTGACCCTGAGAGCTTTATCGCTCAGCGCCCATTATTTGCTCAACTTCTCAGCTCCATCATGGCTATAGTATGTCACATACAATATTTAATTTTATTTTGCCGTGATCAGAGGCTACAATTTAACAAGAGAAAATAATTTTTTGCGCAGAATTTATTTTCGGCTCACCACAGAATTGTCCTTTATTATGGCCGTACAGCATGGTGGTTAAGTCTAGCCAGCCTGCTATCTGTCCGCACGCCCATGGCGTTAGGAAGTTTGCTGCTTTGGCTGCCGTGTTTGCCATTTCTTGGGTCAATATTCAGGCGCAGTGCTTTTGGAGGTCGAAAAGTTCTCAGTGATCCCTGGAGGCTCCCAGTCACCCTCCCTCCCTCCCTCCTGCTGATGTTTTTTTTTTTCTCATTGTTTGGATGCTTAGCTTCCGAACTGGATTGCTAGGTAGCCAGCACAAGGGGTCCGGGGCTCCCCCATCACCCTCTCGGGGAGGGGATGGCTGTGCTTACGAGTGGTGCGACGGCAAAGTGTGATGTTTGCTTGTTTCCCCTGTTAACTTGGGACTGGTGGGTGTTTTGCCTCTCCGGTTTTTGGTTGCAGTTTTCTTACCATGTGGGGTCTGTTTTGTTATGCCTACTTTTCTGGGTGCCTAACCCCATTGGATGGCAGATAAGGAAAACCCCCAACCATGGGGTGTTTGCCAGGGCCATTCCTCCCTGTACCTCTCTGAGGGGGGCCAGGTTCTGGTTCATGGTCCCCGGTAGGCTGAACTCCATTGACTAATGCCCTGATCGAGCTCAAGTCATTTCCAGTGCTGTGCCTTGTGGTGTGGTCCTGTTCTGTGGTGGTGTGTGAACCAGGAGTAATTTCACAAGTACTCGGGGCTGCATATGCCTAGGGTTCCTTTCCCTTGGTGCCCAGTAGGTATTGCCCTTGTGGCTTGGGGTTATCTTCCACAAGTCGCTTGGGGTCTGCCTCTGTAGAATCTTTTGCTTCTCGGTAATTGCTTAATTGCCTTGGTGTCAGCTGGGGTGTTTCTTGCACCACTTGTTTTGTCACTGGTAGGGGCGCAAGGTACTGTGCAGCTAGTTTTCACCGGGTCGTTGTCCCTCATGCAGGGGTTTTCTTTTATTTTTGTTTCCTGCCTGGTGGGGGTCTGCCCCTTGGTGTTGGTACCCCTTCTATATAAATTGGTGGTCCTACTAGGTCCCTGTGAGTGTACACCTCCCAAGGGTTCAACTGTTAGTAGTTCGCTGGATAGTTTGGGGTGCCAGTTATCAGTATCTTGCCTGGGCTTCCCTTAGCAGAGCATGTAAGGGCCCTGGAAACCCCCTTTAGGGCTCCGTGGTCCGATGGATGCATTCTCTGGGTCCCATCTCACTTCGTGTGAGTTTGAGGGTTGCTCTGTCCCCTTGTCTCAGGATGACAATCACCAATTTGTGCCTCCCTCATGCTGCCTGTTGGGTCCGTGACACCTTTGACCCGGAGTCCTGCGAGTGGTTTTCCTTGCTTGTACTCCAGTTCATCCAATCCACTGATCTTAATACTCGGGTGCAGGCAGCTTCGGCGTTGCATGCATGTTTTAGGTTGCTGCAGTGCGCTGGGTTGGTTACTAACCCGGATGCCCCGAGCCTGCCCAGTTTTGCATATAGGGATTCGAACTTGGGGTTGTTATCGCCTCAACTTTGTTTCGTCCATGCCTCCCTTGTCCTTCCCCTGCTGTTCTTCGACCCTCTGCACCCAGTTCTGAAGTGTTTAAGGGTTTCAGAGTCAGGGCAGGGTTTAGTTGGTGGTGAGATTCGGGCAGTTTCAGGGGATGCTCCTTCTGGTGTGATGACGGAGGCATTCGAGCCTTTTTCTCCAGCCGGTGCTTCTGGGTGTGACCAGTGGGCCCTGTTTGTTCCAACTTTTCCGGTGGACTCTGCCTTATCTCTTGAGGCACAGGGTTTGCAGGACGACTCGGCCTCGGGTCCTAATGTGGAGGTTCCCGAGGCAAGGGAGGGGGTTGACTTGGGGGGGCTTGGGCTCCATTTGACCCCGCTTGGGTGTTGGTACCCTATGAGCGAGGCTTGTTGTTGCAGGGGGGTGGGGTTTTCTTATCCTCTCCCTCCCTATACGATTTTGATATAGCATCAACCCCTCCCCGGGATCCTTCTGGTACTTCTGTTCCTCGCTTCCGGAGGTTTTCGGCTTCCCGCATCGTGCCCCATTAGGTGCGGGAGGCCATTGTGGCTCGAGGCCATCTCTGCACGACCTGGATTGTGCCTCGATAATGGATCCTGCCTCATTTGTGATCGGTTTTTCCTTTCTTTACTGGGTGCGTTACGAGGTTCCGGAGTCGTCCTCTTTGGCAAAATAGCCTGTATTTTCAATGGCGGTATGACATACGTTCTGTCGGTCCCACATGCTTCAGTGGCGAGAGGCCCTGACAGTTGTTCAGATTTACCCGGGGGGCGAGATTGAACGCTTCACTGCTTGTTTGTAGCAGTGTCACGGACATCCCTGTCCTTCTTTGGGATGTCAGCCTGTGTAGCTTCGCGTGCAGGTTCCCTTCCTTTCGGCTACCCTGGTTGCTGAGGACTTATATACTCATCTGTGACCATTAGGCTTCGGTCTTGCGTTTCTTTTCCCTTCTCAAGCTGTCTTCGGACTGGCTTAAGGAGGACATGGAGGGGTTGGTTGCTGATCCTAGTTCTGGTGCGTTGGTCGCAGTGGTGCGGGCATCGGCTGCCTTGTTGAAGCTGTTTGTGCCGATCCTGAGGGAGGCAGTGTCTCTGTTTTTTGCTTCTCGTTTTGGGTGCCATCAGGCGGTGCTCGCTCAATCCTTAGAATCCGCTTGAGCTCTGGCTCTTAGGTTTTCTATGCCCATTTTGTCCTTTCTGTTTGCAGAGTATGCGATGGTGCAGTTTCTGCAAACGGAGGTTTCTAGTTGTCGTCCCATCTTGGACTTTTTGGTTCTTAGGGGGGCCCGTGGGGTTTCTTCCCAAAAGGGTTATGCCCCAGGGCTCGAGGTTCCTCTTGTCGTGGTATGCCAGTGGTGCCATTTTCAGAGTCGGAACAGCCTTTTGGGCCGACGACGTCTGGTTGGAGCGGTAATTGCTCTGCTCATCTATCGGCTTTTCATAAGGGGCTTCGGCCCTTTCATTGGTCATCCTATTGACGAGGCAATTGGGGGGGAGAGGTTCGTACAGTTTGCTCACGCCTGGTCCCGCGATTTGTCGGCTTTTCGGGTCTCTTCATGCGGCTTGCAGTGGCATTGGGTGGCCCCTCCTTCTTCGGGGGGCTTGGAGCTGGCAGGGCAGGCTCTCTCTCTCTGTTGGGTCATCTTGGAGTGGGTTTGCTTGGGTGTGGACAAAAGTCCTCATCCCTCAGGTCGGTTTCCCGCCTGTTTCTGGTTCTGAAACGAGACTGTGCAAACTTGCGGTACATTCTGGACTTGTTCCATCTGAACCCCTGGGTCTATTGCTCCTGTTTTCGGATGACTTCTTTGTCCCAGGTCCGGCTTCTCTTGGAAGCGAGCGCTTGCATGGTGCCCCTGGAGCGAGTGGCGACCTCCTCCCGTGAAAGTCCCTCTTGTTTTTATCTTTGGTTAAGTAGCTCCGGGAAGCCAAAGGGGCTCCCCCAGAAAACTAGCGTTGAATGTAATGAAACACCATTTTTTGGGTTAGACCTGGAGTCTTCCCGGCAACCCTCCCTTCCTCCGGTCGGAGGTTTTTCACAGTTTTTGACATCCAGCCTCTGAACTTGGGGGTGATAGCCGGTGTGGGAGGTCTGGAGCTCCCCCTTCCCCCTTCTGCAGAAGTGGGAAGCTGCACTGACAGTGGCACGGAGATGGTTGTGACATCATGCTCGTTTGTTCGTTTTTAGTTTGGAGAGTTCTTCTCAACAGTTTGGCTTTCAGTAGCAATTTCTGGAGGGAGCCCCTACGGCTCCCCGGAGCTATCCATGGCTGATATGGATACCCTAACTATTTTGCATCAGTCGATGTGGGTGGAGTTCTAGGCCTACCGGGGACCACGAGCCAGAACCTAGCCCCCTCAGAGAGGCACGGGGAGCAATGGCCCATAGAATTGCACATGTGATTTGGAGCATTCTGTATCTGCCATTGATCGGGACAGGCACCCAGAAAGGTAAGCCCCACAAAACAAACCCCTATTCTGGTTAACAACAAAAATCGACAAACGAGTGGACAGAACTCCCCCAGGAAAACAAACTAACAAGCATGATGTCACACGAGCCGCGCCGCATGTCTGCGCAACTCCCCTCTCCCCGTGAGGGGGAAGGGGGAGCCCCAGACCCCTGCGCCGTCGATCCCCGCCCCAGTTCCTCGGCTGATGGGATAATGCACGGTCGTGTGGCTCCAGCTCCGGTCTTGTCTCAGTGCTGTGACTTGTTTGCAGTGCTGCTCCTACGGTGGTCAGTGTGAGCTGGGAGTAGTATTCTCAGGTACTCGGCCTGCATGTGCTTAGGGTCACCTTCCCTGAGTGCCCTGTAAGTACCACCCTTGGGGCTTGGGGTTGCCTTCCACAAATCACCTTGAGTCTACCTCTGTTGGCTTTTTGCTGCTTGGCATTTAGCTGCCCCAAGTGTTTGGGGGTTTTCCTCCCTTGTTTACCTTGGTAGGGGGGTCTGCCTTGTGTTCCCCCCCCCCCTTATATTAGGTTTGTTTGTGTGGTGGCACCCCCCTGCTTCGCCCTCATGGGTGGACACGTCCCGTGGGTTCAGCTTTAGCAGTTTGCTTGGTAGTTTGGGGCGCCAGTTGGCAGTGCCCTGCCTGGGATAACCCTTAGCAGACCCAGTCTAGGAGCCCTGGGAAACCCCCCGGGGGCTCTCGGGTCCGATAGTGGAGACCCTTGCATCCCCTCTCGCTTTGTGCGAGTTGAGGGTTGCTCTGTCCCTTTGTCTTAGGGTGACTCTCCTTGTGTTTTGCCTCCGTCATGCTGCCTGTTGGGTCGGTGACACATTCGACCCTGAGTCCTGCGAGCTTTGTTTGCTTGTTCGTGACTCCATTCACCCAGTCTGCTGATGAATTCCCGTGGGTGCAGGCAGCTCGCGCGTTGCAAGGTAGGTTGTTGCAACGCGCTCGGGTTTGTCGCTTCCTAGGACGCCACTGATGCTGCCCCACTTTGTGTAGGGACCCAGACTTGGGGGTTTTGGTTGCTTTGGCCTTGGTTCCTTCGGCCTTGGTTCCTTCCACTCCCCCTTGTTTTTCTCCTCCTGCTTCCGGCCCCTACGCATCTGCAGGCTTCGGGGTCGAGGCGGGGTTAGAGGTTCTGAGACTTGGGCAGTTTCGGGGGTTGCCCCGTCCGGGGTAGCTGCGGAGGCATTTGAGTCTGTTCCTCCAGGCCGATGCTCCGGGGTCTTAACCAGTGGGCCCCTTCTCTTCCAGCTCTCGGCTGCCCCGGCTTTTTCTTGTGGGGCCGGGGCTTTGGAGGGCGACTTGGCCCTGGGGCCTGTTGTAGAGGCTCCTAGGGTTGGGGAGGGGGGGCTTTGGGCTCCATTGCACCTCGCCTGGATTTCCGTCCTTCTGAGCGGGGCTTACTGTTGCGAGGAGTGGGGTTTTCTTTCCCCCGTACTGCGTACTCTTTGGGCTTGGGTTCTGCTCCTCCCCGGGTCGGTTCCGTGTCCCTGTGGTTTTTCGGTTCTGTCTTCCAGAGGTTTTCGGCTACCCGCATCTCTTCGCCTGTGGTGCAGTTGGCCTTTGCGGTTTACCTCCTGCGTGTCCCGGAATTTGCCTCCATACTGGTTCCTTGTAACTGTTTGGGCTCCTTGTAGCTGTTTGCGCTCCTTTGTAGCGGTTTGGGCTCCTTGTAGCGGTTTGGGCTCCTTGTAGCGGTTTGGGCTCCTTGTAGCGGTTTGGGCTCCTTGTAGCAGTTTGGGCTCCTTGTAGCGGTTTGGGCTCCTTGCCGCCGGTTGGGCTCCTTGCCGCCGGTTGGGCTCCTTCCCGCCGGTTGGGCTCCTTGCCGCCGGTTGGGCTCCTTACCGCCGGTTGGGCTCCTTTGTAGCGGTTTGGGCTCCTTGCCGCCGGTTGGGCTCCTTGCCGCCGGTTGGGCTCCTTGCCGCCGGTTGGGCTCCTTGCCGCCGGTTGGGCTCCTTGCCGCAGGTTGGGCTCCTTGCCGCCGGTTGGGCTCCTTGCCGCCGGTTGGGCTCCTTGCCGCCGGTTGGGCTCCTTGCCGCCGGTTGGGCTCCTTGTCGCCGGTTGGGCTACTTCTCGCCTTGATGGGCTACTTTTCTTTCGCGTCCTGCGCATATGCTGTGGGAGTTTGTTTTGGCTCCGGGCGGTGTGCACACGTGGTGTTCTGCATCCATTTCTCTCAGGGGGCTTCGCCTCTCGCTCTTTTCTTAATACAATCCGTGCCCCGTTGCTTTGGGGGTGTTCTGGAGTGCCGCTGTGGGGAAGTCACAAGGTTTTTTCCCTGCATTCTAGGGTGGGGAGCCTCCTTCGCTGCTCCCCTTCTCCTCTCCAGCATGGGTACCCTGGCCGCCTCCGGCGGCTATGGACTCATAGGCTTGCGTCATGGCCCACAGAGCCTATGTTCTGCAGGTGGGTTGGTGCGGTATGGCGTCTCCTTCGTCCTGACGCTGTTTTTGTTTTTGGAAGTAGGAATGGGTGTACATACATACTTGAGAACGTGGACCGTACCACCCGAGGTGCCTACTGCAGGGCTATTAGCCCATACAGGGCAGCTCTTGTTCTCTACACCTGATTCCCTCCTCGGTTCATGAGTGTCTGCGGGTGGCCTCTTGGCCCATCTGAGACGGCTCCTGCCTGTACTCCTCCTGCCCCTCTCCTATGCTTGTCTAACCTTGCTGGAGTTCGGGGCCCCGCCTCCACCTTGTTCCACGGTGCAACAGTGGGGTTGCCTGTTCGGTGGTACGTTTTCCTGTGTCGAGGGCGTTTTGTGCTCGCCTCCTTGTGCTTGCAGGATTGGGTTCTGGCTCTTTGGTTCCGCCTCTCCCCTGTCGTTCGGTTGTCGAGCGGATTCTGTGCTTCATGGGCGCTCTCGTTTCTGCTCTTGGGGCTGTGTATGGGGACAGCCCTAGTTGGGCTGCCTAATGTGTTCCTTCGATTGCCTGTTCCACTGCATCACGTTTCTTCTACCGTCTCTGTGGCTCAGTTGGGTGCTCGGTTTCCGCCTGTGTCCCCTTGTGTGCCACTCATGTTCCGATTTATCTTTATCTTCTCTGTTGCTTCCTCAGGGAGTGTGGTGACGTTCTGCTGTGGTTTTGGTACTGCGGCTGCGTGTCGGGGTTGGTTGTGGCATTTTGTTCGGCCCTTCCGTGCTCCTTCTGGGGCCCTCCTTCCTTGCCGGTCTTGCTGTGCCGGGCCTGGTTTTTCCATGTTCCTTGGATTCTCTGTCCTGTCCTCGTTGTCCTCGCCTCGTTGAGCTGGCTGGGGATGAGCTTGGGGTCTTCGTCTCGCCCCTCGCCTATCCTCCGATTTTGGTTCAAGTTCCAGAGCCTAGTGGCTCCCTTCCTTAGTGTTTTTCACGGCTGCCCCGGGGTTTTTCTTGACGCTGGGGCTTTGGGGGGACAGCTCGGCCCCAGGGCCTGCAGGGTGGGTTCCCGGGGCTGGGGGGGGGGGCTAACGTGAGGGGCCTCAGGCCCCGTTGGTCCCCGCCGGGGTATTTCTACCCCTCTGGGCGGGGCTTGCGGTTTTGTGGTGTGGGGTTTTTCTGTTCCCCCCTTTCCGCACGTGCTTTGTGGGCGTCGGCCCCTCCCTGGGCTCGGTTTCCTTGTCCATTGTGCCCTTTGCTTCTGTCCTGTCGGTGGGTGTTTTTCTACGGTCTTCGCCCCTTTTTTCCGGGACGGGCCTTCTCCGTCATGTCCCCCTCTTCTTGGGGTTTCTGCATGACTTTTGGTCTCGGGTGTGATGGGGTTTTTGTGCCTTCGTCCTTTGTGTTTGCTTCTTTTTGTTCTCGAAGGTTCGGGGCGGTTTTGCTCCTTCCCGTTTTCTGGTACGTCTGTCGTCATTCGGTTGAGCTTCCCTCTGGTCTTTTCTAAGGCTTGTGGGTCCTATTCCAGGCAGTTTCTGGGTGTTTGGCCTTGTTATTCTGTTCATATCTCTTCTCTTAGCGCCTGTCTCGGCACTACTCATTTTCCTGGGGGCGATTTTGCTCCTCTTAATGAGTCTTTTCGCTCCTGCCCTTCTGCGGGATGTTGGTGCGGGGCGGCTCCTTATGCGGGATCCTTCCCTGTCGGCTGAACTTGTGGCGGTGGACTTGCATGCTTGTGGCATTTTGGTTTTGGTCCTGCATTTTCTTTTCCCTCCTGGGGCTCTCATAGGATTGGCTTGCGGAGGATGTATAGGCACATGGGGCCGTTCCTGGGTCTGGCACCTTGGTTTCTGCTGCTAGCTTTTGGTATCGATGTTCCTTCTGTGCCGTTTCGCAGGCTGTCTCGTGCATTGTTTCACCTCCGGCCTGCTCGTGCACTGCCTGTGCCGTTCTGGTCTTTGGACCGGGTGCTCTCCTGTTTTTCTTCTCCTTGGTTGTTGTGGCTCCTTCGGTTCAGGTTGGCTTTGCCTCGGCTCTCTTTTTATGTTGGCATTGGCCTCTGGGGGTCGTGTGGCAGAGCTTCATGCTCTTCTCAGGCGCAGTGGTTTTTGGCTCCTGTGGTCGTGGTCATAGGTCTCTTCGTCTGCAGCCGTTCTCCCTTTTTCTAGCGAATGATGTGCCTGCTGCTTTCCGGAGGGGTCCTTGGGTTGTCTCAACTTCGTGTTGAGGTGTGGTTCACCGACCGCCTCCCGGGTATGTCCCCTTGTTTTCTTAGGTAGTCTTTGGTGAATAAGCTCCGGAAAGCCGTAGGAGCTCCCCCCAGAAAACCAGCGTTGAACGTAATGAAACGCCATTTTCTGGGTGAGTCCCGGAGGCTCCCCAGCACCCTCCCGCCCTCCGGTCGGCGTTTTTTTTGCGGTTTTGATATCCAGCCTCAGAATTGGGGCGGGGATCGCAGGCGCGGGGGTCTGGGGCTCCCCCTTCCCCCTCCCGGGGAGGGGGGAGTTGCGCAGACATGCGGCGGCGAGGCTCGTGTGACATCATGCTTGTTAGTTCATTTTCCTGGGGGAGTTCTGTCCACTCGTTTGTCGATTTTTGTTGTTAACCAGAATAAGGGTTTGTTTTGTGGCGCTTACCTTTCTGGGTGCCTGTCCCAGTCGATGGCAGATATAGAATGCTCCAAATCACATGTGCAATTCTATGGGCCATTGCTCCCCATGCCTCTCTGAGGGGGACCAGGTTCTGGTTCATGGTCCCCGGTAGGCCTAGAACGCCACCCACATCGACTGATGCAAAATAGTTAGGGTATCCATATCAGCCATGGATAGCTCTGGGGAGCCTCCGGGACTCACCCAGAAAATGGCGTTTCATTACATTCAACGCTGGTTTTTTTAATCAGATAGGGTTTGCTTTGGAGTACCCACCTTTCTTTGGTGCCTGTCTTGGTCGATGGCAGACATAGAATGCTTCCAACCTCACGAGGCTTTCTATAGGCCATTGCTCCTCGTGCCACTCTGAGGGGGGCCTAGGTTCTGGTTTGTGGTCCCTGTTAGGCCTAAGAACTCCATTCACTTGGCTGATGCCACGG
Source organism: Procambarus clarkii (assembly GCF_040958095.1). Taxonomy (NCBI): domain Eukaryota; kingdom Metazoa; phylum Arthropoda; class Malacostraca; order Decapoda; family Cambaridae; genus Procambarus; species Procambarus clarkii. Next base: position 25,808,179 of record NC_091225.1, read on the forward strand.
TCTAATTCACTCATATCAGCCTGGATAGCTCCAGGGAGCCTCTGGTCTCACCCAGAAGATTGCATTTCATTACATCAATGCTGGTCTTTTAGGTCCTAGATAGACAGTTGGCCAACCATCTCTTTCCTGTAGAATCTCTGTGATTCATAAAAACTAAGTAGATTTGTTACACAGGATCTTCCTGTTCGAAAACCATACCGTCTGTCCATTATGATGTCATTATTGTATTCTCCAGGTGTTCTACCCATTGTTGTGTTAACAACAATGGATCAACCCATTTGGTGTTAGCTATTTTTTTCTAATGTTTTAACTACCATACTTGTTAATGATACGGGTTTATAATTTAGAGGGTCTTCTCGGATACCATTTTTGTAGATTGGAATTATGTTTGCCTTTTTATATGTAGTGTATCTGCTAAGATTCCTGTGCGCAGGGATTGGTACCTGTTTACAGTCTGCTGGCTTCTATATTTTACCTATACTGTTTATCTTTGTTTTATTTGGAGAAAGACCCATTATAGTATTGGAATTATTAAAAAAAAAGCCTATTTGGGAAATCTTTACTAGATTTCAAAGATTCTGTATTTGGTATTTGTTGACTTTAAACGACTTGTCATCTCTCAATCCTTTCTTTCACAGCTCCTACAGTCACCAGAAGAATAATACCTGCAGTGTCAGGACCCAGTGGTATTGAATAATACCTGCAGTGTCAGGACCCAGTGGTATTGAATAATACCTGAGGAATAATACCTGCAGTGTCAGCATCCACACACACTGTCAGATATACTGCATACATGTTGTCAGCAGCATTATGAAACACATTATGGTGTAAGAAATACTACATGTAGACTGTCTTCAGCACTCTCATGTGAATGACTATATGTATTATCAATATGTCATGCATTATTAACATCTCATGTGAATGACTATATGTATTATCAATATGTCATGCATTATTAACATCTCATGCACTATGGTAACAAAGAAAATGTGTATTTAAATTAAATTTGGTGTATCATTAATTTTAAAATCTCAGTATTTATTAGTTCATTGTGTATGTGGTACAGTATTGTTTTTAATACTATTGTTTGGCAAGAAAACATTTTAAGATTTTCAAATTAATTATTTTTATAATCAGGTTCTAATATAAAAAAGTTTAATGTATATTTTCAGTTTTAAAACATTACATACTTTTTCTCCTATGTGAGCCATTGTAAATGTTGAGAAAGCATTTAAAATAAATAATCTTTATACTGTATAGTAATTATGAATTTTTTCTTAGGTAATTTGCTCTTAAGCTCAAAAGGCTCTCCAAATAAGATAATATATCAGTGTTCTTAATGCACAGAATTTATTTATTTATTTACATATGTACATGAATGGTATAGGGGATTTAAAAATAGCAATGTGCATGGTACATTGGATCAGTAAGTTCTTGTAAAAATCTACATACATATATTTTTGCAAATGACAGACCACATGAGGGTCCACTGTACCTGACTCTTGTGCTGTGGTTATATTTATAATAAGACATCCATCAGTTCTGTGGTTATATATTATAATAAGACATCCCTCAGTTCTGTGGTCATATATATAATAAGACATCCCATAGTTCTGTGGTGATGTTTATAATAAGGTTCTGTAGTGAAACATCTTAATACTGTGGCTGTATTTATAATAAACCATCCCTCTCTGCTGTTGCTATATGTACAGTATGATAAAACAGTATAATTATAAATAAATTTATAATATATTTAATTTTCCTATACAAAGACATTTTGCTAAATCTTAAAAAAAAAAAAAAATTGCCACAAGATTTGTTTGTAATGTTACAAAGTTATACACGGACACTTAACTTTCCTGCTGGTGAACGCATGTGGAGACGTAGATTTGTATGTTTGCTTTTACACTTGCTGATTCACAGGAAGTATTGTAGAGTATATTTTATGTCTAGCACATTTTATAATATAATAAGCACAATATTATCTTACTATTTATGAATAATTCCTGTGGTTTACATATTGTAACTTTTTTCCATTCTCTTGTGTCTTTGACAAGTAATTAAATTGCTTTATATTCCTACAAAAGTTAGATTATTCCAATTGCTTATCTGATATTGAGTGCCATCTGTTGACAACAGAGTTAACACTATAACCTGTGTGCTCTATTCTGGTTACTCTATACTGATTACTATGTAGTTACTTGAATTATTTATGTATCCGACAGTCCAAGTGTTTTTGGCATCTCTTAACAATATTTGCTTTAGTAATAAATAAAAGCTCATGCATTTAAAATTATATAAAAAATATATTACTAAGATTTATAAAGAACACAACAATTTATAAAGGAGACAAATACTAGTAATAATTGTCTACAAGACTTAACTAATGAAATGTAGAATATTTCATTAGATAATACTTGCTTTTTGGATCAAATAGCTGTAAAGGTTTATACAATCAAGAAAACTGTAAAAATATTTATTCAAAAGAAAAATGTCATCAGTGTTGAATGTTTAAAATTATATTATGAAAACATCTCGCATAATAGCATACAAAACATTTAGAGAAAAAAAATAAATACATTGTCTAAACTACTTTAAAAAATATCAAAATATAAATAAGTGACCGTTCAGGAGAAAAGTCATATCACTGTAGAATGTGCCTGAAAGACTTTAAAAATAAATTATGGCTAATAACACACACACAAGGATTCATAAAGGAGAGAAACCATATCACTGTTCAGTATGTCAAAAAAACTTTTCACTTAAATCATCTCTAATAACACACATGAGGATTCATACAGGAGAGAAACCATATCACTGTTCAGAATGTCAAAAAGATTTTTCACTTAAATCATCTCTAATAACACACATGAGGATTCATACAGGAGAGAAACCATATCACTGTTCAGTATGTCAAAAAAACTTTACGCGAAAATCATATCTAATAACACACATGAGGATTCATACAGGAGAGAAACCATATCACTGTTCAGAATGTCAAAAAGACTTTTCACTTAAATCAAATCTAATAACACACATGAGGATTCATACAGGAGAGAAACCATATCACTGTTCAGAATGTCAAAAAGACTTTTCACTTAAATCAACCCTAATAACACACATGAGGATTCATACAGGAGAGAAACCATATCACTGTTCAGAATGTCAAAAAGACTTTTCACTTAAATCAAATCTAATAACACACATGAGGATTCATACAGGAGAGAATGCATATCACTGTTCAGTGTGTCAAAAAGACTTTTCACAAAAATCATCTCTAATAAAACACATGAAGATTCATACAGGAGAGAAACCATATCACTGTTCAGAATGTCAAAAAGACTTTTCACTTAAATCAACTCTAATAACACACATGAGGATTCATACAGGAGAGAATGCATATCACTGTTCAGAGTGTCAAAAAGACTTTTCACTAAAATCAATCTCTAATAAAACACATGAGGATTCATACAGGAGAGAAGCCATATCACTGTTCAGTGTGTCAAAAAGACTTTTCACAAAAATCATCTCTAATAAGACACATGAGGATTCATACAGGAGAGAAACCATATCACTGTTCAGAATGTCAAAAAGACTTTAAACAAAAATCAAATCTAATAAAGCACATTAGGATTCATACAGCATAAGTCATTTGAATATTGTCAAAAACACACAGAAATCACAATAGCGTGATGCATCAATGAACAAATCCACAAGGACCGTGACGAGGATTTGAACCTATGTCTTAGATCATCGCAGACGCTGCCTTATCGACTGAGCTACGACATGGTAAAAAGAGTTGAAACCAGAAGTTTTACTGAACTTACTTGAATCCTGCAGCCTCTTCGAGACACAAACCAGGGTTTTACACAACTCCCCCATGCACTCTAGCTATGTCAATAGGCCGTTCTACCTCTTCTGACGGTTCAAATCCTCGTCACGGCCCTTGTGGATTTGTTCATTGAAGCATCACGCTATTGTGATTTGCGTGTGTAATGAAGTGAGGGGAAGAGGTAGAACAACCAAAGAACTCACTTCTCTTGAAGAACTTGTGCTCACTTCTCTTCATTTATAACTAGTGAATTCTGGCAAACCCACTCATGTTGATTCCCCACCCTTTCCTGTATTGATCTTTCTGCTCATCTTCTCTTTATATGGACTTCACTTGGCGGGTTCTTGATGACCTACATAACAGTGACCTTTTCCCCATCCTTCTCACTTTTCTTTTCTTCTCACCCTCCCCTCTCCTTCCCTAGGTGGAAGTTTGACAAGGCTGTTTGGAACCTCTTTACCTTTGTGTTACTCTTTCCAACCTCTTTGATTTTCCTCTTTCCCGAGCCCCCCTCCTCCTTTCATGACAGTTTTTGATGCTGCCCTCCTCGCTCTACCTCCCGGGGTTCACAGAAGTGTGTTCCCTGGTGGAATGCAGCCTGTGCTCAGGCTGTCCACTGTAAGCGTGCGGCATGGAAGAAACACCGTTGTTGATGGACGCCTGATTCTTTGCTTTTGCGCCAGAAGTCAAGTGTAGTGGCCCGTAGGGCCATCTGTATGACTAAGAGTGAGAGTTGGAGATCTTTCATTTCCACTATTATGTCTAACACCCCTCTGCCCCTGATCTGGGAGGAAATCTGCAAGTTAGTGGGTAAGTTTTTTCCAGATGTCTTGCCAGTTCTTCACCTCTGTGGTTCTGTTGTGGCAGATCCGGTCTCGGTCAAAACCGAACTGGGCTCACACTTTTCAACTGTTAGCTCCGATTCTCATCTTCCTCCTTTCCTTACTCTTAAGCCTCTTCTTAAATCTTGTCACTTAGATTTTCAAACGCCTCTTCATCTTCTCTATAACGCTCCTCTCTCTCTCAGAACTCCAGTCTGCCCTGGCCTTCTGCGGTTCTACAGCGGCGGGTTCATTTGATATTCATTATGTAATACTTTGACATCTCCCTCCATACATATTTCAGTATTTCCTGAATGTTTATAACAGTGTCTGGGAGTTGTCATCAGTTCCCAAGGACTGACTTGAGGCGGTTATTCTTCCTATTTGAAAACCTAGTTCTCTGTGGTCATTCCCTAAAGACCTTTGCTCCATTGCTTTAATGAGTTGTGTCTGCAACCTCTTTAAATGTATGGTCAGTGTCTGTCTGATATGGTTCTTAGAATGCTATCGCCCCCCCCCCCTCTCTCCTTCTCAATTTGGCTTTCGCAAGTGTTGCTGCATGACTGATGTCCTCCTGAACTTAGAGGTCTATGTTTGTACTACCTTTGCTGTGAAGACCTTCGTGGTTGCAGTCCTTTTGGACCTGGAAAAGGCGTATGACACCACCTGGAGATACCACATTCTGTTCCAACTCTGTTCTTTTGGCCTTCGTGGCAATCTCCCTCTCTAACTCAAGATCTTCCTCTCTTGTCGTTCCCTTAGAATGAGATTCTAAGGGAACCTCTCTGCCTCTTTTCGGCAATACGAAGGTGTACCTCAAGGTTGTGTTCTGAGCACTACTATTTTCCTGGTAACCCTCAATGGTCTTCTTTCCTCCCATCCCTCTGGCATTTTCTCAGCTCTCTATGTTGATGATCTTACCCTCTGCTGTCAAGGTGATGACTCGCCTTTTCTCCAATGGCGGCTTCAACTTGCGATTGATACCATGTTGTCCTGGGCCACCAATCATGGCTTCAAGTTCTCTCCAACTAAGACTTGTGCTATGACCTTTACTTGGAAGCAGGTCGTTCTTCGACCCCACTCTGTCCTCTTTATAGTAATCCTCTTTTATAAAGGATTCTGTTAAACTTTTTGAGTTAATCTTTGACACTTGCTTGTCTTAATCACCCCTTATCTCTTACCTTCGAGTTGAATGCTTCAAAGCCCTTAACTTACTTAAGGTCTTGTCCCATACTTCCTGGGGAGCTGAAGGGCGCATGCTGCTTGCTCTCTTTACATTCCTTTCTCATGCTGTCTAAACTCAATTACGGCTGTCCTGCTTACTCTTCTGCCTCCCCCCTCCCTGTTCAGCTCGTTGATGCCATGAGGGGGGCTTAGTGGGCGGCTGCTGGAGTGTAATGCTCCTTGGGACACTCCTCTGCCCTTTTGTAGCCTTGTGCTCCTGCTGCTATCCTCTCTAATTGTGCTGAACAACTTTTCCTTTTCCTTCTGTTTCGTTTTTCTCCCCCCTCTTCTCCTATCTGCTTGTCGTTTTCTGCCGACCTTTTGCTTGTTTTGGTTATTCCTTTGGACTACTTCTATTTTGACGCCCGGGTGCTTTAGGAGGCATACTCCTGCACCCGTAGAACTGTAGTACCCAAAGTCGAGAGCGAGGGGAACCTTTTATTGTCAATCCTCCTTTCATCACTGAACACGATCTCGACAGACTGACGGTTCTTAAGGTGGCGTTTGTGGGGCGTATACTCACGACACAGCCCTAGGAGGCCCCGGCATGATCAGCAATAGCTTCTTGTTGGGTGTCCTGCCTCTAACTGTGGCTCCATGGTGGGTGTGGGGGCACATTTGTGAATGAATGTTTCTTTTTCGTCCTCATGTTAAATTCTGTTTCTCCTTTACCTTCTCAGGCTCGTGGGGTGGGCGACCAAGCCCCCGAGTCTGTCCGTGTTGGAAGACCGGGCTCTGCAGCCTCCGCTGCATTGGGCCCCGACCTTGCTCCTCCTTTGGCCAGAATGTTTTGGCATTTTGGCAGTAATGTGCATTTACAAAGGTGAAATGTAATTCTGATCAACTTCCATATATACTTTATACACATTCATATACATACACACACACATATACACATATATACATATATACATACATATATACACACACACACATGCATTCACATACATTTGTCTCTTTTACTCTGACAGGGTGAGATGCTGATAGAGAAACTAGTGTGCAATTAAGTGCTTAATCACTGAAGGTGATTAAGCACCATGGCTTAATCACTGAAGGTGATTAAGGTGCTTTTACAAGCTCAGGTTATATAGTTACATCACATACATTGTATAATTGATACATTACATGGTTAATCTTGGGTACAAGTCCAATATATCATCAAGTGTTCCAGTACTGATATAGTAATTACACAGTTCAGCATACCTTAGCCCAGGAGGGCAAAAGTCAGTCAATCTACAATATAATGTTCAAGAGAGTGCATGTTTTCTCTTTCACAAAGTTGACACATTGTGTACTCGACATTTGGGTTTTGAGAAAGCTGCCAGATACGTCTATATCGCAGGCGTATTCTGGCCACTATAACATCACATTGCCAGGTTCTTGTTCTATAGTCCCATATGTGAATGTTTCCTCACGATATCCATCATAATATTTAATGCTTCAACTTTCAGGTCTTTGTGAATTTGTTAGGTTGGTGAGATCTGCATTAGATATTTGTTTAAGTATTCTCTTTGTCACTGCTAATGAAACACCCATATCAATTTCTACCACTGGTTTTCTACAGGCTTTCTTTGCAAGCATATCAACAGTGTTATGCCTTGAGATGCCAACATGTGATGGTATCCATAGGAATTTAATTTCAAATCTGTTTTCTTAGCAGCTAAAACATTCATTCGAATATCACTGACTATTTTCTGGGTGTCACTACTATGTGCGTTCAATGCCAGGAGTGCACTCTGCGAGTCACAGTATAAAAGTCCACTGCCTTTGTCTTTTAAAAATTCAGTGGCAAGGTATATGCCTGCAAGTTCGGTTTGAGTTGTACTTGCCCAGTCATTGACGTGCTTCATTTCTGTATGTGTTCAAATATATTACATGCACATTCGGTACATCGTCCACATTCTTCTACAGAGCCGTCGGTATAGCACTGATACACATCGTTACCCATACTCTGAGTACTTTCAGTGATGCTTTTCAGTGTTAACTGTTTTAATAATGTAGAGTGCACATTATCCTAATTGCATTGTCCCTCTTACGGTCGTGCACATCCTTGTTGAATATCCTGACTTCCGGGACGAGCTTGTGTCTTGTTTTCCGACCGTCCCTCGCTGTTGTTTGTATCTTAATGGTATTCTTGGTGACTCGGATACTTTTGATATCGTATGCCTTATGCGTTTCTGTTCTCGTATTAGCGTCCTTGGTGATATTTAGCGCCCTCTGGTTATCCCACACATTTGATAGTGCTACATAACCTTCCCGGTTTGGTGCCTTCTTTTTGATAATTACTTACTTCTGCCTTTCCCTCAACTCTTCGTCGTCTTGATGCTCTTCACTCTACTAGGCTACGCCTCAGTTCTGGTGCCTTTCGTTTGATTCCTACCCAGAGCCTGTATGTTGTAACCGGCATATATCCTGTGTCTACAGGATCAGTGTGATCATTACTGCCTTCACTACTTTGCGCGGTCCCTACAACACCTCACTCTTGCTAATGTCGTACTTTGACCATTACCCCTCCTGTAGACCCTGTTCCCTTTCACCACCTTCCCCTTTCTGTGTGACTGTCTTGCTGGCAAGGTTCTCTCTCTCGGATCGTCTTGCAAATGTTTTTCCTTGTGTCATTCCATCTTTGCCCCTATAGTGGGTCCCTATTCCTAAGTTTTGACCCCACATGAGTAAAGCTTTTACCCCTCCTACAGTTCTGAAACGAATTTTCCTTGCTCACTTTTATTCACACTCCTGCTTTATCTCCATCTTCACAGATGTATCCAAGTCTGCCGATGATGTAGGCTACTCTGTTGTATTTCCTGAGTGCACCTGTATGTGTCGCCTGCCTCTGGAGGCATCTTCATGGCAGAACTCAATGTAATTTTGAATGCTCTTCGTGAACTGCTTTCTCGCTGTCAATCTTCCTTTGTTGTAGTAGACTCGCAGTGCCCTAATGGCTCTGGAATCCTCTAATCCTGTCCATCCTGTAGTCGTCGAAATTCAATAATGACTGTTTCTTATCTCCTGTAGATTTCAGACAGTCGAGTTTTGTTGGGTTCCCAGTCAAATAGGCGTTTCCTTAAATGCGTGTGCTGTTGCGGAGGCGGCTAGCCGCACTTGACCCATTTCCCGCAAAGGTGTTCCTTATTTCGACTTCTACCCAGTTATTCATTCCTCAATCCTTGCCCGGCGACAGGATCACTGATCTTCTGGTACTGGTAACAAGCTGTGTGCTCTTAAGGGTAGCATGTCACCACGGCCTTTCTCTTACCACCAAAACCTGGCGGTGGGAAATGGCTCTTGCGAGATTATGTATTGGTCATACCCGTTTAACCACTTAACTGCGCCAACCGAGTATTCTCGGTTGGCGCAAAAATCAAGGAGAAAACTCCTTGATTTTCGGTACCAATTCTAAATGTGTACGAGGTTGGTTGTGTACGAAATGGACTCTTAGGACCTCCAATGAGAGGCAGCCATCTTGGAAAAAATTCCCAGAATGCCCTAGGGCTGCTGGCTGGGTTAGTACTGAATAAGCAACCATGGGTGTCGCACGCGCCTCTGGCTCCCAAACACCTTTCTGTGGTGGTGATGAAAGATCATGCTCTGTCAGTGAAATTTCAAACCTTACTGTTTTAAGAACATTAGGGTCATAATATTGGTGAAGCTATGCACAATAAGGACCTAACGCAAAGGTTGGATGCAAGTGATACAGCACCTATGAGGACGATACAGCAAGCGTATCCAGTTGTAGCTCTGAGCATCACCCTTGCAATCCTATGCTATCTACAATATATTTAGATGATACATAGACGAATCGTTTTCTGCCTTCAGTGATGATGCATCTGATACAAGTAGCATAGATGAACAGTGTTAGCGGCTTCCATGGTGGTGTTTTCCATAGATATTTTCAAGAATGCCTGAATCTCTTCCTAACTGACGGACACTTTGAGGCTAGCTGAATCTTTTTCTGACTGACAGACACTCGTGAGGCAAACTGAATCTTTTCCTGTGAGGGATCATACAAAGCGACCTTTTCAAGACTACCTTATGTTTTACAAGCTTGGCCCCCTCCCGGCTCAGCTTGTTGATGCCGTGAGGGGGCTTAGTGGGCGGCTGCCGGAGTGTGATGCTCCTTTGGGCAGTCCTCTGTCCTTTTGTAGCCTTGTGCTCCTGCTGCCGTCCTCTCCAATTGTGCTGAGCGACTTTTCCTTCCCTTCTGTTTCGTTTTTCTCTCCCCTCTTCTCCTATCTGCTTGTCGTTTCCTGCCGACCTTTTGCTTGTTTTGGTTATTTCTTTAGACTTCTCTATTTTGACGCCCGGGTGCTTGAGGAGGCATACTCTTGCACTGTAGAACTGTAGTACCCAACGTCGAGAGCGAGGGGAACCTTTTATTGTCAATCCCCCTTTCGTCACTGAACCCGATCTCGACGGACTGTCGGTTCTTAAGGTGGCGGTTTGTGGGGCGTATACTTGTGATGCACCCCTAGGTGGCCCAGGCGTGATCGGCTATAGCGTCTTACTGGTGTCCTGCCTCTAATTGTGGCTCCATGGTGGGTGTGGGGGGCACATTCGTGAATGAATATTTCTTTTTTGTAGCGATGTTAACCGATGTTTCAGTTTCTCCTTTACCTTCTCAGGCTCGTGGGTGGGCGACCAAGCCCCCGAGTCTGTTCCGTGTTGGAAGACCGGGCTCTGTAGCCTCTGCTGCATTGGGCCCTGACCTTGCTCCTCCTTTGGACTCTCTGACTCCTCCCCTCAGCTCCCCTCCCTCCCTCTGTGGTTGGGTCGAGCCCCAAGCCCCCAGTGGTGACTACCTCGTCCCCTGGCACGGCTCCGTCTCTAGTTGTAACTACTGTACTGCTTCTTTTAACCCCCCTCTTTCTCTGGGGGTTCTCAACGCCGTCCACGACACGGCCGCCCTCGCCCGATTCCTTCCCGTTCTGATACCTATCAAGCCTTGTTTGGTCCCGCTTCGTGGACCAAATATTTTGATCTCCCTCTTGATTCTGCGCCTCCTGATTATTTCTCCCTCCATTGACATCTCGTTGATTCCTTGGATGCCTCTGTTACCTTCAACCCCACTTGTCTCGGTACACGTGTTGTTGCTGTTCCTTCTCAGGATGCAGCTTCCCGCTTGGCTGCCTTATCCTGCCTTTGCGAGACCCTGTTCGGGTTTCAAAGAACGCTCAGTTGAATGCCAGTGTTGGCACTATTCTCCTCCCGCCCCATGTTGCGACCGGTGTTCGGAATCTGCGGGACTGCCACGACGATATTCGACATATCCTTGATGCACAGGGCCATTCTATTCTCCAGGCGAACACGTTTACTCGTCCCCCTCGTGGTAGTCGCCTTGATCCCCTTCGGGTTGTGAAGATTACCTTTGATGGTAGGACCCTTCCACCCTCTGTCATTCTTGCTGGTGCCAGGTGCTCTGTCCAGGAGTACATTCCTTCTCCTCGGCTCTGCAACAAGTGCTGGAGGTTTGGGCATGGTGCCCTCCGCTGCTCCGGGACTGTCTCTCTCTGTCCTTTGTGTGGTGGCGAAGGTTACTTTACGTCGGAGTGCACTTCTCCCCAGGCTCGTTGCCTCAACTGCGGTGAGGCCCATCCTACCTTCTCCCATGCATGTGTCCATTACAAGCTTGAGGCAGCCGTCCTCAACATGAAGCACCGGAGCGTTTATCTTTTCCTGAGGCGAGGCGCCAGGTCCGCTGGCTCCCGCCTTATGCTAATATCTCTTATGCTCGTGTGTTCGGCTCTTCCTCTCCTCGTCCTTCCCACCTTCCTCAGACTCACAACCGTTTCCGGGCCTTTGGACCCTGATACACCCACTGCCCCCTCCTCTGTTCCTTTCAGTTCTGTCCCGAAGGGTCCACCTCCTGGTCCTCTGTCTGGGGTTCCCCTTCTTTCTACCTGGTCTGTCATGTCTCCTGTGTCTTCTTCCTCGTCTCCCTCCGAATCCTCCTTCCCATCCTTCCCCTCCGTCTCTTGACTCTCTCCGCCGCCTGTCGGTGCGGGCTGGTGTTCATCGCTCTCCAAACGGCCGTTGGTGTGCGCTCGTTCAGCTTCTCCTGTTGAGACGCTAGAATCCGTTGCCCGGTACGTAGTTGCAGGGACACCTGTCTCTTTAAGTCAGAAGCGTAAGCCTGGCTCCTCTCCTTCCTCCTCCCCGGCGGGTAAGAAGGTTTCGCTTTCTTCCTCGGCCCCTACTTTTGCTCTATCGCTTCCTTTCCCTCCCCTCCCATTCGGTGGTTGCGCCCCCTGTTCCTGTTATGGAGGTTTCTTTGGCCCCCGCTTCCCTCTCGGTTGCTGCCCTTTCTGAGGTGCGCTCCCCTCTTTCTCCTCCCCCTCTTCCTGCTGCTGTCCTTGACTGCTCCTCTCGGTGCCTCCTCCGGACCCCACCCGTCCACCTCTGATTTGTTCTCCCGCTTCCTTCCCTCCGTCTTTGCTCAGTTTACCCATGCCCCCTAACCCTGACTTTGCTGACCCTGATCCCAACCCTGACATTCTTAATGTGCTGTGTTGCTCTTTCGCCTTTGTTTCTTCCTTGTTCTCTGTTGTTGTCCTTTCTCTTCTCGTCGATGTCTATTCTTCAATGGAACGTTCAAGGTTATTATGCCAATTTCCTTGAACGCCAACTTCTGATTTCGTGGTTTTCGCCCCTTTGTGTCTGTTTCCAGGAGCCGATGCTGGGTGCTCATCCTGGTCGCTTTCGTGGCTATTCCTTTCTCTCTCTCTCCCCCCCCCCCTCCAGAACAGCTGGGGCTCCTAACTCTTCTGCTCTGTTGATTCGCTCTGATGTTCCCTTTGTCCCCTTACTTTTTCCTTAGTCTCTCCATTCTTCTGCTGCTCGTATCTTTGTGGGGAAATGGTACACTGTTCCATTTATCTCCCCCTGAGTGTCCCGCTTTCTCTTCCTGATCTGAAACACTTACTGGACTCCTGCTGGGTGATTTCAATTGTCATCATTCCCTTTGGGGTGATGTTCTGATGAACACCCGGGGTCGCCTTCTTGAGATGTTTATCCTCTCTTCTTCCCTGTCTCTTCTGAATTCTGGTGAGCCCACGCATTTGAACTCTCGGACTCGCACCCTTTCCGGTCTTGATCTTTCTCTTTGCTCTTCTTCTCTTTACTTAGATTTCAAGTGGCAGGTTCTTGATGACCTCCATGGCAGTGACCATTTCCCCATCCTTGTTTCCTTTTTCTCTTTTCGCCCTCCCCTCTCCTTCCCTAGGTGGCAGTTTGCGAAAGCGGACTGGAACCTCTTTACCCTCAGTGCTACTGTCTCTGTCATGAAAAAGGAGGAGAGAGCGAGGGAGAGGCAGAAGGGAGAGGTCACTGTCTTCGACGCTGCCCTCTGCTCTATTCCTCGCTCTTCCTCTCAGGGTACACAGAAGTGCGTTCCCTGGTGGAATGCAGACTGTGCTCGGGCTGTCCGCTGTAAGCGTGCAGCCTGGAAGAGACACCGCCGTCAGCATATGGCCGATTCTTTTCTTTTCGTTTGGAAGGTGAGTGTGGTGGCCCATAGGGCCATCCGTACAGCTAAACGTGAATGTTGGGCATCTTATGTCTCCTCCATTACGTCTGTTATATATGGGGAGTGTTTGTACTATGGGGCCTAGTATTATCTGGATGTAGGGGCAGTAGTAAGCATTAAGAGTTATCAATGTGGGAGATCTAAAAGGCCCGGCCCCCAAATAAAACTATAAGCAGTGCTGAATACTTGGCTACACACAAGGTCAGTCTAGAGGTTGATCTAAGATCTCCTACACAGGAAGAACTGATACTCTCTTACTTCACTTACTTATTTATTAACCCCTTAACAACCCCCCATATACATTCACACCAATAACAAAAATAATAATTACTTTACCACACTATCTTACGTTAAAAGCCTTGGTCCACTTAAGCAGGACACAAGGTTTTACACTGAACACAAGCTAGGGTAAAGTTCTACTAAGGAAACACTTGAAGCTAGAGTCAGCTTAGGGTAGGGAGACCACGTTGTTCTACTGGGACCCCCTTTAGAATAACTAGTAATATAAACTCTAAAAACACCTACTACACACAAAGTATACTACTCTACACATAGAACACGTGTATGCCAGAAATTGAATAATGTACACAGTATATACTTAGCTTGAACAAGACACAGAAATAAGGAAACGAGGAGGAAGGGTAGGAGGATCCTGTCCACACCACGCCAGCTCAGAGAAAGAAAGACTCTCAGTCTCCTTTCCCCCAGCTGGCTCGCTGCCGGCAGACTGCTCAACTAACCATACCGCAGCCCTATACCCAGTTTACTCAGGTTTAACTTTACAAATGATTAGAAAGTATTAGTAAACATAGTTGGTGCCTATGTTATTATTTAATAATCAACCCCAAGCTCAGTCTTAAATGCTCTTTGGAAAACAAGAATAGTCTTACGTCTGTCAGGGAAGATACAAACAAGTGCACCTCGTGATGCGTTTTCAATACTAAAAGGCAGTTTATTAGCTCAGTTTTGACCTCTGGTTTCCACTTAGGAACCCAGGGTCGTAACAACGTCCGAAACTCCTCTGCCACAGATCTGGAAGCGTATCCGCAAGATAGCAGGTAAGTTCGTTCCTGATGTTTCACCTGTCCTTCACCTCCATGGTACTCTTGTGGCGGACCCGTTGCAGGTCGCTACCGAACTGGGTTCCCACTTTTCTTTTGTTAGCTCTGGTCTTCATCTTCCCCAATCTTTCCTTCTTCGTAAACCCGTCCTTGAGTCTCGTCCTTTGAATTTCTGCACTCATCTTCGGCTTCCCTATAACAATCCCTTCTCTCTCTCTCTGAACTTCGTTCTGCTTCGTTTTGCCCTCTGCGGTTTCTACGGCGGCAGGCTCCGATGCTATTCATTGTGAGATGCTTCACCATCTCCCTTCGTGCACGTCTCGGTATTTACTGAGTCTGTATAATCGGATCTGGGAGTCGTCGTCAGTCCCTGAGGACTGGCTCGATGCCGTTGTCCTCCCTGTTCGCAAACTAGGGTCTCCGGGAACATCCCCTAAGGACTTTTGCTCTATTACCCTCACAAGTTGTGTCTGCAAACTCTTTGAACGTATGGTTAACGTTCGTCTGATGTGGTTCCTGGAACACCATCACCTCCTCTCCCCTTCTTCGGGTATTGTCCCATACTTCTTGGGGAGTGGATAGGCGCGCACTCCTTGCATTACATTCCTCTCTCGTCCTGTCTAAGCTCGATTATGGTTGCCCTGCTTACTCGTCTGCTTCTACTTCTATTCTTCGCCGTCTTGATGCTTTGCACTATACTGGGCTGCGCCTCAGCTCTGGTGCCTTTCGTTCGACTCCCGTCCTCAGCTTGCATGTTGACACTGGCTTCCTGTCTCTCCGGGTCCGCCGTGATCGCTACTGTCTTCGCTATCTTGCACGGTCTTTGCAACATCCCTCCTCTTGCCTCTGTCGTGCTTTAACTTTTACCCCTCCTGCGGTTCCTGTTCCTCATCACCACCTCCCTGTTTCTGTCTGGTTATCTTGCTTACAGGCTTCTCTTTCCGTTCATATTTCTAATGTTTCTCCTCATGTTGTTCCTTCTTTGCCCCATGGTGAGTCCCCCTTCCGCAGTTTTGTACATCCATGACCCGCATCACTAAAGCTTTTATCCCTCCTACGGTTCTAAAATGCCTTTTCCTTGAGCACTTTTCTTCTCACTCCCACTCCGTTTGTCTTCAACGATGGGTCTAAGTCTGCGGACAGTGTTGGCTACTCTGTTGTTTTTCCTGATCGCACTTATATGTGTCGTTTACCTCCGGAGACTAGCATCTTCATAGTGGAGCTTTATGCTATTCTTTATGCTCTTCGTCTCCTGCTTTCTCGTTGTCAGTCTTCCTTTGTAATTGTTGTTGTCTCTCGTAGTGCCCTCATGGCTCTCGGGTCCTTTAATCCGGTTCATCCAGTAGTTGCCGAGATCCAACATTGGCTGTTTCTTGTTCACAGTAAATTTAAGTCAGTTGAGTTTTGTTGGGTTCCCAGCCATATTGGTGTCTCTTTAAATGAGCGTGTGGATGCTGCTGCCAAGGAAGCTGTCCGCTCTTGTCCCATCTCTCGTAAAGGTATTCCATATTCCGACTTTTAACCGGTTATCCATTCTTCCATCCTTACTCGTTGGCAGGCTTCTTGGTCGTCTGTTACTGGTAATAAACTACGTACTCTTAAATGTTGTGTTTCCTCGTGGCCATCCTCCTACCACCGTAACCGGCGATGGGAAACGGCTCTGGCGAGGTTGCATATTGGTCATACTCGCTTAACCCATGGTCACTTTGGTCAACCCATGGTTGCATTAATTGTCCCTCTTACGGTCGGTCATATCCTTCTTGAATGTCCTGACTTCCAGGACGAGCGTGTGTCTTGCTTTCCGACCGCCTCTCGCGGTCACCTGTCCCTCAATAGAATTCTTGGTGACTCGGATACTTTGATATCGTTCGCCTTATGCGTTTTTATTCTCGTATTGGCATCCTTCGTGATATTTAGCGCCCTCTGATTATTCCGCACATTTGTTGGTACTACATAGCCTTCCCGGTTTGGTGCCTTCTTTTGATAATTACTTACTTTACAAGCTTGGCTACATACAACCTACAAGTACTAAAGCCAAGGGTGTACGTGAGTACATTTCATAAGAAATGTACATAAGAAACAGGAAGTGAAAATTTATTTGTACCTGGTGCACTGAGAGCGAAGTCACGCTGTGTACCATGGACTACTTCGTTGATTATTACTCACTTCCGATGTACTGAGTGTGTAATACAGTATGTTACTGTGTAAATAGTGTGTGAAACTGTACATATTGTAATTTTAGTGTATTTTTAACAGGTAATATTGCGACAATAAACATTTACTGTGGACACATTACTGACACATGTATCACAGTTCCATGGAACATTATGAACGTTTTACTGTATACATATTGTAAAGGACACAAATATGCATCATATACAATAAAAAAAAACAATTAAAACCGCATTGGTTAACATAAAAACAAATAATTGAAAATATATTTGAGGCAATACCTGGTGCTTGAATGGCCCGCGCGACTGTGTCTGGGCGATTCACGCACGGGCGACCAGGTCCTGATGATGTCACAGCGCACCGTGTCCACGTCCCCACAGCCAAAGTAAGTGGAATTTGGTATTTATTTTACATAGATATGTTGAGGGAAGGGAATTTATCATTTTACGAAGAAAAAATAATTTTTTGGGAACACTTTATTTCATGCGCACCGGGGGAATTTCACAATACAGTACTGTAAACTCGGCGCAGCACGGTTAACGTGCAGGCACTTAATAGAGCACCACCCTGTTCCTTATTGTCCAAAATGCATTGTGGCTTTTACTGTCATGCATATCATTGTAGAATGTCCTGACTTCGAGTATGTGTGTGTGCGTCTTGCTTCCTGACAGTCTCTTGCCGTCACCTATCCCTTGATACAATCTTTGATGAATCGGATGCCTTTGACGTTGTTCACCTTATGTGCGTTTGTTTTTGTATTGGCATCCTTAGTGATATTTAGCACTTTTTGAATATCCCGCACTTTTGACGGTGCTACATAACCTCCCCGGCTATATTCCGTCTTTTGATATTTACTTAAGTACTAAACTGGGTGAGTGAGGTAGCATGAGACATTCAACTTCAACAATACTTTTACCAGAGTTTACCTGGTTAATATATTGTTTATAATCAATTATATCAGTTTGTAATCAAGTTATAATGATTAATTCTGTTACCTTTAAAGTTACCTCGAGCACCTGCCCAATATGCTATGCATGATAGTAGCTTTGCAAGAATTTTATACTTAAACTTCAATGTATGCACTTTCACGACGCAATATACCTTCTTGTATATAAATAAACTAATGACAGAGTTTAAATAAATATATTTATTTTAATTGTTAATTGATTTAAGGAGTAATACTTGGCTCATACTTATGACTTAATAATTTTTATATACAACTTGTTTGACAATTGTCTGAACTTTCAAGGTCACTGTCCACTACTAACTGTAACTAAGAGTATTAAAGCATTTTAGTACTTAAGACATGCAACTTCACCGGTGTTATCAATACCTTCAATTTATATTGTAGTTATTATGATGAACTCAAATTTTGCTACAATGTACCTATTGATAGTCTTGGCCATATCTGTTAGATTAAGTAACTGCTCAAGATGGAATGCGTGTTTGTGGCTTTCCAAAAATATAAGAATAACAACATTATTATTATTATGTGCTCTCAGACCCCACTGTACCTTCTTGTTTTTAAATAAATAAATATAAAAATAAATTGTTATATTTCAATTTAATGTTTTCATTCTGCTTAATGTAATTAAACTACCATACTATTGCTAGAACTACTGACTCCATAATGTAATAGTCTATGCTTTTCATCTTTAGGTATCACCCTTTTCTGGGGGAGCTCCGTCTGCTCCCCGGAGCTATACCAGGCTGATATGCTAATGTCAGATTTTGGCATCAGTCATGTGTATGGATTTCTAGGGCCTACCGGGGACCACGGCCTGAACCTGGCCCCCTCAGAGAGGCAAGGGGAGCAATGGCCTATAGAAACCCCCATGTGGTTGGAAGCATTCTATGTCTGCCATCGACCGGGTCAAGAATCCAGAAAGGTAAACATTCCAAAAACAAAACCCCTATTCTGGTTAAAATTGCTACCAAAAGCTGAAGTAGTGGATAGAACTCCACAACAGAAAACAAGCAAACTAGTATGACGTCACACGTCACCGCGCCGCTGTCTGGGGAGGGGGAGCCCCAGACCTCTCACGCCGGCTATCCACCCATCAGTTCTTCGACTGATGCTATAGGCACCGGTTGTGTGCTCCGGCTCCATTAGTTGTTTCAGCACTGTACCTAGTATGGTGTCTGTCTTCTAGGTGGTGCGTGAATCGGGAGTCTCCAGTACTCTGGCTGCATGCGCCTAGGGTTCCCTTCCCTAGGTGCCCTGTAAGTACTACCCTTGGGGCTTGGGGCCACCTTCCACAAGTTCCTTGGTTTCTGCCCCTGCTAGGCAGTTTACTGCTTGGTTTTCGGCCGCCCTTTGTGTGCTCGGGTGTTCTGTCTCCCTTGTTCGCCTTCGGGTAAGGGGCAGTTTTGCACTGGTGGGGCGCAAGGTGCTGCACAGCTTGTTTTCACCTATTTGGCGGCCAGGTCTGTTGTGCCTGGGTATGCTGTCCTCTTGCGGGGTTTTCTTTTTCTTTTTTGTTTATCTACCTGGTGGGGGGTCTGCCTTCGTTCTTGCCTCCTGTGTCCCTTGTGTTCCGAGTATTATTCTGGTGGTTCCCCCTGCTAGGTCCCCGTGAGTGTACACGTCCCGGGGGTTCAGTGCTTAGAAAGTTGTTTGGTAGCTTTGGACGCCGGTTAGCAGTACCCTGCCTGGGATTACCTGAGCACGAGTCCTATTATAGTAAACGCTCGGGACCCTGGGAATTCACTGTGGGCGTGCAGGTCCAATGAATGTGACCCCGGAGTCCCCCCCCCCCTCCCTCGCTTCTAGCGAGTTTGAGGGTTTCTCTCACCCCTTGTCTCAGGGTGACTCTGTTTGCCTCCGTCTGCTGCCTGTGGGGTCGGTGACCCCTTCGACCCGGAGTCCTGCGAGTTTTGTTGCTCGTTGTGGCTCGGTTACCCAGTTGTGCTGACTAAGCGGGTGCGGGCAGCAGGGGCGTTGCACTTTAAGCCTTGGTGGTGGCAACGTTCTCGTTTGTTTACTCCCCGGGAGCCTCGGGGCTTCCCCGTTTTGGTTCGTGTCGTGTTGGAACTTGAGGGTGTTTGTTGCTTCGGTTCCTTCTATGCCCCCTTGTCTTTCCCCTGGATGTCCTCGTCCTGCCTACATCCGGTTCCTTACCGTCTGTGGGTTCGGGGCGGGGTTCGATGGTTTTGAGACTCGGGCAGTCTTAGGGAATTCCCCTTCTTGGGTAGTGATGGGGGCATTTGAGCCTGTTCCTCCAGCTGTGTTGTAAGAGTCTGCCAGTGGGCTGCCTTCCTTAGTATTTTTGTAAAAATGCAGCTGCCCCGGTTTTCTGGTACGGCCGGGGCTTTGGGGGGACGGCTTGGCCCCCGGGGCCTGTCGTGTGGGTTCCTGGGGCTGACTTGGGGGGCTTTGGCCCCGTAGGACCCCGTGGGGGGTTTTTCTCCCCCTCTAGGCGGGGCTTCTGTTACGCGGAGTGGGGTTTTTCCTCCCCACTCGGCGTACGTGTTGTTGTTGGGCATCAACCCCTCCCCGGGTTCGGTTCCTTGGTCTTTGAATCGGTTAGTTCCGTCCTGTGGGTGGATGCTCCCCCCTTTTCGGGTCGGTGTCTTCGTCATGTTTTCCCGTTCTTGGGGTTCTACATGACTTCTGGTCTCGGGTGTGACTGTGCCTTTGTGTGCCTTCGAGACTGGTGTTTGCTTCTGTGTTCTCGAGGGTTCGGGAAGGTTTTCGCTACTTCCCTTATTATTGGAACGTCTGTCGGCTCCTAGTCCGGGTCGCCGTATTGGGCTACTTGTAGCCCAGTTGGGCTACTCGTGGCCCAGTTGGGGTTCCTTTTTGGGCTCTTTGTCTGTGCTTAGTTGGCTGGTTTTGTTGTTACTGCTTCCTCTTATGGCTACTTTTCTAGTGCAGTTGTCCTGGTTGGCACCTTTCCGCAGAGCAGGTTGTGCGGTTCGGCCAGCGTGTCATGCGTATGCGCCGTGGAGTTTGTTTTGGTCTGGGCGGTGTGTTTCAGTGCTGGTGTTTTGCGCCCTTTTTACTCGGGTGCTTTTGCCTCTCGCTCTTCTCCCTTTCTCCGGTATGTGCCCCTTCGCTCCGGGGGTGTCATAGATTCCCGCTGTGGGGAGGACGCCGCGGTTTTCCCTGTGTCATGGGTGTGGTCCTCCTTCGCCTCTACCCTGCTCTCCTGCGTGTCCGGCTCTGGCTTTTTCACCTAGCGGTGCTCAAAGGATCTTTTGGGCACTGTTGGGTCGTGACACGTTCGTTCCTCCATTTGACAGGTGAGTTTCTGTGGCCTGGCGTCTTTTGGCTGGGCGCTGCATGGATGCGATGTTTATATACCTGTCTTTATTTAGGTATATTTATGTACGAATGAGACCGTTAGCACACCAGTGACTGTCCCTTTTCAACCCTTCCAGTCCCACTCATGTGCATGTCCAACGTACCCATGCTAGTGTCATTCAGGGGGACCCACATCTTTCGTGTTATGGGGTGTGTGGGTTGTGGTGCTGGTTATGTACTCACCTGGTAGGGCTCTCCTGGTTGTGCTTGCGCGGTTTGAGCTCTGGCTCTTGGGTCCCGCCTATATGGAAGAACTTGCGGGATAGTTCCAGTGGAGTGCAGTGGTGCCATAGGCACAACACTGTATAACCATCAGAGGTCTGTGGTTGTTACACGTCCTACCTGCGAGCATCCGCCGTATTGCCGGTACATCCGTGGACTTCCAAGGAACACTAGCCTGTTTTCGGATAGAGGTTCCGGCCCATCCTGGCTGTGGTGGGTATGTGGGCCTGCGGGCTGCTCCAAGTAACAGCCTGGTGGGCCAACCTCTCCCTAGTCAAGCCTAGCCTCGGGCCGGGCTTGGGGAGTAAGTGAACACCCTGAACCCCATCCAGCAGGTATCGGGCTGGTATCTCCGCCGTCGGTCACCGGGTGTGCTGGTTCTTGGGCCTGCTGGGTTCTGTTGGCCCTGTCTGGGGTCTGCCTACACCGTTCTCTGCCTTTGCAGAAGCAGGTTGCTACTTACATGTTGCGGTGGTGCACGTTGCTGCTGCACGTGTGCATTGGTAACGTGTTTTGTGGTGGGGTGTCCTTTTCCTGTGTCCGGTTGTGGTGTGGCACTTTGCTGCTGTTTTGTGCCTTGGGTTTGCGTCTGGGGATTTGCTTGTTAATTTTCGTGGTCTTCGGGTCCCTGGCTTGGACCTTTCATGTGCGTGGGATCCTGTCCCTGCCTGATTATCCACCCCTGGTTGTTTCCTGGGCTTTGAGCTTTGGCTCTTTTCATCCTGCTTTTCCCCAGTCGCTTCCCTGGCATCTCCTTTGGTCGGTTTTGCCTGCTCTTGCTGCTATGGGGGGGGGGGGGGCTGTCGGTTTTTACCGATTCTCTTCCTTGTACATTTCCTTTGTTTTCTCCTTTGCCGCAGGGGTGTTCTTCGTGCGTTCCTTGGCTTCTTGGGCGTTATTTCAGTCTGTGTACTATAGTGCACTTATGTGTCTTGGTCTGTTTTTATTGCTCGTACCCTTTGGTTCGGGTACTGTTCTGGTGGCAACCCTTATGCTTTCTTCGGCTTTCCTGGCTTGCCCTGCCGGTTGGTTTTTCAGGGTCTTGCCATGTCTTGCATTGGACCCATTATTTCTGATCTCCTGGCGGGCTTGCTTGCATTGGGAGCTTTCTGTTCGGCAGACGTTTCATCTCCTTTGTGCCACCTGGACTTTGGTGGTCGCACCGAGATCTTCCTGCGACTCCGCCTTTTCCTGCGCTCGGAGGTGCCTTGTCGGGGTTGCTTACATTCTCCTTCGCGTGTCTCACCTCCGGTTGGTGGTCGGGAGGCTTAGTGGTCGGTGTCCCACCTGCGTACTTCTTCTTAGCGGTAGAATGGGGTATTTTGGCGGTCCTTCCTTTTCCTCCTGCCCTTTCTTAGGTGGCTGCAGTTGTTAGCGTCGGCTTGTTTTTTTCTGGTGGGGGTTGGGGGCCGTCGTTTTGCCACGTACTGTCGCCTCGTTCGTGCGGCGCTCACGGAGCCACTTCGGCTTTCTTTCGTTCTTGGTGTTGCTTCTGTACCGTTAGTACGCTGTCTCGTGCGTTATTTCACTTCCGGCCTGTTAGTGCACCGCTTGAACCGTCCTGGTCTCTGGTAAGCGTGCTCTGTCTTCTCCTCGGTTGGTGGTGCCCCTTCGGTTCCGGTTTGTTTTTTCGTCAGCTCCTTTTCCTGTTGGCGTTTACCTCTGGGGAGTCGGGTGGCTGGGCTTCTTGCTCCTCCGCAGGGGTTTTTCTGTTCCTTCGGTTTTGGCGTTTTGGTTGTTCGGTGGCAGCATTCTCCATCTTTTCTGGCATGGGAGGGGGGGCTGCTGCGTTCCGGAGGGGTCCTTGTGTTATTGGTGCTTTGGTTGGTAGGGCCGGGGGGTGTTGTGTTTTGTTCAGTGGCAGCACTCCGCTGTTATTTGCGTGCCACGGCCTTTATGTCCGGGGCGTGCTTTGAGTTGATCCGGTTCCATTCTTCCCTGTTCGCGGGTGACGGTGTCCCGGGTGGTCAGCCGTGTTCTTGCGACTAGCCTGCCTGTGTTCTTTCCCTATGCCTGTGGCGTTCGTGGCTTCGCTGCTCGAGCTCCCGTCTATGCTGCGTATCCTTGATGTCATTCGGGCAAGGATCTTTGGTGTTCGTGCAGGGGCCTTGCTGGTCGTTGTCTCGTGTTGTTTCCGGGCCCTTTTTCGGGCTGTCGCCTTGGGTTAGCGTTGGCTGTCGGTTGTCTCGCTTCCGTTGAGGGGTGCGTGGTGTCCGCCTCCCGGTTCCTTCCCTTTGACCTTTCTCTGTCGGTATTTAGCTCCGAGGAAGGAAGAGGAAGGCGAGGAAGAAGGAGGAGGACGAGGAGGAAGGCAAGGAGGAAGGAGGAGGAGGGCGAGGAAGAAGGAGGAGGACGAGGAGGAAGGCAAGGAGGAAGGAGGAGGCCAAGGAGGAAGAAGGAGAAGGCCGAGGAGGAGGAAGGAGGAGGAGGGCGAGGAGGAAGGAGGAAGATGGCGAAGGAGGAGAAAGGAATAGAAGGACGAAGAGGAAGGAGAAGGAGGGCGAAGAGGAAGGAGGAGGGCGAGGAGGAAGGAGGAGGAGGAGAGCGAGGAGGAAGGAGGAGGAGGAAAGCGAGGAGGAAGGAGGAGGAGGAGGAGAGCGAGAAGGGAGGAGGAGGAGAGCGAGGAGGAAGGAGGAGGAGTGCGAGGAGGAAGGAGGAGGAGGAGGAGAGCGAGGAGAAAGGAGGAGGAGGAGGAGAGCGAGGAGGAAGGAGGAGGAGGAGGAGAGCGAGGAGGAAGGAGGAGGAGGAGGAGAGCGAGGAGGAAGGAGGAGGAGGAGGAGAGCGAGGAGGAAGGAGGAGGAGGAGGAGAGGGAGGAGGAAGGAGGAGGAGGAGGAGAGCGAGGAGGAAGGAGGAGAAGGAGAGCGAGGAGGAAAGGAGGAGGAGGGCGAGGAAAGGAGGAGGAGGGCGAGGAAAGGAGGAGGAGGGCGAGGAAAGGAGGAGGAGGGCGAGGAAGGAAGGAGGAGAAGGGCGAGGAGGAAGTAGGAGGATGGAGGAGGAGAGTGAATAGGAAGAAGGAGGGTGAGGAGGAGAGTGAGGAGGGAGGAGGAGGAGGAGAGCGAGGAGGAAGGAGGATGAGAGCGAGGAGGAAGGAGGAGGAGGAAGGAGGAGGAGGAGAGCGAGGAGGAAGGAGGAGGAGGAGAGCGAGGAGGAAGGAGGAGGAGGAGAGCGAGGAGGAAGGAGGAGGAGAGCGAGGAGGAAGGAGGAGGAGGAAGGAGGAGGAGGAAGGAGGAGGAGAGCGAGGA
Source organism: Procambarus clarkii (assembly GCF_040958095.1). Taxonomy (NCBI): domain Eukaryota; kingdom Metazoa; phylum Arthropoda; class Malacostraca; order Decapoda; family Cambaridae; genus Procambarus; species Procambarus clarkii. Next base: position 25,832,582 of record NC_091225.1, read on the forward strand.
GGAAGGAGGAGGAGGAGGAGAAAGGAGGAGGAGAGCGAGGAGGAAGGAGGAGGAGGAGGGAAGCGAGGAGGAAGGAGGAGGAGGAGGGAAGCGAGGAGGAAGGAGGAGGAGGAGGGAAGCGAGGAGGAAGGAGGAGGAGGAGGAGGGGAGCGAGGAGGAAGGAGGAGGAGCTAGGAGGCCGAAGAGGAAGGCGAGGAGGAAGGAGGAGGAGGGCGAGAAAAGAAGGAGGAGGGGGAGGAAGGAAGGAGGAGGGAGGAAGGAAGGAGGAGGGAGGAAGGAGAAGGGCGAGGAGGAAGGAGAAGGGCGAGGAGGAAGGAGGAGAAGGGCGGGGAGGAAGGAGGAGGAGAGTGAGGAGGAAGTAGGAGGGTGAGGAGGAGAGTGAGGAGAAAGGAGGAGGGGCGAGGAGGAAGGAGGAGGAGGGCGAGGAGGAAGGAAGAGGGCGAGGAGGAAGGAGAAGGGCGAGGAGGAAGGAGGAAAGCGAGAAGGAAGGAGGAGGACGAGAGCGAAGAAGGAGGAGGAGGACGAGAGCGAGGAGGGAGGAGGAGGACGAGAGCGAGGAGGGAGGAGGAGGAGGAGAGCGAGGAGTGAGGAGGAGGAGGAGAGCGAGGAGGGAGGAGGAGGACGAGAGCGAGGAGGGAGGAGGAGGACGAGAGCGAGGAGGGAGGAGGAGGACGAGAGCGAGGAGGGAGGAGGAGGACGAGAGCGAGGAGGAAGGAAAAGGGCAAGGAGGAAGGAGGAGGAAAGAGGAAGGCGAGGAGGAAAGAGGAGGAGGGCGAGGAGGAAGGAGGAGGAAGGAGGACGAGAGCGAGGAGGAAGGAGGAGGAGGGAGAGGAGGGCGAGGAGGAAGGAGGAGGAGGGAGAGGAGGGCGAGGAGGAAGGAGGAGGAGGGAGAGGAGGGCGAGGAGGAAGGAGGAGGAGGGAGAGGAGGGCGAGGAGGAAAGAGGAGGAGGCAGAGGAGGGCGAGGAGGAAGGAGGAGGAGGGCGAGGAGGGAGGAGGAGGAGGGCGAGGAGGAATGAGGAGGGAGAGGAGGGCGAGGAGGAAGGAGGAGGAGGGAGAGGAGGGCGAGGAGGAAGGAGGAGGAGGGCGAGGAGGAAGGAGGAGTGAGGCGAAGAGGAAGGAAGAGGGCGAGGAGGAAGGTGGGCGAGGAGGAAACAGGAGTAGGAGGGCAAGGAAGGAGGAGGAGGGCGAAGAAAGAAGGAGGAGGGCGAGGAGGAAGGAGGAGGGCGAGGAAGGAAGGAGGAGGGAGGAAGGCGAGGAAGGAAGGAGGAGGGCGAAGAGGAAGGAGGAGAAGGGCGAGGAGGAAGGAGAAGGGTGAGGAGGAAGGAGGAGGGCAAGGAGGGTAAGGAGGAGGGCGCGGAGGAAGGAGAAGGGCGAGGAGGAAGGAGGAGGGCGAGGAGGGCGAGGAGGAAGGAGAGCGAGGAGGGAGGAAGAGGAGAACGAGAAGGAAGGAGGAGGAGGAGAGCGAGGAGGAAGGAGGAGGAGGAGAGCGAGGAAGAAGGAGAAGGATGAAAGCGAGGAAGGAGGAGGAGGAAGGAAGAGGAGGGCGAGGAAGGATAGAGGATGGAGGAGAGAGGAAGAAGGAGGAGAAGGGCGAGGAGGAGGAAGGAGGAGGAGGGCGAGGAGGAGGAGGGCAACGGGGAAGGAGGAGGAGGGCAAGGAGGAGGAAGGCGAGGAAGGAAGGAGGAGGGCGAGGAGGAAGGAGCTAGGAAGAGGAGGGCGAGGAGAAAGGAGGAGGAGGGCGAGGAGGAAGGAAGAGGAGGAGGGCGAAGAGGAAGGAGGAGAAGGGCGGGGAGGAAGGAAGAGGAGAGTGAGGAGGAAGGAGGAGGAGGGCGAGGAGGAAGGAGGAGGGCGAGGAAGAAGGAGGAGAACGAGGAGGAAGGCAAGGAGGAAGGAGGAGGCCAAGGAGGAAGGAGAAGAAGGCCGAGGAGGAGAGCAAGGAGGAAGGAGGAGGAGGAGGGCGAGGAGGAAGGAGGAAGATGGCGAGGAAGGAGGAGGAGGAAGGAATAGGAGGAGTGTCACACACACACACACACACACACACACACACACACACACACACACACACACACACACACACACACACACCACACACACACACACACACACTTTTTGGGAATAAAGTATGCAATGCGTTATAAGCTGGAAGAAAATAAGGAGGTTGAAGCAGTTGAAAAAACCAGACTTCATGAGAGGACATTATGGTGACCTTAGAAATTTTTTAGTGAGTATAATTGGACAGACTTGATGCTAGGCAAGGAAGTGAATGAGATGTATGGCAAGTTTTGTGAAATATATGATAAAGGCACAAACAAATTTATACCAAAACAGAGATGCAGAACTAGGAAACAGGATTGGTTCAACAGAAATTGCGAGAGGGCTAGAGACCGAAAGACACAAAAATGGAATCAATACAGGAAGAGGCCGAACCCCCAAACATACCAGCGATACAAAGATGCGAGAAACAACTACACGGCAGTGAGGAGAGAGGCAGAAAAGAAATTTTGAAAAAGGGATTGCGGACAAATGTAAAACAGAACCAGGTCTATTCTATAAATTCATAAACAACAAATTGCAGGTAAAGGATAATATTCAGAGGTTGAAAATGGGAAATAGATTCACGGAAGATGAAAAGGAAATGTGTGAAACACTAAACGAAAAGTTCCAAAGTGTGTTTGTACAAAATGAAATCTTTAGGGAACCAGATACAATAAGAATTCCAGAGAACAACATAGAACACATAGAGGTGTCTAGAGACGAAGTGGAAAAAATGCTCAAGGAGCTCGGTAAGAACAAAGCAGCTGGCCCAGATGGCGTTTCACCATGGGTTCTGAGAGAATGTGCATCTGAGCTCAGCATTCCACTTCACCTGATCTTTCAGGCATCCCTGTGTACAGGAATCGTAGCAGACGGGTGGAAACAGGCTAACATAGTTCCAATCTACAAAAGTGGCAGCAGGGAAGACCCCCTCAATTATCGACCTGTATCATTGACAAGTGTAATAGTGAAAGTATTGGAAAAACTAATCAAAACTAAATGGGTAGAACACCTAGAGAGAAATGATATAATATCAGACAGACAGTATGGTTTTCGATCTGGAAGATCCTGTGTATCGAATTTACTCAGTTTCTATGATCGAGCCACAGAGATATTACAGGAAAGAGATGGTTGGGTTGACTGCATCTATCTGGACCTAAAAAAGGCTTTTGACAGAGTTCCACATAAGAGGTTGTTCTGGAAACTGGAAAATATTGGAGGGGTGACAGGTAAGCTTCTATCATGGATGAAAAATTTTCTGACTGATAGAAAAATGAGGGCAGTAATCAGAGGCAATGTATCGGAATGGAGAAATGTCACAAGTGGAGTACCACAGGGTTCAGTTTCTTGCACCAGTGATGTTTATTGTGTACATAAATGATCTACCAGTTGGTATACAGAATTATATGAACATGTTTGCTGATGATGCTAAGATAATAGGAAGGATAAGAAATTTAGATGACTGTCATGCCCTTCAAGAAGACCTGGACAAAATAAGTATATGGAGCACCACTTGGCAAATGGAATTTAATGTTAATAAATGTCATGTTATGGAATGTGGAATAGGAGAACATAGACCCCACACAACCTATATATTATGTGAGAAATCTTTAAAGAATTCTGATAAAGAAAGAGAGCTAGGAGTGGTTCTAGATAGAAAACTATCACCTGAGGACCACATAAAGAATATTGTGCAAGGAGCCTATGCTATGCTTTCTAACTTCAGAATTGCATTTAAATACATGGATGGCGATATACTAAAGAAATTGTTCATGACTTTTGTTAGGCCAAAGCTAGAATATGCAGCTGTTGTGTGGTGCCCATATCTTAAGAAGCACATCAACAAACTGGAAAAGGTGCAAAGACATGCTACTAAGTGGCTCCCAGAACTGAAGGGCAAGAGCTACGAGGAGAGGTTAGAAGCATTAAATATGCCAAAACTAGAAGACAGAAGAAAAAGAGGTGATATGATCACTACATACAAAATAGTAACAGGAATTGATAAAATCGACAGGGAAGACTTCCCGAGACCTGGAATTTCAAGAACAAGAGGTCATAGATTTAAACTAGCTAAACACAGATGCCGAAGAAATATGAGAAAATTCACCTTCGCAAATAGAGTGGTAGACGGTTGGAACAAGTTAAGTGAGAAGGTGGTGGAGGCCAAGACCGTCAGTAGTTTCAAAGCGTTATATGACAAAGAGTGCTGGGAAGACGGGACACCACGAGCGTAGCTCTCATCCTGTAACTACACTTAGGTAATTACACTTAGGTAATTACACACACACACAGCACACACACACACACACAAATGGAATGGAATGGAATGCATTAGGAAGTGATGTGGTGGTGGCTGACTTCATACATAGCTTCAAGTGTAGATATGATAGAGCCCAATAGGCTCAGGAACCTGTACATTAGTTGATTGACAGTTGAGAGGCGGGACCAAAGAGCCAGAGCTCAACGTCTGCAAGCACAACTAGGTGAATACAACTAGGGAAGTAAGTACACACCCAGGAAGTAGCCCGTAACAGCTGTTTAACTCCCAGGTACCTATTTACTAGTAGGTAACAGGGGCATCAGGGTGAAAGAAACTCTGTCCATTTCTCTGTGCCTAGTCCGGGGATCGAACCAGGCCAACAAGATTACAAGTCCCGCGCGCTGTCCACTCAGCTACCAGACCCCCCCCCTAGGAGTCTGTACTCACCTATTTGTAATCACCTATTTGTGCTTGCGGAGGTTGAGCTCTGGCTCTTTGGTCCCATGTGTGTGTACTCACCTAATTGTGCTTGCGGGGGTTGAGCTCTGGCTCTTTGGTCCCGCCTCTCAACCGTCAATCAACTGGTGTACAGGTTCCTGAGCCTACTGGGCTCTATCATATCTACATTTGAAAATGTGTATGGAGTCAGCCTCCACCATAACACTTCCTAGTGCATTCCATTTACTAACTACTCTGATACTGAAAAAGTTCTTTCTAATGTCTCTGTGGCTCATTTGGGTACTCAGCTTCCACCTGTGTCCCCTTGTTCGCGTCCCTCCAGTGTTGAATAGTTTATCCTTGTTTACCCGGTCGATTCCCCTGAGGATTTTGTAGGTTGTGATTGTGTGTGTGTGTGTGTGTGTGTGTGTGTGTGTGTGTGTGTACTCACCTAGTTGTACTTACCTAGTTGTCTGCAGGATCGAGCATTGACTCTTGGATCCCGCCTTTCGAGCATCGGTTGTTTACAGCAATGACTCCTGTCCCATTTCCCTATCATACCTGGTTTTAAAATTATGAATAGTATTTGCTTCCACAACCTGTTCCTGAAGTGCATTCCATTTTCCCACTACTCACACGCTAAAAGAAAACTTCCTAACATCTCTGTGACTCATCTGAGTTTCAAGCTTCCATCCATGTCCCCTCGTTCTGTTACTATTCCGTGTGAACATTTCGTCTATGTCCACTCTGTCAATCCCTCTGAGTATCTTATACGTTCCTATCATGTCCCCCCCTCTCCCTTCTTCTTTCTAGTGTCGTAAGGCACAGTTCCCTCAGGCGCTCCTCATACCCCATCCCTCGTAGCTCTGGGACGAGTCTCGTTGCAAACCTCTGAACCTTTTCCAGTTTCATTATATGCTTCTTCAGATGGGGACTCCATGATGAGGCGGCATACTCTAAGACTGGCCTTACGTAGGCAGTGTAAAGCGCCCTAAATGCCTCCTTACTTAGGTTTCTGAATGGTGTTCTAACTTTTGCCAGTGTAGATCGAGTACGCTGCTGTCGTTATCCTATTTATATGTGCCTCAGGAGATAGATTAGGTGTTACGTCCACCCCTAGGTCTCTTTCACGGGTCGTTACAGGTAGGCTGTTCCCCTTCATTGTGTACTGTCCCTTTGGTCTCCTATCTCCTAGTCCCATTTCCATAACTTTACATTTGCTCGTGTTGAATTCCAGTAGCCATTTCTCTGACCATCTCTGCAACCTGTTCAGGTCCTCTTGGAGGATCTTGCAATCCTCATCTGTCACAACTCTTCTCATCAACTTTGCGTCATCCGCAGACATCGACATGTAGGACTCCACGCCTGTAAACATGTCGTTAACATATACAAGAAATAGAATTGGTCCCAGCACCGATCCTTGTGGTACTCCACTTGTTACTGTTCGCCAGTCCGACTTCTCGCCCCTTACTGTAACTCTTTGGCTCCTTCCTGTTAGGTAGTTCCTTATCCATGCTAGGACCTTTCCCCCCACCCCAGCCTGCCTCTCGAGCTTGAACAGCAGTCTCATGTGCGGTACTGTATCAAAGGCTTTTTGGCAGTCCAGAAATATGCAGTCTGCCCAACCATCTCTGTCCTGTCTTATCCTCGTTATTTTATCATAGAATTCCAGAAGGTTTGTTAGGCACGATTTCCCTGTCCAGAACCCATGTTGATGTTTGTTCACAACCTAATGTTCTCCAAGTGTGCAACCAGTCGTAGCCTAATTATTCTTTCCAGTATTTTACAGGGGATGCTTGTCAGTGATACAGGTATAGTTTAAGTGGCCTCCTCCCTATCACCTTTCTTGAAGATCGGCACGACATTTGCCTTCTTCCAGCAACTGGGCAATTCTCCTGACATAAGTGACTCATTAAAGATCATTGCCAGAGGCACGCTGAGGGCCTGTGCTGCTTCTTTTAGTATCCACGGTGATACTTTGTCTGGTCCAACTGCTTTAGTTGCATCTAGAGTTGTCAACTGTTGCATTACCGCCTCTGCTGTCACCTCTATATCTGATAGTCTTTCATCTAGGGTAACCCCTTTCAACAATGGGAGCTGCTCAGGCTCGGTAGTGAACACTCCATGGAAACTGGCATTCAGTGCCTCACAGATTTCCTTGTCACTTTCAGTATATGCCCCCTCTGTCTTCCTTAGTCTTGTCACTTGGTCGTTCACCAACATTTTTCTTCTTATATGACTATGTAGTAACTTAGGTTGTTTTTTCGCTTTGATTGCAATATCGTTCTCATAGTCCCTTTCCGATGTTCGTCTTATGTTAATGTAATCGTTCCTAGCTCTGTTGTATCTGATCCTGTTGTCCTCTGTTCTTTGTCTTCTGTACTTCCTCCACTCCCGCCTGCTGGCCATTTTTGCTTCCTGACACTGTCTATTAAACCATGGGTTATTATATTCCTTCTTATTTTTCCCTTTACCGTTGGTATAATCTCTCTTCGGCCTCCTGGCATTTCTGTATGACTAGGTTCATCATATCTTGGACTGTTTTTCCTCTAATTTCTTCCTCCCTCTGCACTTCACCCAGATAGTCCCTTATCCTCTTATAGTCCCCTTTCCTGTAGTCAGCTGTCCTTTCCCAGATCTCTTGTCCCATGGTCATAAGTTTGAATTCCATCATGTAGTCAAAGACTAGGACACAATGGTCACTGGCCCCTAGAGGTATTTCATGCTCTAAATTCTCGATATCTTCTACGTTCTGAGTGAAAATCAAGTCTAATAGGCTCGGTGCATCTCCTCCTCTTTCCCTTGTGTCTTCCTTCACATGTTGTGTCAGGAAATTCCTGTCTATATCATCTACTAATTTTGCTCCCCACGTTTCGTCCCCTCCATGGGGATTCCTTGATTCCCAATTTATCTCTCCATGATTTAGGTCCCCCATGATCAGCAGCTTCACTCTCATTCTGTGGGCTAGTGTTGCTGCCTTCTGCAGTTCATCTATACATGCTTTGTTGTTGTCATCATACTCCTGCCTGGGTCTTCTACTGTTTGGTGGGGGATTGTAGATTACCAAGATCACAATCTTCCTCCCATCTACTGTCAGAGTTCCATGTACGAAGCTTGTGCACTCATTGGTAACTCGATTTCCCAGGTCTTCAAACTTCCATTTCCGCTTTATTAGGAGTGCTACTCCCCCTCCCTGTCTCTGTGTCCTCTCTTTTCGTATCACCTGGTACCCTTCAGGAAAGATTGCATCTGAGATCATGTCATTAATTTTAGTTTCCACAATTGCAACTATGTCAGGATCTGCTTCACTCACTCTTTCTTTTATCTCTTCTGCTTTATTAGATACCCCATCAGCATTGGTGTACCAAACCTTGAGATTCTTCATGGAAACTCTTGTACCAGAGTTCTCCCTTTCTCTGGGGGTCTGAGGGGATCTGGGGGGTGTTCTGGGGGGTGACTGGGGGCAGGGGGGATCTGGGGGGTGTCTGGGGGCGGGGAGGATCCGGGGGATGTCCGGGGGGATCCAGGGGGTGTCTGGGGGGGGGTCCGGGGGGTGTATGGGTGGTGAAAGAGGTCAGGAGGGGTGCTTGGGGGGCTACTGGGGGCTGGGCTTCTAGGAAGGTAGGTAGGAGGGTCTGGGGTAGGGCCTGGGTAGGTAGGTCTGGAGTAGGAAGGGCATACTGGTCTGAAGATTAGGGAGGGCAATAGAGGGGTTGGGAGATAGCGTAAGGTTGGGAGTCAGGTAGAGGTTGAGAGGTTGGAAGGGGGAAGGATATGTGGGGGGAACTTCCCACCCCCCTCACAAGGGAGGGGGGTCACATGGAATGAGAGGGGGATGAGGAGGGGTGAGGGCTGGTAGGCTTTGGGTGTTGAGGGGATGAGGGCTAGGTGGGTTCTTGGGGTTTGAGGGGATGAGGGCTGGGTGGGTTTTGGGGGTTGAGGGGATGAGGGCTGGGTGGGTTTTTGGGGGTTGAGGGGATGAGGGCTGGGTGGGTTTTGGGGGTTGAGGGGATGAGGGCTGGACGGGTTTTGGGGGTTGAGGTGATGAGGGGGTCCTTGGAATGTGGGATGAATTTGACTGCAGTGGGGTCAGAGGGGTCAAGGGATGTGTTGGGGAGATAAGCAGGGGCAGCTGATTGGGGAAGGAGTGACCTGAGAAGCAGTGTGAGCTGGTTAGCATGGGGTGGATTAGTCACTGGGGTGTGTAGCTACTCTCAAATGGGAAGAGTTTGTATTGTTGTTTGCTTGCTCTGTGGGCAAATCTGTTCCTCCTTCGTCATGAATTTGTCAATATATAACGTTGTAGTAATTTTCGCTACCTCTGAGTAAGTGTTTGGGATGCAGTATGTAATCCACTGCCTCTTCGTTAGTGAACTGTACCAGGACAGGTCGTTTCCTGTTACAGTTGTATGGTCCAATGCATCGTTAAACTTGCACCTCATGTTCACCACCTGCCATCTGGGCTCTCATGTCTCTCAAGATCCCCTGTAGCTCCAAATCCTCAATCTCCATCCTTTCCTGCCTCGATGGTGCCCTGGCTTCAAGCAATCCATGGATTATGATTGTCCTCTTTCTCAGTTCAGGGTCATGCTGGTGGCCCCCTCCCTAGCTGACCCCCACCCCTCCCACACCCGCTACTCCACCTACTACTACTCCCCCTTCCCCTGCCAAGCTTCCCTATTCCTGCCAAATTCATTAGTAAGCCTAGAATATTTCTCCTTGCCATTCTACCCTGCTCTTCGTGATTTCCTCTTGAATATAATCCATAAACTCTTGTTTGAGTCTTTAAACCTCGTCCTGTATCTTATTAAAGACTCCACTTTTAATCCCCTGGATTAGATCATCTATCCAAACATCCCTCTTCTCTACAAATTTCCCAATCATCTTCTCCACAAACCTATCTTCTTCTCAATCATAATACTATTGAACCTAGACACCCTTCCTGACCTAGTCATTGCTATAATGCAACCTTACCCACAGGGGTTCCAAGTATCTTACCGTCCTGCTAACACAATAGGTGAGTGAATCTCCAATCGTCGTCCACGTGGTGGTAGAAGGGTTGCTGCCGGGGGTGAGGTCACGCGGTCAGAGTCCGGTGAGGTCTGCTTTCACACTGCACACTGCCACAGTACTTCCTCAACTATTTTGAATTACGCTATTTAAACTGTTTTTCTTCACTACCTTATGGCTTTGGTCAAAACCCAAGGTTTTTTCATTCACTTGTACACACTTTTTCAATTCGGAAGTTGCCTGATTACCCCTCCCACTCCACTAGTGAACCAGGAGCTCCCAACCCCATGTCCACCCAACACGATGGTCACAAGACAAGTGACCATCGCACAAGTGACAAGTGACACAGTGTGTGTGTGTGTGTGTTTACTAGTTGTGTTTTTGCGGGGGTTGAGCTTTGCAATTTCGGCCCGTCTCTCAACTGTCAATCAACTGTTTACTACTTATTTTTTTTTATTTTTTTTTCCACACCACACACACACACCCCAGGAAGCAGCCCGTGACAGCTGACTAACTCCCAGGTACCTATTTACTGCTAGGTAACAGGGGCACTTAGGGTGAAAGAAACTTTGCCCATTTGTTTCTGCCTCGTGCGGGAATCGAACCCGCGCCACAGAATTACGAGTCCTGCGCGCTATCCACCAGGCTACAAGGCCCCTACGAGGCGTGTGTGTGTGTGTGTGTGTGTGTGTGTGTGCTTATCTAGTTGCCTTGTTGTACTTGCCTAGTTGTGCTTGCGGGGATTGAGCTCTGGCTCTTTGGTCCCGCCTCTCAACTGTCAATCAACTGGTGTACAGATTCCTGAGCCTACTGAGCTCTATCATATCTACACTTGAAACTGTGTATGGAGTCAGCCTCCACCACATCACTGCCTAATGCATTCCATTTGTCTACTACTCTGACACTGTAAAAATTCTATCTAATGTCTCTATGGCTTATTTGGGCACTCAATTTCTACCTGTGTCCCCTAGTGTGTGTGCCCCTTGTGGTAAATAGTCTGTCCTTTATCTACTCTATCAATTCCTCTGAGAATCTTGTATGTGGTGATCATGTCCCCCCTAACTCTTATGTCTCCCAGTGACGTGAGGTTTAATTCCCGTAGTCTCTCCTCGTAGCTCATACCCCTCAGTTCGCGTACTAGTCTTGTGCAAACCTTTGAACCTTTTTCATTTTAGTCTTATGCTTGACTAGAGAATAACTCCATGCTAGAGCCGCATACTCAAGGATTGGTTTGACACATGTGGTATACAAAGTTCTGAAAGATGCCTTACACAAGTTTCTAAAGCCGTTCTTATTTTAACCAACCTGGCAAATGCCACTGGATGTAAACCTCTTGATATGGGTTTCAGGAGACAGGTCTGGCGTGATATCAACCCCCAAGGTCTTTCTCACTGACTCTTGAAGTATTTCATCTCCCAGATGATACCTTGTATCTGGTCTCCTGCTCCCTACACCTATTTTCATTACATTAGATTTTCTTGGGTTAAACTCTAACAACCATTTGTTCGAGCATTCCTTCAGGTTTGTCCAGGTCTTCTTGAAGCCTCAAGCAGTCCTCCTCTGTCTTAATCCTTCTCATAACTTTGGCGTCGGCAGCAAACATTGAGAGGAATAGAGTCTATACCCTCTGGGTATAGACTCTGTGTGTGTTTACTTACCTCTCAACTGTCAATCAACGAATGTACAGGTTCCTGAGACTACTGGGCTCTATCATATCTACAATTGAAGCAGAAGCATATCTACACTTATGGGTGTGTGTGTGTGTATTTACTATTTGTGTTTACTATTTATATCTGCAGAATCGAGCTCTTAGCTCTTGGATTCCGCCTTTATAATCAATTTTTTTCTATTATGTCTATGTGAGAGTAGGTCTCTCAAGATTTTCCCCACAGCTGACTTGAATGGCTCATTGCAGAGCACAGGTGCACCGATCTTCATGCACAAGCCTGGATCTTCATGCTCTGTTAACCCTGGATAGTGACCTGGCATGTTGGGTATCTCCAGAATGCCCACTTAACCAGGAACACGTTTATAATACGGAGGTCGCCGTATGTCCAGGCAGGAAGTAGATACAGGGAAGTTAAGCATACTGGCCACAAAGGGTCAGTGAGTACATTGGCTGGTGCCAGCGTGAGAGAGTACAGAGACGCCAGCAACGTAACAGGACAGGCTGACCCTGTAGTCAACCTCAACTGGCATATGGAGAATAACAACTGTGACATGGTCGTGATGTGTTCATGACGTCACCTCTGCTACTGATCAGGGAACGATCAATATGATTGGTCCCCTCTCTTTTGCTGCAATGTCATTGGTTAAATTGTAACCCTTTGTGTGTCCCACGAGATGCCTGGAGCCCCAGGCAAGAGCATTCACGTGAGGGAGCCCTTGCACAGAGGACATGTTCTGTTCTGTCTATCGGCCAATAGACTGAACACCGTCCATTCCTCACTGTCAAGTTAAACTCGGCGTCTTTTCGATATACCAACACTCGCCCGGAATCGCGACTGTGAATATATTGTTTAGAAGCCTAGTAGTGATAAATCACCAGAGCGAAACAGACTGGTATCAGGTAACCCCTGGTGACAAAGATCGTCTGTGTGAACGTAGAGTGAACTAAGGCTGTGCCGCCACCTAAGTAACCTGTGTGTGACTTTACCACAAGTGTACCTGCATGGTAACACATAACCTGCAGCCACCACTCGGTCCAGAGCGTGTAGCTTGTACCTCAATACATCGGTAGCCTCGAGCCGCCTGCCACTGCCCTCACAGTACTACGTGACGTCACCACCTTACTCATCGCCAGTGCCAGCAAGTGTGTGTGCGTGTGTCTGTTGACATACAATGCGCCCTCCTGCGAGTACGCTGTGTCAAGTACGGTTTGTGGGAAAGCCTGTCGTCAATGGTCTCACGTCAGAACGAGGAAACCAGCTATCAGGCCACCTACGAGTTCTTGCATAAATGTGCCTGAGTGAGTGAGTGAATAAGAGAGGTACCCTACCTGTAAGTACAAGATCTTGTCATTGTTTTATTGTGTCTGTCTGTGTTGATCTGAGGGATCAACCACAGTTATCACCTACTCATACCTGTCACAGGTTATAAGTGAAGACACCCGACGGTGTATGCGTGTTTATCTGTGTGGTATCACGGCATTACACTCGTCTGTGAATGTGAGCTTCACATACACCACACATTTAGCTATTGTGTGATATTATTATTGTGCATGTTATTGCCTGTCCCATTGACAGTGCCATTGTGTTCATTGCATATCATCATTACCCGAGTATCCGGTTGGAACTCTTGTGATCCCTTTGCATACCGGCAGTTAGGTTGCGGTGTTAATGATTGGCTGTCAACTGTGTTAAGTTAGGTGTTTCGCCACGAGTGGATCCGAGTCCATTAGCCAGACGTCAAGAGTCTTGCTAATACAACCATAGCCTTTCTGACACCAATCTAAAGTAAATCAAGCACCCTTTGTATTAGTGGTTAAGTTAGTAAATAAACTACTGTTAAGATTTATGCGGTGTTTCCGTTGAACCACTTCTGAATACTGCTAATCAATTACTCAAGCCTTCAGCTCCAGGTGTCTCCAACACCGCGTTGCCTATATTCACTAAACTATAAATGTGATGAGGACCCTAGGAGTCCCTTAAAGTGTTAAATCATTGAGGAGATTCCAACGATCAACGTGGACCAGGACCAGGTGAGGCTAGTCTGAGAAGAGACCCTCAAGGACTAACTCGACCTTGCTCCCAGGCCCTGTACGGTTGCTCTCGTATTTTCTCTGCTGATTCCGACAGCTTCGTGAAGCGTCTGCCACATGTACATTGGCGACGTATGCATTGCAGTCGGGAAAGCAAAAGAGAAAACCCCCACAGTCTACAACATATATATTTCTTAGACACACACATCAACAGGAAGACACATCTAACTCCCAGGTACTTATTTACTGTTAGGTGAACAGTACATCAGGGTGAAAGAAATTCTGTCCATTTGTTTCCGCCTGCTCCGGGAATCAAACCCAGGTCCTTATGACTACGACCCCCCGAGCACTGTCCACTCAGCCGCGAGGCGAGGCTGTGTACTCACCTAGTTATACTCACATAGTTGTGCTTGTGGGGGTTGACCTCTGGCTCTTTGGCCCTTTGGTAGCGCTTCTGAGTTCTGGGACTAGTCTAGTGGCATACCTCTGAACTTTTTCCAGCTTCGTCTTGTGCTTGACAAGGTACGGGCTCCATGCTGGGGCCGCATACTCCAGGATTGGTCTTACATATGTGGTATACAAGGTTCTGAATGATTCCTTACACAGGTTCCTGAAGGCAGTTCTGATGTTAGCCAGCCTCGCATACGCCGCAGATGTTATTCTTTTGATGTGGGTTTCAGGAGACAGGTTTGGTGTGATATTAACTCCTAGATCTTTCTCTTTGTCTGTTTCATGAAAATCTTCATCTCCCTTTCGGTATCCTGTGTCTGGCCTGTTTCCATCGCCTAGTTTAATTACCTTACATTTACTCGGGTTGAACTTTATTAGCCATTTGTTGGACCATTCATTCAATTTGTATTGGATGAATGGTTCATACTATCTTCTCATACTCATACATCTTCCTCTGTCTTAATCCTCCTCATAATTTTTGCATCATCAACAAACAATGAGAAGAATGATTCTATACCCTCTGGGAGATTATTTACATATATCAATACAATACAATACAATACAATTTTATTTAGGTAAGGTACATACATACAATAAATATTTACAAGGATTGTTTAACTTATAGGTATAGCTAGTACATACAATGCCTAAAGCCACTATTACGCAAAGCGTTTCGGGCATGATAAACTTAAATGACAAGCTTAATACTAATTGAGCATAATGAGTAGAATGAAAACAAGAAATGAAAACATAGATGAAAAAGCAGCACAAATACAATTATGTCGACAAACAGCGCTCTTTAAAGAAAAAAACAGACATTGGTTGACAATAGAAGGGTAAGGTAGGTTACAGGGAATTTATAGGTATAGCTTCGCTTTTAACTTAAACTGGTTGAGAGAGGTACAGTCTTTAACATGGTTGGGAAGGTCATTCCACATTCTGGGCCCCTTGATTTGTAGAGCATTTCTAGTTTGATTAAGTCGTACTCTAGGAATATCAAAACTGTATTTATTTCTGGTGTGATGCTCATGGGTTCTGATACAACCTTCTATGAAGCTTTTGAGATCAGGATTGGCATTATAGTTTAGCGTTTTATATATGTATAATACACATGAGAGAATGTGCAGTGACTTAATGTCTAACATATTCAGAGATTTAAGTAGGGGTACCGAGTGATGTCTGGGGCCAGAATTGGATATTGTCCTAATAGCAGCTTTGTATTGAGTAATTAGAGGACGTAAGTGATTTTGGGTAGTAGAGCCCCAAGCACAAATACCATAGTTGAGATATGGATAGATAAGGGAGTAATAGAGAGTCACCAGGGCAGGGCGTGGTACATAATATCTGATCTTAGAAAGAATGCCCACAGTTTTTGAAACTTTTTTTGATATGTTTAGAATGTGTCCCTGGAAATTAAGCTTGTGGTCAATGAGAATGCCAAGGAATTTGCCATCTAATTTGTTACAAATTTGGGTATTGTTTATTTTGAGATTTATTTGAGATTATTATTTATTTTGAGATTATCAGAAACAGTATAGGTCCAAGGACTGAACCCTGGGGGACCCCACTGGTGACGTATCGCCAATCTGAGACCTCACCCCTCACAGTGACTTGCTATCTTCTGTTGCTTAGGTATTCCCTTATCCAGTGGAGTACCTTCCCTTTCACTCTTGCCTGCATCTCCAGCTTTTGCACTAGTTTCGTGTGGTACTCTGTCAAAGGCTTTCTGGCAATCCAAAAATTATGCAGTTTGCCCACCCCTCTCTCTCTTGCTTAGACGTTGTGGTCAATTAATCCTGTGAGGCAGGACTTACCATCCTTGAACCCATGCTGATGCTGTGTTACAAAGTTCTTCCGCTTCAGATATTCCATTAGTTTTTTTGCACAATCTTCTCTTTAACTTGCATGGTATGCAAATTAGGGACACTGGCCTGTAGTTCAGTGCCTCCTGTCTATCCCCCTTCTTGTATATCGGGCCTATATTAGCCTTCTTCCAAATTTTGGCAGTTCCCCTGTTACCAGTGATTTTTTATACACTATGGAGAGTGTCAAGCACAGTGCTTCTGCTCCTTCCTTTAGTATCCAAGGGGAGATTCCATCCGGCCTATAGCCTTTGTCACATCCAACTCTACCAAGAGCTTCCTTACATCCTCACTGATAATCCCAAACTCTTCTAGTTTTTCTTTTTTTTATTTATATATAGAAGAGTTGTCACATTTTTGTTCAGCCACTAGTACGCGTAGCATTTCGGGCAAGTCCCTAATCCTAAGTTCTCCGGAATACGACCCCCGCGAAGAAGCGTTTAACAACCAGGTAACCATTTTACTGTTGAGTTAACAGAGGCTACAGTTAAGGATTTGCACCCAGTAAATCCTCCCCGCCAAGATACGAACCCAGGACAAAGCGGTCGCGGAACGCCAGGCGAGCGTCTTACTACTACGCCACGGAGACTAAACCAGTGGTGCCTGGTTAACTATTCCCTCTCTAATCTTAAGAACTTCTCCTTGCTCTAATGTGAAGACCTCCTGGAATTTCTTATTGAATTCCTCACACACTTCCTTGTCGTGTGTAGTGAATCTGTCTGCCCCTATCATCAGTTTCATTATCTGCTCCTTCACTATGTTGGTTTTCTCCTGATGTGGCTGTGCAGCAATTTAGGTTGAGTCTTTGACTTGCTTGCTATGTCATTTTCATATTGTCTATCTGCATCACTTCTCACCCTGACATATTCATTCCTGGCGCTCTGGTATCTTTCTCTGCTCTCAAGTGACCTGTAATTTCTATAGTTTCTATGCCCTGTGTATGAGTATCTGTGTGTGTGTGTGTGTGTGTGTGTACTCACCTAGTTGTACTCACCTAGTTGTGCTTGAGGGGGTTGAGCTCTGGCTCTTTGGTCCCGCCTCTCAACCGTCAATCAACAGGTGTACAGGTTCCTGAGCCTATTGGGCTCTATCATATCTACACTTAAACTGTGTATGGAGTCAGCCTCCACCACATTACTTCCTAATGCATTCCATTTGTCAACCACTCTGACACTAAAAAAGTTCTTTCTAATATCTCTGTGGCTCATTTGGGCACTCAGTTTCCACCTGTGTCTCCTAGTGCGTGTGCCCCTTGTGTTAAATAACCTGTCTTTATCAACCCTGTCGATACCCTTGAGAATCTTGAAATGTGGTGATCATGTCCCCCCAACTCTTCTGTCTTCCAACGAAGTGAGGTTTAATTCCCGTAGTCTCTCCTCGTAGCTCATACCTCTCAGCTCGGGTACTAGTCTGGTGGCAAACCTTTGAACCTTTTCCAGTTTAGTCTTATGCTTGACTAGATATGGACTCCATGCTGGAGCCGCATACTCCAGGATTGGTCTGACATATGTGGTATATAATGTTCTGAAAGATGCCTTACACAAGTTTCTAAGGCCGTTCTTATGTTAGCCAACTGGCATATGCTGCTGATGTTATCCTCTTGATATGAGCTTCAGGGGACAGGTCTGGCGTGATATCAACCCCCAGGTCTTTCTCTCTGACTCTTGAAGTATCTCATCTCCCAAATGATACCTTGTATCTGGCCTCCTGCTTCCTACCCCTATCTTCATTACATTACATTTGCTTGGGTTAAACTCTAACAGCCATTTGTTCGACCATTCCTGCAGCTTGTCCAGGTCTTCTTGAAGCCTCAAGCTGTTCCTCTGTCTTAATCCTTCTCATAATTTTGGCGTCGTCAGCAAACATTGAGACGAATGAGTTATACCCTCTGGGAGATCATTTACGTATATCAGAAACAGGATAGGTCCAAGCACAGAGCCCTGTGGGACTCCACTGGTGACTTCACGCCATTCTGAGGTCTCAACCCTCACTGTAACTCTCTGCTTCCTATTGCTTAGATACTCCCTTATCCACTGGAGCGCCCTACCAGTTACTCCTGCATTTTCTCCAGCTTATGCATCAACCTTTTATGGGGTACTGTGTCAAAGGCTTTCCGACAGTCCAAAAAAATGCAGTCCGCCCATCCTTCTCTTTCTTGCTTAATCTTTGTCACCTGATCGTAGAATTCTATCAAGCCTGTAAGGCAAGATTTACCCTCTCTGAACCCATGTTGATGGGTTGTCACGAAGTCTCTTCTCTCCAGATGTGTTACTAGGTTTTTTCTCACAATCTTCTCCATCACCTTGCATGGTATACAAGTTAAGGACACTAGTCTGTAGTTCAGTGCCTCTTGTCTGTCACCCTTTTTGTATATTGGTACTACATTAGCAGTCTTCCATATTTCTGGTAGGTCTCCCGTCTCCAGTGACCTACTATACACTATGGAGAGTGGCAAGCAAAGTGCTCCTGCACACTCTTTCAATACCCATGGTGAGATTCCGTCCGGCCCAACATATTTTCTCACATCCAGCTCCAATAGGTGCTTCTTGACTTCTCTTGTAATTTCAAACCTTTCCAAGGTCACCTGGTTTGCTGCCACCTCTCCTAGCGCCGTGACTTCTCCCTGTTCTATTGTAAAGACCTCCTGAACCTTCTGTTGAGTTCTTCACACACCTCTTTGTCATTATCTGTGTACCTGTCCTCGCCCATCCTAAGTTTCATCACCTGTTCCTTCACTGTTGCCTTCCTCCTGATGTGACTGTAGTAGCTTTGGTTCGGTCTTGGCTTTATTAGCTATATCATTTTCATACCTTTTCTCAGCTGCTCTTCTCACACTAACATACTGTTCCTGGTTCTCAGGTATCTCTTCTACTTCTGGTGCTCAGTTATTACGAAGTTCCTCCATGCCCTTTTGTTCAGCTCCTTTGCTTTCATACATTCCCTATTAAACCACGGATTCTTCCTTTGCTTCTGTTTTTTCCTGTCGGACTAGGACAAACCTGTTTTCAGCCTCCTGACATTTTTGGGTGACATAGTCCATCATGTCTTGTACGGACTTGGTTCCGAGTTCTGTGTCCCAATGTATATCCCATAGGAATTTATTCATCTCCTCATAGTTTCCCTTTTGGTACACCCCCTTTGTTTCCCAGTTCTTTTTTGGGGTGAAAATTCCTAGCTCAACCAGGTACTCAAAGCTCAATACACTATGATCACTCATTCCCAAGGGGCTTCCAACTTAACTTCCCTTATATCTGACTCATTTAGGGTAAATATCAGATCAAGCAAGGCTGGTTCATCCTCTCCTCTCATTCTTGTCGGTCCCTTGACGTGTTGACTTAGAAAGTTTCTTGTTGCCACATCCATCAGCTTAGCTCTCCATGTGTCTTGGCCTCCATGTGGGTCTCTGTTCCCCCAATCTATCTTCCCGTGGTTGAAGTCTCCAATGATTAGTAGTCTGGATCTATTCCTGCTAGCCACAGAAGCTGCTCTCTCTATTATATTGATGGTGGCCAAGTTGTTTCTATAATATTCCTGTCTGGGTCTTCTGTCATTCGGTGGGGGGTTATATATGACTACTACTATAATTTTCTGTCCTCCAGTTGCTATGGTGCCTGATATGTAGTCACTGAAACCTTCACAGTTCTGAATTACCATCTCTTCGAAACTCCAACCTTCTCTTAGTAGCAAAGCTACACCACCTCCTCCTCTCCCTTCTCTCTCTTTCCTCACTACATAGTAGCCCTGTAGAAACACTGCTTTTGTTATAGTTTTCGTTAGCTTTGTTTCTGTGAGTGCTATTATGTCTGGGTTTTCTTCTAGTGCCAATTCTCCGAGTTCACTGTTTTATTTGTAATCCCATCTATGTTAGTGTACATTGCCTTGAAGCTCACTTTCTTCTGTTCATTTTCTTGTCCCTTTCTTGGCGAGCATTCTGCTGGTGTGGAAGCTGTTCCGTGGGTGAGAAGATCTGTGACGTGGTTTGCAGGGTCTCAGAGGATTTTGGGGTACAGGGTGGGGTTTAAGGGAAGGGGGGGCAGGTAGGATGTGGGTTAAGGAGATAGGGGGGACATGGAGGATACTGGGTGAGGGGGGAGGAGGGATAGGGAGGGTATGGGATGAAGGGGAGGGGAGACAGGGGGGGAAAGGTGGGAAGGGGGACATGACGGGAATGGGGAAGGGGTGACAGGGTCAGAATGGGGTGGGGGGGAGGGAGGGTTGGGTGGGGGCAGGTAGGGTGAGGGGAAGGGAGGGTTTCTATGCAGAGGGGGGTGGGGTGTTACCCTCCCCTCTGGTGTTGCTGGGATGCTGGTCTTGGGTTCCCCTCTTGTCTCTAGGACTGTTGTGTTGGGGGCTGTGATTTCCTGGTTTGCTCCTCTCTCCCTGCGCTTTCTCCTTGCCTCTGCTGCCCTGGCTCTCTCCTCCTTCATCCTGTCCCTCTGCAGGAATACTTTTTTGTATCCCTCCACATGCTGCAGACGACTCTTCCTTTCGAGAATATCCTCCTTCGTGGTTTCGTTTGTAAACACCACTTTACAAGTCGGTTTTTGTCCTTGTACCAGCCCAACCTGAAAACCTTCTCAATGTTTTGTTCAGCCCCTTCCATCTGTAACCCCTTCAGTAGCCCATGTACTACCTCTCTATCCTTGCTATTCCATTCTTGCCTGTTGGATCCTTCCTGTTCTTTGATGCCTACAACTACCACTGATCTTTTTCTCTCCAGCAGCTGAGTGGTGCACCTTGCTGCTTCCTGTGAGGTAGCAGCTTGCATGGCTACTCCCTCACTGTGGCCATTGCTTCTGAGCTCTTTTTCAGTATGTCCGCAAATGTTTCAGGTACAGAGGCATTTCCTGCCAATGTAACATTCCCACCTTCCCTTTGGATGATAATCTGATGCTCGGTCTCTTATTTTTCTCTGTGAGGGATTTGATCTCCTCCCTTGCTGATGTCAGGTCACTTTGCAGATTGTTAATTGTAATCCTCATTTCATGCATCTCCCTCCTGAATTCCTCCAGAACTTGGGTTAACATTTCCTTCGTTTGGTCACTCTGGCTGTTTCCTGTGTCCCTGTTGCGTCCTCCTGCCATTTTTCCTCTTGTCAAGAGAGAGAGAGCAAGAGAGAGAGAGAGCAAGAGAGAGAGCAAGAGAGGAGCAAGAGAGAGAGAGAGCAAGAGAGAGAGAGCAAGAGAGAGAGAGCAAGAGAGAGAGCAAGAGAGAGAGGGGTTGATGGCGACTACCACGAGGGGGGACGAGTAAACGTGTCCACCTGGAGAATAGAATGGCCCTGGGCAGCAAGGATATGTCGAATATCGTCGTGGCAGTCGTGCAGGTCCCAAACACCGGTCGCAACATGGGACGGGAGCAAAATAGTGCCAACACTGGCATTCAACTGAGCGTTCTTCGAGACCTGAACAGGGGTCTCGCCAAGGCAGGATAAGGCAGCCAAGCGGGAAGCAGCATCCTGAGAAGGAGCAGCAACGACACGTGTACCGAGACAAGTGGGGTTGAAAGTAATGGAGGCATCCACGGAATCAACGAGATGTTGATGGAGGGAGAAATCGTCAGGAGGCGCAGAATCAAGAGGGAGGAGATCAAAATATTTGGCCCACGAAGCGGGACCAAACAAGGCTTGATAGGTAGCAGAACTGGAAGGAATCGAGCGAGGGCGGCCGTGACGAGGACAGCGATGAGAACCCCCAGAGAGAGAGGGGTTAAAAGGCGCAGTAGTTACAACTAGAGAAGAAGCCGCGCCAGGGGACGAGGTAGTCACCACAGGGGGCTTGGGGCTCGACCCAACCACAGAGGAGGGAGGGGAGCCAGGGGAAGGAGTCAGAGAGGCCGAAGGAGGAGCAAGGTCGGGGCCCAATGCAGCGGAGGCTACAGAGCCCGGTCTTCCAATACGGACCGACTCGGGGGCTTGGTCGCCCACCCCACGAGCCTGAGAAGGTAAACCAGAAGCAGCCAAAACAGGGGTTATCATCATTACGAAAAGAAGAATTCATTCACGAATGTGCCCCCACACCCACCATGGAGCCACAATTAGAGGCAGGACACCCAACAAGAAGCTATCGCCGATCTTGCCGGGCCTCCTAGGGGTGCGTCGTGAGTATACGCCCCACAAACGCCACCTTAAGAAACCGACAGTCCGTCGAGATCGGGTTCAGTGACGAAAGGGGGATTGACAATAAAAGGTTCCCCTCGCTCTCGACGTCGGGTACTACAGTTCTACGGGTGCAAGAGTATGCCTCCTCAAGCACCCGGGCGTCAAAATAGAAAAAGTCCAAGGGAAGAACCAGAACGAGCAAAAGGTCGGCAGGAAACGGCAAGCAGATAGGAGAAGAGGGGGGGGAGAAAAACGAAACAGAAGGAAAAGGAAAAGATGCCCAGCAGAATTGGAGAGGACGGCAGCAGGAGCACAAGGCTAGAAAAGGACAGAGGACTGTCCCAAGGAGCATCATACTCCGACAGCCGCCCACTAAGCCCCCACACGGCGACAACGAGCTGAGCGGGGAGGGGGAGTAAGAGGAGAAGGGAGGAGAGTAGGGGTGCAGCCACAGAGTAGGTCTCGTCCCCACGAACGCTAGCCAGAGAAGAACGCCCCTAGCGACCAGCTAGGCCTCCCGCATGTCGTGGTGCCGGAAGGAGCCTAATTGATCGTGCAGCTAAGCACATTAAAGATGTTCCCCTATGCAACGTATTGTTACTTTACAAATGATTAGAAAGTATTAGTAAGCAAAGTTGGTGCCTATGTTATTATTTAATAATCAACCCCCAGCTCAGTCTTTAAATGCTCTTTGAGAAACAATAATAGTCTTACGTCTGGCAGGGAAGATACAGACAATGACGCATAGGGTTGCGTTCAGCTATACTATAGTTAAGTTTAATAACTCAATTTTGACCTCTGGTTTACACTAAAGAACCCAGGGTCGTAACACTCCTCCCCCTTCAGAGAAAAAAAAAATGTGACTAGTAGAATAGTAGTCATATTTTTTTTGTAAGAGTATACAGAGAATAAAAGAAAAAATATATGACAAAAAAAAAAAACAATCAAAAACAACAATTTCTCTGCAAGAAAAATACAAAGGAGTTCTCTGAAAGAAAAAAAAAACATACACAAAAAGAAAACAGGGAAGTAAATAAATCGGACACGGAATACTTAATGTCACAGGAGAACCTAAAAAAAAAAATAACTAAAGCATGACAGTTGGTAAATGGCTTCCTGTGGCCCAGATAAATGTTATTCAGACAACCGGGACAGAGCGTCGGCTATCACATTGAGTCGGCCCGGTAGGTGGGTAATGGAAAGATTGAAGTCCTGTAGGTACAACGCCCACCTGAGGATGCGTTTATTCTTACCCTTCATCTGAGTCAGGAAGACTAGTGGGTTATGGTCCGTGTACACTTCCACTATATTACCTGTGAGGTAAACTTCAAACTTTTTACATGTTAACACTAGCGCCAACGCCTCTTTTTCTACCACTGAATAATTGCGTTGCGCCTTGTCGAATTTCACAGAGTAAAAATATTCTGGGTGTTCCACTTGATCATCCCCAGTTTGCAACAACACTGCACCAGCACCCGAGTCAGACGCGTCCACATGAATTTTAAACGGTCGATCGAACCTTGGACTAGCAACCACTGGGGCGGAAGCTAAGATCAATTTCAAATTTTAAATGCCTCTGCACAGTCTGATGACCACTTAAATTTAACGGCTTTCCGCAACAAGTCTGTGAGAGGAGTGGCAACACTGGAAAAGTTCTGACAAAAACGTCGATAGTACGCACACATACCGATAAATCTTTGAACGTCCTTTTTAGACTTTAGTACTGGATACTCCAGAATGGCACTGATTTTATCTTGCCGAGGTAACACTTTTCCTTGGCCCACTTCATAACCGAGGTACGTCACTGTGCCTTGGCCAAAATGACACTTTTTAGCATTTAAGGTAAGATTTGCCCTTTTCAAGATGCAAACAACTGGCGTAACCTAGCTATGTGGTCAGCCCAATTACTGTCAAAGAGCACGATATCATCTAAATACGCCCGACAATTTGGCACCTTAGCGAGCAGAGAGTTCATGAGTCTCTGGAACGTGGCAGGGCATTACGCAAGCCGAACGGTAACACTTGATACTCAAAAACACCCTCGGGTGTCACGAACGCAGTTAGTTGTTTAGCACGTTCAGTGAGTGGGATTTGATAATACCCCCTCGAGAGGTCGAATTTCGACGTACTTGGCATTTCCCACTCGTCGATGCAGTCCTCGAGGAGGGGCAGCGGATAGGCATCCACAATGGTCACCTTGTTGAGCTGCCGATAGTCGGTGCATAATCGCCAGGAGCCGTCTGGTTTGGGGACCAAAAGGCAGGGCGAGCACCAAGAGCCCTGGCTCGGCCGGATGAGGCCGTGCTGGAGCAAGAAGTCGACCTCCTTCCGTACGATGGCCTTCTTTTCTGGACTCATCCGATAGGGTTGAAGGCGAATGGGAGTGTAGTCCGTCAACTCGACATCATGGCAAATGGCATCAGTCTGGGTCGGGACCTCCCCGAACAGACTGGAGAATTCATCAACCAACGACTGCACCTCTTCACGTTGGGCCATCTGCAAATGGGACAGTCCTCCTCCACAGCATTCACAGAACTAGAATTATTGAAAATGAGATTAGTTGGGTCCCCAGAACAATCATCCCCTCTCTCACTGGAAATGGAAACATTGGTTAGTGCAATGGGCCTGGGGCCCTGGAACTTCTTCAGTCGATTTACATGTATGAGCATTACCTGGTTACGTTTGTCAGAGTGCCTCACTTTGTACGTGAGGTCCCCAGTCTTTTCTGTCACAATGTAGGGGCCTTCGTACTTGTGGGACATAGTGTTCCCTAGTCGAGGCTTTAATACCAGGACAGGGTCGCCAGGCTGAAATACCCGTAACTTAGATTTAGCATCGTTACGTTCTTTCATCTCTTTTCTTGGGCCTTGCCAAGATACTTTAATGCAGCCGCCTTGCAGTCCTTGAGTCTCTGGTGGTGTTGCGCAAAGAAAGCCGAACCTTCGGTTAACGTTACGTTCCCTAACAGATTCTCCTGTAACATTTGCAAGGGTCCACGAACTTTATGGCCAAAGACTAACTCAAAAGGAGAACAACCCAGTGAACTTTGTAATCCCTCTCTAGCCGCAAAAAACATACGGTAAATTCTCATCCCAGAAGGTGTGGGAACTCTCGCACGATGTCTTCAACATCTGCTTCAGAGTTAGATGGAAACGTTCAATTACCCCCTGACTCTGTGGATGGTATGGGCTGGAAACCTTATGAGTTATTCCATGTTCCTTACAAAATTGCTCAAAAATATCAGACTTAAAATTAGTACCATTGTCAGTTTGCACGACCCGAGGCAGTCCAAAAGTGGAAAAAAATTGCAACATACGAGCAACAACAGTTTTTGCTCGGATGTTCCTTACAGCAAAAGCCTCTGGGTAACGAGTAGTGATACACATCATCGTGATTAGGTAAATATTACCAGACTTAGTTCTAGGTAATGGTCCAACACAGTCCATTACCACATGAGAAAATGGTTCCTCTGGCACGACAATAGGCCTTAGAGGAGCTTTAGGTGGAGTCTGGTTTGGTTTCCCAACCAGTTGACAAACAATACACGCATTACAAAATTTTGCCACATCGCTTTTCAGCTTGGGCCAGAAAAAATACTTTAAAATTTTGTGATACGTAATATTAATACCTTGATGTCCCCCCATAGGATCATCATGAGCAGCTGCCAAAACTCTTTCTCTATAGCAGGTCGGCAACATAACCTGGTGGACTACCTCCCACTCATTTGACAAGGGAGCACTCTGTGGTCTCCATTTTCTCATCAAAATCCGATCATTGTAGTAGTACCCAGTTGCTGCGTCTACAATTTCCTCCATAGAGACGGCTGTCTCATGACAATCTGCAAGAGTGGGGTCAGCTTTCTGTAACTCACTCAAGGAGGCATCTAGGCCTTGGTCAGATGCCATTGGCCGAGGCTCAACAGTGTTCTCCTCCACCTCCCCACTACTCTCGGTAGATGGCGGTGGCAGGCTCTCCACAATGTCCTCGGCCATGAATGTGTCCGCGAGGTCCACTTGGTTTTCACCACTCGGAAAGTTCCTGTGTCCTCGGGATTTACCACCTTGGCAAGCACAGGGCTGCCCTTACATTTAAGTCCCATAGACCTGGTCACCGCGCACGCAGGGTACACAACATTATCCTCTGCGGCGGGTGGATCCAGGCAAACCTTAGGGGTAGGCAACATAATAGGCAGTCTGGAGTCCCCTACCTTATCCCCTGCTAAATCATTACCAACTATTACATCAACATTAGGGAAAGGTAGGTATGAAGTGACTCCGACTGTACAAACACCCTTGTGGAAATCAGATTCCAGGGTAACCTTATGGAGGGGTACTGCTCGAGTATCACTAGTGACACCCTCGACCAGTACCACCTCTCCAGTGTCGAGAGTGTTGGCACCTTGCAACGCACTCTCTAAAATTAAAGTCTGGATGGCACCGGTGTCTCGGAAGATCACCACGTCCTTCCAGGAAGAACCCTCAGACAAAAGTAGTCTCCCTTTCGATAAGAATGGGGTAAGCAAGTCCAACCACTGTGGGTTGGAGGTCTTACTCCCTAACCCTTCCGAAGGCCTCAAGCCCTGTGTCACAACTAGAGCATTGGGTCTTTTTTCGGGTACAGTTGCCAACAACGGCTAATAGTGTGGTTTGGACGATTACAGTGACCACAAAAACGTCGGGGAGAAGAGACATTACTAACAGAATTACCCTTCGGTTCACCTTAGGTGCCGTGGGCTAGACACTTTAACAGGGTTAGTTATGTCTGAAACAGAAGGTGCATTAGTAAAGGGTTAGAATGAGCTGGTCTGGACTGGCTGTGGGTATAAGTTTTGCTACTCTGTGGGGTATAATTATTTTTATTGGGCCTTTTGCCCGCCAATTGGTAGTTTTCTGCCAACTTGGCCAAATCCCCTATTTTAGAATTTACCTCTACCCTTCCTCTAATATATTGAACACTCTGGCATACATATCTATAAAATGCTCCATTAAAAAGTGTTCCTGAGAGCCTCGTATGTTTCGGCTTTCGCCGAGCGAATCCATCTATCAAACAATAATTTGATCATTCAAATTCAGTGAGCGGTTGGTTGTGAGTAGGCCTAAGGTTGCGATAAACTTGGCGGTGAGCTTCAGGAGTAATTTCATATGCCCGCAAAATACATTCCCTGACTTTATCATATTCAAAACACTCGTCGTCAGGCATGTTTATAAAAATATCTTGTGCTTTACCCCTAAGTCTTCCCTGTAGGATTTTCACCCACTCTTCCTTTGGCCAGTTCATGGACATGGCCAATCTCTGAAAATGGTTGAAAAACCTTTCAGGGTCTGACTCGGAAAATTCAGGCAAATTATGCTTTTTCTCATAATGCCTGGGGTTTGAATCCCCGGCAGGTGGAGGTCCAGTGGCATTCGCTCTAATTCTAGCCTCCTCGGTTTTGAGTCTTTGCTCCTCTAATTTTATTTTTGCTAACTCTAAGCTAATTCTCTATCCCTATGAGTTGCACTTTCTGCTTGGCTAGGCTGGCATAAAGGTGTATCACTTGCCAATAGTTCTTCATCAATACAATGTTGTAATATTTCATTCACCAAAGTCCACTTTTTATCCACGTCATTTAATTCTAGCCAAATTCCTTGCCTAACAATACTAAATTAGACTTGGTAAGTTTCTTTATTCAGATTCAGATTCAGATGTTTATTCAGGTAAGGTATATACATACAAGTGATGTTACATTAATGGATTGATATATAGATAGAGCTAGTACATACAATGCCTAAAGCCACTATTACGCAATGCGTTTCGGGCAAGAAAAACATAAATATCTAGAACTTAATACTAATTGAGCATAAAGAATAAAAAGTGTTGAGAACAAATACAAATAAAGATAAAAAAAGGGGGAACATGACTGAAAAAGCAGCACAAATACAATAGGTTGACAAACAGTGTTGATTAAAAAAAAAAAAAAAAAAAAAAAAAAAAAAAAAAAAAAAAAAAAAAAAATAACAGACATGGGTTGACAATAGAGGAGTGAGGTAGATTACAGGGAATTTATTAGGTAGTGTTTAGTTTTTATCTTAAACTGGTTGAGAGAGGTACAGTCTTTAACATGGTTGGGAAGGTCATTCCACATTCTGGGCCCCTTGATTTGCAGAGCATTTCTAGTTTGATTAAGACGTACTCTAGGAATATCAAAACTGTATTTATTTCTGGTGTGGTGCTCATGGGTTCTGTTACAACCTTCTATGAAGCTTTTAAGATCAGGATTGGCATTATAGTTTAGCGTTTTATATATGTATAATACACATGAGAGAATGTGCAGTGACTTAATATCTAACATATTCAGAGATTTGAGTAGGGGTACCGAGTGATGTCTGGGGCCAGAGTTGGATATTGTTCTAATAGCAGCTTTGTGTTGGGTAATTAGAGGACGTAAGTGATTTTGGGTAGTAGAACCCCAAGCACAAATACCATAGTTGAGATAAGGATAGATAAGGGAGTAATAGAGAGTCACCAGGGCAGGGCGTGGTACATAATATCTGATCTTAGAAAGAATGCCCACAGTTTTTGAAACTTTTTTTGATATATTTAGAATGTGTCCCTGGAAATTCAGCTTGTGGTCAATGAGAATGCCAAGGAATTTGCCATCTAATTTGTTACAAATTTGGGTATTATTTATTTTGAGATTTATATGACTAGAGGATTTATTGCCAAACAGAATATAGAAAGTTTTGTCAATGTTAAGGGTGAGTTGTTGGCAGTTAGCCAAAGATGGACTTTATTTAGCTCAGTATTTACTGTGGCATTTAGAGCAAGAGGGTCAGGACTGGAGTAAATGAAGGTTGTGTCGTCAGCAAATAGAATTGGTTTGAGGTGTTGGGAGGCATTTGGAAGGTCATTAATGTAGATGAGAAAGAGGAGAGGGCCAAGTATGCTGCCCTGAGGAACACCAATGTTGATGGGTAGGGTGGGAGAAATTGTATTATTCACAGAAACATATTGGAGCCTGTCAGTAAGGTAGGACTCGAGGTATTGTAGGGAGTGTCCTCTGACTCCATAATGATGTAATTTAAGAAGAAGGTTATGGTGGTTGACAGTATCAAAAGCTTTACGCAGGTCCACAAATAACCCAACAGGGAACTCCTTTTTATCAAGAGCTGTATGAATCGAGTTAAGCATACTAATAAGTGCATCGTTAGTGCTTTTTTTGGGTCTGAAGCCATATTGGCAAGGGCTAAGTATATTGAGTTTGGCTAGATATGAGTAAAGCTGCTTATATATAAGTTTTTCAAAAATTTTTGACAAGTTTGGCAGGATTGATATAGGTCTGTAGTTGTTAACATCTGTGGGGTCACCACATTTGTGGACAGGCGTTACTCTCGCTTTTTTAGAATATCTGGAAAGGTTTGGAGTTCAAGTGACTTGTTGAAGAGCAAAGCAATAGCAGGGGCTAAAGATCTGGAGGCTTTTTTGTAAATTAAAGTTGGTATCTCCTCAAGGGCACCAGACTTGGTTGTAAGGGAAAGGATTATCTCATTGACGTCAGTGGAGTTAATAGGCTTTAGGTACAGAGACTGTGGATAGTTACCTGTAAGATAGTCCTTAATGTCAGTACTGGAAGATTGAATATCATTTGCAAGGGATGAACCAATGGAAGAGAAGAACCTATTGAACTCAATAGCAGAATCAGAGGCTGAAAGCTGACCATCGTTATTAGACAGGAGAGTCGGTTTGTTATTTAAAGATTTCTTTGATCCCAATATTTGTGAAATTGTGCTCCAAGTTTGTTTAATGTTGCTCTTTATTTGAGTAAATTTATCTTCGTAGTATTTAGTTTTGGCTCGTCTAATTATCTTAGATAGCAATAATGAGTAATTCTTTGAGAATTCTTTGGAGACAATTCCTAACCTATACTTCTTCTCAAGGTCGTGTTTTTTGTTAATGGATTTCAGTATTCCCTTTGTAAGCCAAGGATTGTTAAGCCTTTTGCTTGTGACTTGTTTTGTAAGCCTAGGACAGTGGGTGTTATAAAGGCTAAGAGTTGTTTGTAGAAAAGATTGCACTGCTAGGTTGATGTCCCCTATGTTACCTAACTCAGACTCCCAGTTGACATTATCAGCAGCAGTTATAAAATTGTTTATAGCAGTTTCATTGTGCAGCCTAAAGCTTAACTCCCTTGTTTCTAGAGGTGGTGTGCTAATGTTAGTTAAGAGAAATGTGGGTACGTAGTGGTCTGTAGTGCTATCGGTGATTATACCTGAAGTCTACTATTATCTCTACTGCTGAAGGCTCCCTTGCCAGTCTCTGCATTTCAGATGACATCACTAACAATTTTAGCTCCCAGCCAAAGAAAAAATTAAAAAATAAAAATTGGAAAAAAAAAAAATTTGCACGGCCCCTAACACAAGGCCACACTAACCTTAATCGTGAAAGGATCCAGCTGGGTGTCCAGTCAGTGCAAGAAATGGTCACTGCTTGAGTCGCAAGCGGGAATGTTTCTGGCGGGGGAGAAGAAACAATTGCGCAGCGCGTCCCGCGGCGTTGCGCGGGCAGTTTGGGGCCGTATAAATACGGGCGCACAATGGGGCTCTGCCTCACTCCGCCTGCCCTCGCCGCTGCCCTCGCAAAACCCCACCCTCCCCCCTTTTGCAAGCGGCTGCTTTTGTACCCCCGTCATGCTTTGCACAGTTGTCCCGATTGTCTCCCCACTGCATGTGGGAAGGGGGGTGCAGCGCCG
This sequence comes from Procambarus clarkii, assembly GCF_040958095.1. NCBI lineage: Eukaryota > Metazoa > Arthropoda > Malacostraca > Decapoda > Cambaridae > Procambarus > Procambarus clarkii. Next base: position 25,863,165 of record NC_091225.1, read on the forward strand.
GTCCCCAAGTGTCCCGCTGTCCGCAGCTAATACTTTGCCCAGTCTAGGTGCTAGTAAGCCCTACTTGTAGTCACCCCCCTTCTCCTTATCCATTAGGTCTTTTACGGCCTCTTGGCCGGGTACATTACGTGTTATGTGGTCTCTCACTTATTAGTTATTCTTTGTGTCCTGCCTGTTATATCCTAGTGTTATATAATTACTACACATTTGCACTCGGCCTTAATTCTAGTACCAGTTAACCTTTAGGTTTCTGCAGAATTAGTTTCCATGTCACTATAGGCTAAGGTCTCATACTTACTACGGGTGTACCTTTTAAGTTAAATCTAGTCCTCGGACTTGGAATTGTTACTGTTAATTCTTACTTTATATATTTACTTTATATATTTTAATATAAACGTTATACATTTACTTAATTTATATTTGAAAACTTTATATATTTACATGTTCAATATTAAGTTTAATATAATATCAACTTTGTTATAAGTCTATAATATAAACCGTGTTTAATATAAACTTTATATAATTACTTACTTTATATATTTACATGTTCTGCAGAATTTAATCTTCAATAAACTTTAACGCCCCATACTGCCAGTATCTTTCTCCCCCTGGTCAGAAATGTCCTTTGCTAGATGAGCTGGACCCTAGGCTAACACAACCGTTCTGCGGAAAACAAAAATTTTTAGTTTTGGCACTCAATCTAATTTTTTACACTTATAATGTTCCTCCCGGACTGGCCAACCACTTGTGATAATATAAATGTGTCGTGGGCTTGCTATGGGGAACTGGTACTATTAAGGGGTAAGCTAGGGTAGTTAGAAGACAGAGTATCAAATATGGGAGAGCTAAAAGGCCCGGCCCCAAAATAAACTATCCACAGTAATAATACCTTGCTACTAGACCATATATGTCAGTCTAAGGGTTGATCAATGCACTCCCACACAGGAAGAAGGGATACTCTATAATTCATGTACTTATTTATTAACCCTTAACAGCCCCCATATACACTCACACCAATAACAATAATAATAATAACTTTACCACACTACCTTACGTTAAAAAGCCTTGGTCCACTTAGGCAGGATACAAGGTTTACACTAAGAACAAGCTAGGGTAAAGTACTACTGGATAAGCACTGAAGCTGGATGCAGCTTAGGGTAGATCGAGACACCACATGGGTACCCTAATACAAAACACAACACTTAGGGGTACCCAAAACACTGGCAAATACTACCCCAGGTCTCACCAATATTTACTACCAGAGTAGGTACACTTAAAGCGCCCTGTACTTAACTTAATGGTACAGGAACTTCAGGTAAGGGAAATAAGTAAGAGGAGAAGGGAGGAGAGTAGGGGTGCAGCCACAGAGTAGGTCTCCTCCCCACGAACACCAGCCAGAGAAGAACGCTCCTAGCGACCAGCTAGGCCTCCCGCATGTCGTGGTGCCGGAAGGAGCCTAATTGATTGTGCAGCTAAGCACATTAAAGATCTTCCCCTATGCAACGTATTGTTACTTTACAAATGATTAGAAAGTATTAGTAAGCAAAGTTGGTGCCTATGTTATTATTTAATAATCAACCCCCAGCTCAGTCTTTAAATGCTCTTTGAGAAACAATAATAGTCTTACGTCTGGCAGGGAAGATACAGACAATGACGCATAGGGTTGCGTCAGCTATACTATAGTTAAGTTTAATAACTCAATTTTGACCTCTGGTTTACACTAAAGAACCCAGGGTCGTAACAAGGAGGCTAAGAAGGGAGGAGGAGGAGGTCGAGGAGGAAGGAGTAGGTCGAGGAGGAAGGAGGAGGAGGAGTAGATCAAGGAGGAAGGAGGAGGAGAACAAGGAGGAAGGAGGAGGAGGTCGAGGCAGAGGAGGAAGGAGGATGAGAAAAAGGAGGAAGGAGTATGTCTAAGAGGAAGGAGGAAGAGGAAAGGAGGGGGAAGGAGTAGGACGTCTGGGGGGAAAAGGTGGAATTAGGTAACGGAGAAGAGGAGGAGGAAGAATAGCATGGGTAGGAGTAGTACAGGTAAGAGGGTGAGGGGGGAAGAGGAGGAGGAGTAAGAGAAGGGGGATGAGAAGGAAGGGAAAGAGGAGAAGGAGGGGAGAGGGGGGAGAGGGGAGGGGTAAGAGAAGGAGGATGAGGAGGGGGTAGGGATAAGAGAAGGGGAAGAATAGGGTTTAGAGAAGGGGAAGAGGAGGGGGGAGGGGTAAGAGGTGGTGATTAAGGAGGGGGGAGGGGTAAGAGAAGGGGGATGAGGAGGAAGGGGAGGAGGGGTAAGAGAAGGAAGGGGCGAGGGCGAGGTGATTGTAGGTGGAGGGGGTTACCTGGTTGATGGGGTTCTGGGAGTTCTTCTACTCCCCAAGCCCGGCCTGAGGCCAGGCTTGACTTGTGAGAGTTTGGTCCACTAGGCTGTTGCTTGGAGCGGCCCGCAGGCCCATATACCCACCACAGCCCGGTTGGTCCGGCACTCCTTGGAGTCAATATTACAGTCTACAGAGGAATATTACTTAGAAATTTTACAGTCTCCGTGGTGTAGTGGTAAGACACTCGCCTGGCGTTCCGCGAGCGTTATGTCATGGGTTCGTATCCTGGCCGGGGAGGATTTACTGGGCGCAATTCCTTAACTGTAGCCTCTGTTTAACGCAACAGTAAAATGTGTACTTGGTTGTAACAACGATTCTTCGCGGCGGGGATCGTATTCCAGGGACCTGCCCGAAACGCTACGCGTACTAGTGGCTGTACAAGAATGTAACAACTCTTGTATATATCTCAAAAAAAAAAAAAAAAAAATCTAGTTTCCTCTTGAAGATGTCCACGGTTGTTCCGACAATATTTCTTATGCTTGCTGGGAGGACGTTGAACAACCGCGGGCCTCTGATGTTTATACAGTGTTCTCTGGTTGTGCCTATGGCACCTCTGCTCTTCACTGGTTCTATTCTGCATTTTCTTCCATATCGTTCACTCCAGTACGTTGTTATTTTACTGTGTAGATTTGGTACTTGGCCCTCCAGTATCTTCCAGGTGTATATTATTTGATATCTCTCTCGTCTTCTTTCTAGTGAGTGCATTTGGAGGGCTTTGAGACGATCCCAATAATTTAGGTGCTTTATAGCGTCTATGCGTGCCGTATATGTTCTCTGTATTCCCTCTATTTCAGCAATCTCTCCTGCTCTGAAGGGGGACGTGAGTACTGAGCAGTACTCAAGACGGGACAACACAAGTGACTTGAAGAGTACAACCATTGTGATGGGATCCCTGGATTTGAAAGTTCTCGTAATCCATCCTATCATTTTCTGGCTGTCGCAATATTTGCTTGGTTATGCTCCTTAAAAGTTAGGTCGTCAGACATTATTATTCCTAAATCCTTTACACGCTGTTTTCCTTCTATGGGTACATTTGATTGTGTTTTGTACTCTGTATTATGTTTAAGGTCCTCTTTTTTACCGTACCTGAGTACCTGGAATTTATCACTGTTAAACATCATGTTATTTTCTGATGCCCAGTCGAAAACTTTATTAATATCAGCTTCAAGTTTTTCAATGTCTTCAGCCGAGATAATTTTCATGCTGATTTTTGTGTCATCTGCAAAGGATGATACGAAGCTGTGACTTGTATTTTTGTCTATATCTGATATGAGAATAAGGAAAAGCAGCGGTGCAAGGACTGTACCCTGAGGTACAGAGCTTTTAACTGCACTTGGACTAGATTTTATATGGTTGACCGTTACTCGCTGAGTCCTGTTTGACAGAAAACTGAGTATCCAGCGTCCTACTTTACCGGTTATTCCCATTGACTTCATTTTGTGTCCTCTCACGCCATGGTCACATTTATCGAAAGCCTTTGCGAAGTCCGTGTATATCACATCAGCATTCTGTTTTTCTTCTAATGCCTCAGTGACTTTGTCGTAGTGCTCAAGTAGCTGTGAGAGGCACGATCTTCCCGCTCGAAATCCATGTTGGCCTGGGTTGTGAAGGTCATTGGTCTCCATGAAACTGGTGACCTGACTCCTAATCACTCTCTCAAATACTTTTATGATGTGCGATGTTAGTGCAACTGGTCTATAATTTTTTGCTAATGCTTTGCTCCCTCCCTTGTGTAGAGGGCTATGTCTGCTACTTTAAGTGCATCTGGTATCTCCCCCGTGTCCAAGCTCTTCCTCCACACTATACTGAGTGCCTGTGCTACCGGCACTTTGCATTTCTTTATAAATATTGAATTCCATGAGTCTGGACCTGGGGCCGAGTGCATGGGCATGTTTTCAATTTCTTTTTCAAAATTTAGTGCATTCGTGTTTATATCAGTTATATTTACAGGGGTTTGAATATCCCGCATAAAGAAATTGTCTGGATCTTCCACCTTCATGTTGTTTATTGGAGTGCTATTAAACATGTCCTCATACTGCTTTTTTTAGGATTTCACTAATTTCTTTGTCATCCTCCGTGTATAAACCTTCACTTGTACGAATAGGTCCAATAGGTCCCAGTGAATTAACTTAATTAACCCCCTGTCAACTAGTGGGGCTAGGTATCCTAAGTCTCCTTGTTTCATTTTCTGACTTAATTTTTAACTCACTCTTAACTAGTCATTTACTGAAATTTTTTAATTGAGTGCATTAATAGTTCTTCAGGACTTATTAATTATACAGTCATAACTGAATTATTTATAGCTAATAGTCATTAGCTTAAATTTGCCTATGTTTATTATTCAACTTTTCTTTGATTTCATTTATTACCTAGGTTGCCTAGCCTCGCCATGCTCCCTTAATTACTCCATTGTACCCCTGGCTTTGCCTGCATCTCAAATTGCAAATTGATACTTACAGTGTACCTGAGAGTACTTGTAAGCAATCTACCTCATTTTTCATTTTTGCTCAATTTGTTTGTGTATTGCTTAGTCTTGTTTATATTTTTGTTTTGTATTTCTATATCTTGTGTTTTGTATAGTCCATGTTTATATGTTTTTTCTTTAATCTCATTTATTACCTAGGTTGCCTAGACTAGCCATACTCCCTTACTCCATTGTTCCCCTGTAAGCCCCTTGTAAGCTAACTTTTTTTTTTATTCATTTTGTGTTTGTTTTGTACTGTATTGTGTACATATTTTTTCCCTTTTTTATAGCTTATTTCTACCTTGTAATTTGCCTTTCTTTCCTTGTTTTTCCTGCAATCAGCTTTTTTTATGCAGACAAGTATATAGACCCAGAACTTAACCTCTTATCCACTATCTATGACAATAATCACTTTAATGATTTAAATTGCAGATATTTTGCAGCACATGATGTAAACAATGTATTAACTCATTATCACAATATCTCTGTAATCAATTTGAACGTTAGATCCCTAGGTAAACACTTCGATGATGTTAGTGCCTTGATTGAAACTATTGACAACAAATTCTCTTTTATTATACTTACTGAAACATGGTTGAAAGAGGATACTACTCAACTCTTTAACATGCCTAACTACTCAGCAATTCACAACTGTCGTCAACTTCAGAGAGGTGGTGGCACTGCTCTTTACTATCACCAAGAACTAACATGCTTAAAAGAAATTTACATGACTACATCCGATCCTATCTTAGTGACAGACACCAATATGTAACCATCAATGATACAACTTCTTCCACTCTACCAATTACCGTTGGAGTGCCACAGGGCAGCATCTTAGGACCTCTTCTATTTCTTATATATATAAATGATCTGCCTAATGTCTCTAATATTCTCAAACCTATATTGTTTGCTGACGATACTACCCTTATCTACTCAAACCTCAACCCACATACACTAAATAATGTTGTGAATAATGAATTAAAAAAAGTCCACTTATGGATGTCAACGAACAAACTAACATTAAACATCGAAAAGACTTACTACATCTTATTTGGAAGCAAATCATCAAATGCAATTCAGCTACAGATAGACAACATTAACATCAGTAATAAAAATGATGGCAAGTTTCTTGGCCTATTCCTAGACAAGAGACTCAACTTCAGCACCCACATTCAACACATAACTAAGAAAGTCTCTAAGACAGTTGGTATACTCTCCAAAATCAGATATTATGTTCCTAACTCTGCTCTCCTCTCACTATATTATGCACTAATCTACCCCTATCTTAATTATGGTATCTGTGCATGGGGGTCTACCACTGCAAACCACCTTAAGCCCATCATCACACAGCAAAAATCTGCTATCAGAATAATAACAAACTCTGCTTTCAGACAACACTCAGCTCCCTTGTTTAAATCTCTAAACTTGCTAAATATTAACTCCCTCCACACATTCTCTTGTGTCAACTACATTTACAAAACCCTGTTCTTAAATGCAAACCATGCTCTGAAACTCTCCCTGGACAGATGTAATAGGACCCATTATCACCACACCAGAAATAAATATCTCTTTGATATCCCCAGGGTCAAACTTAATCTGTGTAAACACTCTATGCAAATTAAGGGACCTAGTCTATGGAACTCACTCCCTAGTGAATTGAAAAACTGTAAAACTTTTGCCTTATTTAAAAGCAAAACCAAAAGTACCTAACTTCATCTATTTAGTTTCCTACACTGAGTTTTAAATTTGCTCTGTACCTAGTGGTACCCAATCTCCTAATTTTTTTGTAATATCAAACAACCTTATCATTGTGTTCATTGCTGTCTTCTTTTATGTGCTAGCCATATGCTGTATTGTGACTACCAATTTTTGTCAACTACCATTCAAGCTGTCATTGCAATCAATCTTTTATTGTTTCTGCTGTATTGTGCCTACCAATTTGTTGTCAACTACCATTTTAAGCTGTCATTGCAATCAATCATAGCTACCTATGTGCTTTAATATACTGTACCTATAATTTTCTCTCATCTTTTTTTTTTTTCATTCCATGTATTCTGTTATCATTTTTTTGTCTATAAATTTTGCAAGTATTTACCTCCTTAAAATTTTCTTAGATTAAGGACCTGCCCGAAACGCTGCGCGTGCTAGTGGCTTTACAAGACTGTAATTACCATAATTGTATCCTCACATTCCTTATGTACATTCTTGTATATGCATCAATAAATAAATAAATAATAAATAAATAAATTAGAACTAGAGACTGCTATGGGGAGTATATCTTCGCCAGCTTCAAAGTCAAAGGTGCCGAGTCTGTTCTGTCTGTGGGTGCAGTTTATAGAATTCCTAACACTGATGTGTCCGAATTCAACTCAAACCTTAGAAATCTAATACTTGATAACAGACTGAACAAAAACCACCTAATTATCGCAGGGGACTTTAATATTGACCTCTGCGAGCCAGAACACCCTACTGCTGTTAGCTTCCTCAACTGTATGAATTCCTGCTTCCTCATACCCTTAATCACTAGACCTACTAGAATCACTGATAGCACTGCCACGACTCTAGATCACATCTGGACAAACATAACCTCTCCGCTTACTTCAGGTATAATCACCGATAGCACTACAGACCACTACCCCACATTTCTCTTAGACGTTTTAGACTGCACAATGAAACTGCTATAGACAATTTTATAACTGCTGCTGATAATGTCAACTGGGAGTCCGAGTTAGGTAACATAGAGGACATCAACCTAGCAGTGCAATCTTTTCTTCAAAAAACTCTTAGCCTTTATAATACCCACTGTCCTATGCTTACAAAACAAGTCACAACCAAAAGGCTTAACAATCCCTGGCTTACAAAGGGAATACTTAAATCTATTAATAAAAAACATGACCTTGAGAAGAAGTATAGGTTAGGAATCGTCTCCAAAGAATTCTCAAAGAATTACTCATTATTGCTATCTAAGATAATTAGACGAGCCAAAACTAAATACTACGAAGATAAATTTACCCAAATAAAGAGCAACATTAAACAAACTTGGAGCTTAATTTCACAAATATTGGGATCAAAGAAGTCTTTAAATAACAAACCGACTCTCCTGTCTAATAACGATGGTCAGCTTTCAGCCTCTGATTCTGCTATTGAGTTCAATAGGTTTCTTCTCTTCCATTGGTTCATCCCTTGCAAATGATATTCCATCTTCCAGTACTGACATTAAGGACTATCTTACAGGTAACTATCCACAGTCTCTGTACCTAAAGCCTATTAATTCCGCTGACGTCAATGAGATAATCCTTTCCCTTAAAACCAAGTCTGGTGCCCTTGAGGAGATACCAACTTTAATTTACAAAAAAGCCTCCAGACCTTTAGCCCCTGCTATTGCTTTGCTCTTCAACAAGTCACTTGAACTCCAAACCTTTCCAGATATTCTAAAAAAAGCGAGAGTAACCCCTGTCCACAAATGTGGTGATCTCACAGATGTTAACAACTACAGACCTATATCAATCCTGCCAAACTTGTCAAAAAATTTTGAAAAACTAATCTATAAGCAGCTTTACTCATATCTAGCCAAACTCAATATACTAAGCCCTTGCCAATATGGCTTCAGACCCAAAAAACCCACTAACGATGCACTTATTAGTATGCTTAAAACGATTCATACAGCTCTTGATAAAAATGAGTTCCCTGTTGGGTTATTTGTGGACCTGCGTAAAGCTTTTGATACTGTCAACCACCAAAACCTTCTTCATAAATTACATCATTATGGAGTCAGAGGACACTCCCTACAATACCTCAAATCCTACCTTACTGACAGGCTCCAATATGTTTCTGTGAATAATACAATTTCTCCCACCCTACCCATCAACATATTGGTGTTCCTCAGGGCAGCATACTTGGCCCTCTCCTCTTTCTCATCTACATTAATGACCTTCCAACACCTCAAACCAATTCTATTTGCTGACGACACAACCTTCATTTACTCCAGTCCTGATCCCCTTGCTCTAAATGCCACAGTAAATACTGAGCTAAATAAAGTCCATCTTTGGCTAACTGCCAACAAACTCACCCTTAACATTGACAAAACTTTCTATATTCTGTTTGGCAAAAAATCCTCTAATCAAATAAATCTCAAAATAAACAATACCCAAATTTGTAACAAATTAGATGGCAAATTCCTTGGCATTCTCATTGACCACAAGCTGAATTTCCAGGGACACATTCTAAATATATCAAAAAAAGTTTCAAAAACTGTGGGCATTCTTTCTAAGATCAGATATTATGTACCACGCCCTGCCCTGGTGACTCTCTATTACTCCCTTATCTATCCATATCTCAACTATGGTATTTGTGCTTGGGGCTCTACTACCCAAAATCACTTACATCCTCTAATTACTCAACACAAAGCTGCTATTAGGACAATATCCAACTCTGGCCCCAGGCATCATTCGGTACCCCTACTCAAATCTCTGAATATGTTAGACATTAAGTCACTGCACATTCGCTCATGTGTATTATACATATATAAAACGCTAAACTATAATGCCAATCCTGATCTCAAAAGCTTCATAGAAGGATGTAACAGAACCCATGAGCACCACACCAGAAATAAATACAGTTTTGATATTCCTAGAGTACGACTTAATCAAACTAGAAATGCTCTACAAATCAAGGGGCCCAGAATGTGGAATGACCTTCCCAACCATGTTAAAGACTGTACCTCTCTCAACCAGTTTAAGTCAAAAACGAAGCTATACCTAATAAATTCCCTGTAACCTACCTTACCCTTCTATTGTCAACCAATGTCTGTTTTTTTAAGAGCGCTGTTTGTTGACATAATTGTATATGTGCTGCTTTTTCATCTATGTTTTCATTTCTTGTTTTCATTCTACTCATTATGCTCAATTAGTATTCAGCTTGTCATTTAAGTTTATCATGCCCGAAACGCTTTGCGTAATAGTAGCTTTAGGCATTGTATGTACTAGCTCTACCTATAAGTCAACCAATCTTTGTAAAAATTTATTGTATGTATGTACCTTACCTAAATAAAAAAATTATTATTATTATTATTAATTATAATACTGGCAGTGGTTTTTGCTTTTGATTTCGCATATGAGAAGAAATATTTTGGATTTTTCTTTATTTCCTGAATTGCTTTCTGTTCTAACTGCCATTTTTCAGTTTCTTATGAGTGTTTCAATTTCCGCTCGATTTCTTCAATCTCCCTATTTAAATTATTCCTTCTTTGACGGGAAATTCGTGTCTGCATAAGCAGTTCCGTTATTTTTTTCCTGCGTTTATAGTGTCGTCTGCGTTCTCTTTCTGGCTTTCCTCAAAGGAACATGTTTCAGACAGACTTGATACGCTTCTGAAGTCAGTTTTTCTATTCCTTCTGTAGGACTTGTATTACTTAGAACAGTTCCCCATGGAATGTTTGTAAGTTCCCTGTTTATTATCTCCCAGTCTATCCTTTTATTATTAAAATTGAATTTACTGAATATATAGCCCCTCTCGCTTTATCAACGTTTTAGGTCTATTCTGAGTATTGATGGTCGTTTGCACTTCAATGAGTTTGTGATCTGAGTATGTGGTATCTGATATCGTAATGTCTCTGATAATGTCTTCATTGTTCGTAAAGACCAGATCTAGAATATTTTCATTTCTCGTTGGCTCCGATATCTGCTGATTGAGTGAAAATTTGTCACAGAATCTAAGTAGTTCTCTAATCTGTGGTTGGTTAGGTCCTGATAGATTTCCTGGTATAATATTATTGTTTGCTATTTTCCACCTGAGACTAGGCAAGTTGAAGTCACCTAGGAAGATAATATCAGGTATCGGGTTCACCAAATTATCAAGGCTATTCTCTATTTTGCTTATCTGTTCTGTGAATTCCACAGCCGTTGCATCTGGCGGTTTGTATATTAGAATAATCACTAAATTTATTTTCTCTATTTTTAATCCCAGTACCTCTACCACCTCATTTGTAACGTTTAGGAGCTCCGAGCATACAAGGTCTTCCCTAATATACAGACCCATTCCTCCATGTGACCTAATTTTCCTATCACACCTGTATAGGTTATATCCTGGAATCCAGATCTCACTGTCCAACAATTTCCCTGCATGGGTTTCTGTGAAAGCTCCAAATACTGCATTTGACTCCGTGAGGAGGCCATTTATGAGCTGTACTTTGTTGTTTGTTCTTGTTTTCAGTCCTTGTATGTTGGCAAAGATGAATGAGGTTACTCTATTAGTGATAGTTTGAATGGGAGACTTTTTCTGCAAGCCCATTATTCGTGGACATAATGAGTTTGTTCTGACCAGTACTGATTGTTGTAGGGCAGTTGTCTGTCGTAGTTTTAGTTCCCTTTCGGTGGGTAATTGTATTTGTAATTCTGGAATGCAAGTGGATCTGGCATCCAGTTCCATACACTCTCCATGCTGCTCCTTTTGAATTCTCTGCCGTCCTGGTATAAAAAATTTATAGAGTTTCCTCCAAATTCATTATCCTGCTTGCCACTCTTTAAGTAGCGTTCCGTGCCTTTCACGTGAAAGTGTGGGCAGCTGAGGTCATAGCATTTTCTGTCCTCCAGTGACGTTTGGCACATGTCAGGATGGAAAAACCTACATATTGATCCAAATCGACACTCACCTTTCCTAAGCATATTTAAACATTTTTTGGGATGTTGGTAACTGCATTCTAATCCTTTCTTATTACCAGCATATCTATGTCTGCATATGCCCTTTGCATAAAATTTGCATAAGTCTGTCCTTCTGTTCTGAATTGCTCTATCGGGAACCGTCGTAGTGTCTGTACCTATCGAGCTGTCAGTGCTGTCTGGTACACTTTCTAGTTTACTGTCATCTACATCCTGGCCTACCGAGTCAGAGTTTACAACTTCCTGAGTTTCAGCCTCAGTTTCATCCCTGACTATAGCCTCCGCCCCTTGTATATTAGAATTATATGCTAGACATTAAGTCTCTGCACATTCTCTCATGTGTATTATACATATATAAAACGCTAAACTATAATGCTAATCCTGATCTCAAAAGCTTCATAGAAGGTTGCAACAGAACCCATGAGCACCACACCAGAAATAAATACAGTTTTGATATTCCTAGAGTACGACTTAATCAAACTATAAATGCTCTACAAATCAAGGGGCCCAAAATGTGGAATGACCTTCCCGACCATGTTAAAGACTGTACCTCTCTCAACTAGTTTAAATTAAAAACGAAGCTATACCTAATAAATTCCCTGTAACCTACCTTACCCTTCTATTGTCAACCAATGTCTGTTTTTCTTTAAAGAGCGCTGTTTGTCGACATATTTGTATTTGTGCTGCTTTTTCATCTATGTTTTCATTTCTTGTTTTCATCTACTCATTATGCTCAATTAGTATTAAGCTTGTCATTTAAGTTTATCATGCCCGAAACGCTTTGCGTAATAGTGGCTTTAGGCATTGTATGTACTAGCTCTACCTATAAGTCAACCAATCTTTGTAAAAATTTATTGTATGTATGTACCTTACCTAAATAAAATATTATTATTATTATTATTATTATTATTATTAATTGTTGTTCCTTTCCCACTCCTTCTGGATGGCTGGTAGGCTTCCAATGAATGATGTTTTCCGATCATGCGTCATGTTATCTAGAAGTTTTTTTAGGATATTCCAAGCTGGCAGGTCTTTTTTACACACCCAGAGCAAGTGACCAGCTCTCAGTGCCGTAGTGTTACTCACTCCTGTACAAGCCGAATGGAATCTAGTCTTACAGATATAACATTCAATTCCCGTTACCTTCGTCTTTAAGGAGTTGTTACAGTGGCCACAAATTTGTTTATTTACTCCCATTTTGCCTTGTTTTGTTGTATATATCTATATATTTATAATATTATATGTATATTGTATATTTGTAACAATATATATGTATATATATTTATATGTTTAATATTTATAATATTATATGTATACCGTATATTTGTAATATTATGTATGTTATTTTGTTCAAACTTTATGGCAGGTACTTAGCGTAGGTAGCGAGGCTGGTCCCCGGTCGGTACAGGTGACCTCTTGTGGCCCAGGTTGATGTCACCAGTTTCCAGTTACCCGATTTATAACTACTGATGCCGCCTCTTGCCACTATTCTATATTTCTAGTATTCTATATTTATAATATTCACTTCCAACTTATATGTTGTTGTGATACCCGTTCCTCATCACTGTTCCACGAATCACCGTTCACTATTTTTTCCTCATACACGCATGTACACAAAGCCTCGTTCACTGACTCACACGCGATCTCCCGTTTATTCTCTATTTAACACAAAGTTCTATTGTTAATGACTATTTTCAATTTTCCAGCGGGTCACTATGCACTTTGTTATGTCTGTAATCAGTAATCCACGGCAGTAGTCCTAAGAATCCCTGTTAATGTCACGATTTTAACGGAGCGCGCACGGTACGTCTACCCCCTCCCTCGACCTGACACTGTTTCCTTTAGTATAGCCATGCCCTAATCCAACTTAATATAGCATCCCCAATGCCATGAACCTCAATCATTTTAATCAGTCTTTCATGTGGCACTGTATCAAAAGCTTTGCTAAAGTCAAGGTACACAACATCACAAACCTTAACACTATCAACTGCCTCAACTATGCTGCAATCAAATGATATCAAATTTGTTAAACATGAACGGCCATTTGTAAAACCATGTTGTGAATCATTAATTAATTTATGATTTTCAGGATGAAGAAAAATGGTATTTGCAATTATCGATTCATGTAACTTTCCCACAACAGAAGTTAGGCTAATATATGAATCGGCCCTGATTCAAACTATCTAGTCGATTAGTTGTTATGGAAGTGTTTGGACGTCATCAGTTGCGAGTTGTGTGTAAACCATTTTTCATTCAGAAACAGAGTCTTTGGCACGTGCATGGAATGGACTTTGGGTCTTCCAGCAAACCAAAGTCGGAAGAGTAAGGGGAAGACATGATCACTACCTACAAAATTCTCAGAGGAATTGACAGGGTTGAAAAGGATAAACTGTTTATCATGGGAGGGGAGGGTACATGAACAAGGGGACACAGGTACATGACAAGGGGACACCGAGTACCCAAATGAGCCACAGGGACATCAGAAAGAACTTTTTCAGTGTCAGAGTAGTTAACAGATGGAATGCACTAGGAAGTGATGTGGCGAAGGCTGATTCCATACACAGTTTCAAATGTAGATATGATAGAGCCCAGTAGGCTCAGGAATCTGTACATCAGTTGATTGACAGTTGAAAGGCGGGACCAAAGAGCCAGAGCTCAACCCCCACAAGCACAACTAGGTGAGTATAGGAAAATAAGTATGGTAACTAACATGTATTTATACTCTACATGTCTTAAAATACACCCATTCTTTATGGCCTACAATTTTATACCCTAACATATATACAAGTTTGGATAATTAATTTTCTCGAGGACTGGCAAATTGTGAATACTGTACTGTGTAAGAACATTACAGTAAATGTACACAAAAATGTTTGTTCTGCCTGTTCTCGACTCATGGATTCCTGATTGCGAGTCGAGAACGGACCCAACTGTATCTCACTCTAACCTATGAATCCTCCACTGTTCATGTATCTTATGCTTGCATTCTTTCTAAAATAAATTATTATTGAAAATCATTTTGAGGCAATGGAGTAGCTTGAACTCACATTCTGGTGATTCCCAGACACCTGCCATAGAGGGTCCTGGTAGTATAATCGGGTTCGTTCTCAACTTACAATCGAGAATTCCAGGTTCAAATCCCGGGTGTCACAAAAATGGTTGGGCATGTTTCCTTTCACCTCATGCGCCTGTCTACATAGCAGTAAATAGGTAACCAAAAGTCAGCTTGTTGTGGGGTTGATAAAAGAATCAGTTGAACATCCGAGGATAAAACAGGAAGCATCAGCAAATTCGAACACCAGGTGTTGACATGCATCAGATGCAGCCTTGCAAAGTGCCTGCACCCAGTGAAATGATAAATATTCACTTATTATTTTGTTTCTCTTACATTTTGCAAATTAATAATTCTATAGCATAATTCCAAACATTCTTTGGAATTTTTAATTTTTTGTGCATAAGCAATATGACCATGTTTTCATAACCGTTGTCCAAAGGATAAATTAATTTCTTAATACAACTAAATTATAGGAATTATTTAAAAAGAATGCAAAATAAAATATTATAACTCTAGTTTGCCTCTGAGAAATATAAAAATATGTTTAACCATCTTCAATTTTGAAATTTTCTAATAACTTCCTAGATGCCCACTTGATCTATGAAGAGAATCTGTTACAAATGAACCACAATGTATAAATATCCTGGTCTATTCTACAGAGCTTTATCTTCCATAGTCACAAGTATTTCTCTCGTAAAACTATGAAATTAGGAATAAGTTTGTAGTTCATTCAGCTGACATGGTGATGACAATATTTTCACAGCAAAACTCAGTTTCATAAAAGCACAGATACAGTATTGGAATAGCAAAAAGTTAATGTCCTGTCATATACGATGCAATACAGCAATACTTAAATGAATGACACTCAAGATGTATTCATCATACATAGGTGACTTTTAACATTATTTAATTTACTTA
The DNA here is from genome assembly GCF_040958095.1 of Procambarus clarkii. NCBI lineage: Eukaryota > Metazoa > Arthropoda > Malacostraca > Decapoda > Cambaridae > Procambarus > Procambarus clarkii. The sequence goes on from NC_091225.1 coordinate 25,878,624, forward strand.
GGATTTTTTCAGTGGACAGGCCTAGTGAAATTTACTACCTGAATGCACTAAAATGTGACGTATCATATTAGCACGGTACTTAAATCTTTTCCCACACTCGGCACACTCAAAGGGCTTATCATCTGAATGCGCCAACATGTGACTTTTCATATTTCCAAGTTGACCGAAGGTCTTCCCACACTCTGGACACTTATGAGATTTATCAGCTGTATGCACAAACATGTGGCTTATTATAGTTTTTCTATCTCTGAATCCTTTACCACAATCAGCACATTCAAAAGGTTTATAACCTGAATGCACAAACATGTGAGTTTTCATTGACTGTAGATGTCGGAACCGCTTACCACACTCTGGACACTCATGAGGTTTATCATCTGTATGCACTAACATGTGCCTCTTCATATGTACAAGTTGACTGAAGCTGTTCCCGCATTCTGGACACTCATGAGGTTTATCACGTGTATGTACCAACATGTGGGTTTTCATATGTCCAAGTTGACTGAATCTTTTCCTACACTCTGGACACTCATGAGGTTTATAATTCGTATGCACCAACATGTGGGTCTTCACAGATCCAAGTTGACTGAATCTTTTCCCACACTCTGGACACTCGTGAGATTTATCATGAGTATGTACCAACATGTGGGCCTTCAAATATCCAAGTTGATTGAATCTTTTTCCACACTCTGGACACTCATGAGGTTTATTATGGGTATGTACCAACATGTGCCTGTTCATATGTCCATGTTGGGTGAATCTTTTACCACACTGTTGACACTCATGAGGTTTATCACCCGTATGCATCAACACGTGAGTCTTCATATGTCCAAGACGACTGAATCGTTTCCCACACTCTGGACACTCGTGAGGTTTCATCTTCTCTATAATCGTACAGTTGGGAGATTATCTCCTCTTGATGTCTACAGTTGTCTTGTGACGTGGGTCGTCTGGAAACACAACACTCCAACAGGGTAGGATGATGAAGCCTAAGTGTTGGTAGAGTAGAATCACCGACAATGGAGGAGCTGTCCTACTGTTTCTTCCTGCTAGGTTAGTCTCAGCGGTCACGCAAGCTACGATCAACAAAGACAGAATCCGACCACCAGCCATGTTGGATCTTTGGGTGACGTAGGTAAACAATGTTAAGGCGTCGTATCGATAATGGCGTCTCAAGCCACAGTTCTAAACAAACTTATACATTTGATAACTTAGAAAATAAAAATTGGAGACAATTTTGCGAAACTAATTCTTTAAAAATCAAAGTATTGCAGATTATTCCGATTATAACATTGATGATCCTTATAGTTGACTTCATCGCGCGAATTACTCAAACTGCACAATTGTGGATTTGTTCATTTACTCAAACTGTTGGGAAATTCCGAAGGAGCCGTGATCAGGATTCGAACCTATGGGGTGGGTATGCCGGATCTAAGACTTGGTACATTGACCACATCTCACACTAATATTTTTACTATTTCGGACACCAGCTTTGGACGTTTCATATGTGTACGTACGTGTTCTTCACCCCATACCCATCTTGTGAGCGGTAATGGACCCCATACCCATCCTGTGAGGGGGTAGTGGACCCCACACCCATTTTGTGGACTTTATATATATAGTAGACCCCGTATCCACTCTGTGAGCGGTAGTGGACCCCATACCCATTGATTTGAGAATGACACACAATCGACTTGAGAATGGTCCAGGACCAACCGAAATGTTGTCGTCCCTTCACTTTCTTATGTGTGGTTTGGTTAAGAACACTGTTTTTCCCAAAAACGGTGGGTTTTCTGAGGGAAGAGAACGTATTGTGACTACCAATTTTTATCAACTACCATTCAAGCTGTCATTGCAATCAATCTTATATTGTTTCTGCTGTATTGTGCCTACCAATTTGTTGTCAACTACCATTTTAAGCTGTCATTGCAATCAATCATAGCTACCTATGTGCTTTAATATACTGTACCTATAATTTTCTCTCATCTTTTTTTTTTTCATTCCATGTAATCTGTTATCATTTTTTTGTCTATAAATTTTGCAAGTATTTACCTCCTTAAAATTTTCTTAGATTAAGGACCTGCCCGAAACGCTGCGCGTGCTAGTGGCTTTACAAGACTGTAATTACCATAATTGTATCCTCACATTCCTTATGTACATTCTTGTATATGCATAAATAAATAAATAAATAAATAAAAAAGTATGTCTGGAAGCTGACTTTAAAAGCCCCAAGCTGTGCGCGCAACGAGCCAAGGTTATATAAACACGGACGCAGACTGCATGGCCCTCTTCCCAACAAGCCAGCATTTATATTTATTTATTTATTTATTTATATATATACAAGAAGGTACATTGGGTTTGTGAGAATACATTGGATAGTACAGTATTTACATTCTTGTAAAGCCACTAGTACGCACAGCGTTTCGGGCAGGTCCTTAATCTAGCAGATAATTTTAAGTAGGTAATTTCAATCAGAATTGATAAATGATAAAGATACATTACAAGAGAAAAATGAGATGAGAGAGATAAGTAGGTATATTAAAGCACATTGTTATATTAAAGCTCTGATTGATTACATTGACATCTTGATTAGTAATTTAAACAAGGTTAATAGACACCATACAGCAGATTGACAGCACATATAAGACAGCAATGATCACAATGGTAAAGATGTTCAGATTGGGTACATAAAGATTGGGAGACTGGGTAGCAAAAGATACAGATAAACAAGATTTATAAACACCATACAACAGATTGGCAGCACATATAAGAAAACAGCAATGATCACAATGGTAAGGATGTTCAAATTGGGAACATAAAGGTTGGGAGATTGGGTAGCAATTGATACAGTGCAATTTTAAGGCAAAAAGTGAAAAACTATGAAGATGAAATTAGGTACTTTTTAGTATTGATTTTGAATGATGTAAAAGTTGGACAGCTTTTCAATTCAGTAGGGAGTGAGTTCCATAAACTGGGTCCCTTTATTTGCATAGTGTTTACACAGATTAAGTTTAACTCTGGGGATATCAAAGAGATATTTATTTCTGGTGTGGTGATAATGGGTCCTATTACATCTGTCCAAGAAGAGTTTCAGACAAGGATTTGCATTTAAGAACAGGGTTTTGTAAATGTAGTTGACACAAGAGAATTTGTGGCGTGAGATTATGTTTAGCATGTTGAGGAAGTTAAACAAGGGGGCTGTGTGTTGTCTGAAAGCAGAATTTGATATTATTCTGATAGCAGATTTTTGCTGGGTGATGATGGACTTGAGGTGGTTTGCAGTGGTTGAACCCCATGCACAGATACCATAGTTGAGATAGGGATAGATTAGTGCATAATATAGAGAGATGAGAGCAGAGTTAGGAACATAATATCTGATTTTGGAGAGTATACCAACTGTTTTAGAAACTTTCTTAGTTATGTGTTGTATGTGGGTACTGAAGTTGAGTCTCTTGTCTAGGAATATGCCAAGAAACTTTCCATCATTTTATTGCTAATGTTTACATTGTCAATCTGAAGCTGAATTGCATTTGTAGATTTGCTTCCGAATAAGATGTAGTAGGTCTTTTCTATGTTAAGTGTTAGTTTGTTGGTTGACATCCATAAGTGGACTTTTTTTAGTTCATTATTAACAACACCATTTAGAGTATGTGGGTTGGGGTTGGAGTAGATGAGGGTAGTATCATCAGCAAACAAAATAGGTTTCAGAATGTTAGAGACATTAGGCAGATCATTGATGTATATAAGAAAAAGAAGAGCATCTGCATCTGCTCTCTTACAAAACGCCCACTTAATTTAGAACCTGTACTTGAGGTCGATCTCGAACCCATTGTTGATGTGATGACTTATATTGAATTTTGTAACTAGCTCATCAAGATTGTAACTTGCTTAGCTAAATGAATTGTGGGGTTCAGTCCCTGAGCCCATTATGTGCCTCTGTAACCCTTTCCACTACCGCCCACAAGATGGGTATGGGGTGCATAATAAATGAACTAAACTAAAAAAAAAAAAACTCCCGGGATCCTCTGCATCCTCTGTTTTATTTTTGAAAGGGACGGCCCACAGACGTGCTCAAGGGGCACTTGTTCTAGCATGCTAAGCATTTGCTGTATCTTTGGGGGTGCTCCGCCGGAACCCCCAAAGTGATAAGCCTGCAGATAGCTAAGAAATATTCCCATGAATTGTAATTAGTGTAATTAAATTAATGCAACTTTCATTTACTACCTATGGATGTAGTTATTAATTGTAATTGATTTCTACTTTATCATTAAGGATTATTCATTATAATTATTCCTTAATACTTTATTGCTATGCACTAGTCAATAATTATTTATCATTCATCCTAATTAGCTATTTGATTCATTAAAAATAATTGCTTATCATTATACTATTTATTATTATTATTTATTACATAACAATAATTAATGTATTATTTATTTATTTATTATTTATTAATTTATTATTTACCATTATAAAATAAACAAGTCCCCAATCTGAGCACGTTTTCTTCCAACCTCAGAAAAACATATTTCTGCCACGTTATTGTGACTCCTCGTCTGCACCCCATACCCATCCTGTGTGCGGTAGTGGACCTTATATACCCATTCTGTGAGCGGCAGGGAACCCTATACCCATTCAGTGAGCGGTAGTACTAGTGGACCCCATACCCATCCTGTGAGCGGTAGTGGACCCTATACCCATACTTTGAGCGGTAATGGACCCTATGCCCTTTCTGTGAGCGGTAGTGGACCCCAATGGTTGTTTTGCCAGTAGACTTATTCAGAGCGGAGTCCACTCTGAACCACCAGCCAGGTCGGACGTTCCTGAGGTCTCTCGATCTGCTGGTGTTTACATTTTTTTTTTACATGCAAGCATGCAAGTTAAATACAATAAATACAATAAAACAACAGAGGAAACATAATAACAAAGCAAAACAAAAAACCACCGGCCAGAAGGACCCACAGCACAGTACAACAATAAGCATAACTAGAGAAAAACAGCATACATCAAAACAAGAACATAACACAAAGAGAAAACAATGTAAACAAGCAATCAATGCACAAAAGATAATAACACATGAAACAAAACAAACATAATCATCATGACGTACAAGTAAGGCATAAATACAACAACATGAAATATAACAAGAAAATCAAAATATACAACAAGCCGTAAATAAAAAACGAAAGCCACACAGGGCACAATAACATCATAAAACAAACACATAAACAAGAACACACACACATCTAACCACTGGCCTCGCAACAAACAAAGGGAGAGCCACGAACACATAACACAATTGGGCAAACATACAGCCAGAGGGGCACACAGCACTACATAAAACAAAGAAACAGGTAATCAGTGGACATACTTGCTCGGGAACCGGGCCCGCGGGAACCTCACATGGAACGCTTCCCGGAGCAACCACCGCCTTGGGTCTAGCTCATCCACTGGGGAAGCCATAGCCTCCAGAACCCTGGCAACAAACACCCGCAAACAGGGGACCCAGATGGTATTACTGACGAGGCGAGTAGTGGCCACACGTCCCCACACGCCGGGAACCCACCCAGCATGAAAGCAGTACGGTTCATCAGACAGCAGCAACTCGGCAATCATTGTCCAGTGACCCGGCGGCATCACAGACGCCAGCAACACGTCCTCCAGGTCCCCAACGCGCACCCTCACAGGAGCGAGCTTGACAGAGGGCACCACCACAGGTGCACCCGCGGCCACGGGCACCGGGCGGCGCGCATCCATCCATAAGGTAACCACCAGGCCACGCCCAGGACCAGTATCCATACCATCCCCGGCAGCGGAAGCCACCACCCCCACTGCGGAGAGCCCCCTGGTGGCGAAATAACAGATGCCTCTTGACCTCACCAGTCTATGGAACTCGATCACTCCCTATTGAATTGAAATGCTGTCCAACTTTTGCGTCATTCAAAAACATTACTAAAAAGTACCTAATTTCATCTTCATAGTTTTTTACCTTTTGCTTTAAAATTGCCCTGTATCTATTGCTACTCAATCTCCCAATCTTTATGTACCCAATCTGAACATCTTTACCATTGTGATCATTGCTGTCTTCTTATATGTGCTGTCAATCTGCTGTATGGTGTCTATTAATCTTGTTTAAATTACCAATCAAGCTGTCAATGTAATCAATCAGAGCTTTAATATACCAATGTGCTTTAATATACCAATGTGCTTTAATATACCAATGTGCTTTAATATACTTACTAATCTCTCTCATCTCATTTTTTTTCTTGCAATGTATTTGTTATCATTTTATTAATTCTGCTAGAACTTACCTACTTAAAATTATCTGTTAGATTAAGGACCTGCCCGAAACGCTGCGCATACTAGTGGCTTTACAAGATTGTAAATACTATGCTATGTATTCTCACAAACCCAATGTACCTTCTAGTATATAAATAAATAAATAAAAAATAAATAAAATCTCTTGTAATTTCGAACCCTTCCAAGGCCGCCTGGTTTACTGCCACCTCTCCTAGCGCAGTGACCTCTCCTTGTTCTAATGTGAAGATGTTCTATAACCTCTTCTTAAGTTCTTCACACACCTCTTTGTCATTCTCTGTGTATCTGTCCTCACCCGTTCAAAGTTTCATCACCTGTTCCTTCACTGTTGTTTTCCTCCTGATGTGACTATGATGACTTCCTGCCTGACGTAGGAAGGAAAAGCGTCACTCTTCCACCTGCCAACCGCAATGATCGCCACCGGCGCAAGCCCATCCAATGACAACTGTGTGGCCCCTGCCAATTCTAAAGGAGTGAGGGGCGTAATCAGTGGGGGTGTTACGGACCCGAGCCCAGCGTCGTAGCACGGAGCAGTGACGTCCACGCCATCTGTGAGTCAGCTCCCGAAACTCCCTCCAAATGGACGATGCCATCTAGCAAGGGTGGGGTATACCGGCCACAGGGGCTGGTTTCCCGTCTTAATCAGCTCGTAACATATAGCCGCTGCTGGCCTCTGGTGAGGTGATGCTTAGACAGCAACGCCAACTATGGAGTGGATAGGTGGGCGTTTGTGTCTAAGCCTATAAGTGAGGCGCCCTAGGGTGTCCCTAGTACTGATGACGTGTCTGATTACAGAGTCGACCTGGGACTGTTGGATTGGACGATGGGCAGTCTACCCAAGGCAGCCAAAGTCTCTCCACGTGTTTGCTGCAGAAGCTGTGAGTTGCTCCCGGACGAACGCTGCTGAGAGTGTTAGCCTGCCTGTGACGTGGCAGAGTTGAGGAATCGTCGTACCCGGGGGTTGACTGGTGAAAGAGACTAGCCACTGTGGTGAGGAGAGTGATCTATGGAATCACACGAGGCTCCTGCCTAGGGCTCGCAACCCTAGTATCGGTCGTGGAGTGGCCTACGCAGCGGAGCTGATTGGAACCTGCCAGCTACAGGCTGGATTTGTGGTTGAAGGCCTCCACGACGGTGCACCCAGTGGGACTGTGATTTGGCTGGCCTGTGGCCAGGTTAGATTCGCCTAGAGAATCTAAGGATTCATCGTGAGGCCATGAGAAGAGAACCAGGGCTACTCATCTTGAGCACCGTGGAACATTCCGCGTCTTCAGAGGAAGACGATTCTGCACATTGAATACCCCCCCGTGAAGACGATTCTGCACATTTTATACCCCCCCGTGTGACAGTATATATATTTATTTATTGGTGGTGGTAATTATATATTTAAATTAGTGCGTTTGTATCCCTTCCCCTTTAATTTACTTGCGTTACGGAACACACCCCTTGAAAACCACTACTAACTTGGGGCCGGATTCCCAAATTCTAATAACATCAGAAAAGAACCCGGTTACGCCCCATTAGGGCCGTAACAGGGGGGCAGGCCTAATGCTGCAAGGGCGGCGCGGAGCATCCTGGAGAATTCTTGCCTGGTCACTGGGGCGCCAGACTCATACTGGAATATGGGCCCTGGGGCCGCGCCGGAGGTTGAAGTATTTGGAAAGGGCAAGGACCGGGCAGTACTTGCTGGAGGGGACGAGCGCTCTCCAGGCTAGGGTAGGCGTGCGTCCCGCGCTGTGCTTGTAGGATCCGAAGACGATGTCGTTTCCTGACTATGTTCAAATTCAAATTCAAATGTTTATTCAGGTAAAGTACATACATACAAGGAGTGATACAAATATTGATGAATTTATAGATAGAGCTAGTACATACAATGCCTAAAGCCACTATTATGCAAAGCGTTTCGAGCAGGAAAAATACTAAAAACTAAAACTTAATACTAATTGAGATTAAAGTATAAAACGTGTTGAGAAAATATAAAAATAAAAAGGGGGGGAACATGGCAGAAAAACAGCAAAAAATACCATATCCAACCAACAGTCTCCGTGGTGTAGTGGTAAGACACTCGCCTGGCGTTCCGCGAGCGCTATGTCATGGGTTCGTATCCTGGCCGGGGAGGATTTACTGGGCGCAATTCCTTAACTGTAGCCTCTGTTTAACGCAACAGTAAAATGTGTACTTGGATGAAAAAACGATTCTTCGCGGCAGGGGATCGTATTCCAGGGACCTGCCCGAAACGCTACGCGTACTAGTGGCTGTACAAGAATGTAACAACTCTTGTATATATCTCAAAAAAAAAAAAATAAACAATCCTGGATGAAACCCCAAATAGAAAACACTGGCACGGAGAAAACACTGGGGGAGAAAGGAGAATAAGAGTTTGCATAATAACTATACTGTAGCAATGTAAGGTAACTATCAATTCTAATAAAACTTCAGCGAAAGAATGGGAAGCGAAATACCTTTGCTAGGAACAAAGGCATGATAAGATAAGCCAGAAGTAAATCAACAAGGAGCTCAAAACAAATATAATCAGTTATAATACAATACACAATAAATCATAACAATATATAATCAATACAGATACCATAGAACGGATATATATAATATCAAATCGATATATAAATAAACAATAAATCGAATTTAAGAAAACAATTCTTTTAAGGCATATCTGTAATATGCTTGTCCGAAGCGCAACACAAACACAAAAAATTACTAAGGATGGGAGCGGGGAACATTACCCTTGGTCTCCACCTCATGTTGGCCTCCAAATGCATGATAGAGCTGAATAGAAGCCAAGGAATCTTCCTTAAGTAGCCGTTGAGGTAACCTTGGATTGTCAATTAGCAATCTGAGAGCAGCAGTACACCGAGAACTTCGGCTACATCTTGTAGAAACAGGTGCAAAGTTAAATCGACACCAGGGAACTAGTGATCCATAACTGTAATAAAAATTTATTTATTTATTTATTTATTTATTTATATACAAGAAGGTACATTGGGTTTGTGAGAATACATAGCATAGTACAGTAATTGCACTCTTGTAAAGCCACTAGTACGCGCAGCGTTTCGGACAGGTCCTTAATCTAACAGATAATTTTAAGTACGTAAATTCTATCAGAATTAATAAAATAATAACAAATACATTGCAAGAAAAAAAAATGAGATGAGAGAGATTAGTAAGTATATTAAAGCACATTGGTATATTAAAGCTCTGATTGATTACATTGACAGCTTGATTGGTAATTTAAACAAGATTAATAGACACCATACAGTAGATTGACAGTACATATAAGAAGACAACAATGATCGCAATGATAAAGATGTTCAGATTGGGTAGCAATAGATACAGTGCAGTTTTAAAGCAAAAGGTAAAAAACTATGAAGATGAAATTAGGTACTTTTTAGTATTGTTTTTGAATGATGCAAAAGTTGGACAGCTTTTCAATTCAATAGGGAGTGAGTTCCATAAACTGGGTCCCTTTATTTGCATAGAGTGTTTACACAAATTAAGTTTGACTCTGGGGATATCAAAGAGATATTTATTTCTGGTGTGGTGATAATGGGTCCTATTACATCTGTCCAGGGAGAGTTTCATAGCAGGATTTGCATTTAAGAACAGGGTTTTGTAAATGTATTTGACACAAGAGAATTTGTGGAGTGAGATTATGTTTAGCATGTTTAGGGAGTTAAACAAGGGGGCTGAGTGTTGTCTGAAAGCAGAATTTGTTATTATTCTGATAGCAGATTTTTGCTGGGTAATGATGGACTTGAGGTGGTTTGCAGTGGTTGAACCCCATGCACAGATACCATAATTAAGATAGGGATAGATTAGTGCATAATATAGAGACATGAGAGCAGAGTTTGGTACATAATATCTGATTTTGGAGAGTATACCAACTGTTTTAGAGACTTTCTTAGTTATGTGTTGTATGCGGGTACTGAAGTTGAGTCTCTTGTCTAGGAATAGGCCAAGAAACTTTCCATCATTTTTATTGCTAATGTTTACATTGTCTATCTGAAGCTGAATTGCATTTGTAGATTTGCTTCCAAATAAGATGTAGTAGGTCTTTTCTATGTTAAGTGTTAGTTTGTTGGTTGACATCCATAAGTGGACTTTTTTTAGTTCATTATTAACAACATTATTTAGTGTATGTGGGTTGGGGTTAGAGTAGTTGAGGGTAGTATCATCAGCAAACAAAATAGGTTTCAGAATGTTAGAGACGTTAGGCAGATCATTGACGTAAAAAGGAAATAAGAGAGGTCCCAAAATGCTGCCCTGTGGCACTCCAACGGTTATTGGTAGAGTGGGAGAGGTTATATTATTGATGGCTACACATTGGAGTCTATCACTAAGATAGGATTGGATATAGTCCAGTGTATGGCCTCGAATTCCATAATGATGGAGTTCACGTAAGAGGTAATTGTGATTAACAGTATCAAAGGCCTTTCTCAGGTCAATGAAGAGTCCAATCGGAAACTCATTTTTGTCAAGGGCTGAGTAAATTATATCAAGGAGACTAATAATTGCATCGTTGGTACTCTTTTGGGAGCGGAAGCCAAACTGACAGGGGCTAAGAATGTCAAATTTTAAGAGGTAGGAGTAAAGCTGTTTGTAGATAATTTTTTCAAATATTTTTGATAGTATGGGTAGGTGTGATATTGGTCTATAATTGTTTATGTCTGCCAGATTACCTCCTTTATGAACTGGCGTTACTCTTGCTTTTTTAAGGATATCAGGGAAGGTATGACACTCATGGGATTTGCTGAACAGCAGAGCTATAGGTGGCGGAAGGGCGTGAGAGGCGCTCTTGTATACAATGGATGGTATTTCACTGATGTTCCCAGCTTTGGTTTTTAGTGAGTGTATGATGGACACAACATCTGTCGGGCTGACTGGTGAGAGGAGAAGAGAGTTTGGATAGCTGCCTGAGAGATATGTGTCTGAGTCTGTGGGATTTTACTGGCAAGGTTAGCACCAACCGATGAAAAGAAGCTATTAAATTCATTCGCCATTTCTAAATCAGATGACGGTGTAAGGCCATCGTTAGAGAGTGTTATCTGGTTGTCGGAGTGTTGTTTAGTTCCCAGGATATTAGAGATGGTTTTCCATGTGCTTTTCATGTTGCCTTTTGCTTCTTTGAATCTAGTCTCATAATATGAAAGTTTAGCTTTTCTTATGATACTAGTAAGCACTGATGAGTGCTTACTACCTCTTAACTACTTCCTTTGTAACTAGGCCAATCCTAAATTTCTTTTCATATTCATGTTTTTTGTTGATTGATTTGATTATGCCACTTGTGAGCCACGGGTTATTTTTTCTTTTATCAGTTACTTGTTTGGTAAGGAGGGGACAGTGAGTGTTGTAGAGGCTTAGAGGAGAGAAAGAGGTTAGTTAATGAGTTTATATCCTGTGAATTATTAAATTCAGATTCCCAGTTAATATTGTGAAGTGCATTAGAAAGGTTGCCTAAAGCTGATTCACTGTGTAGCCTGAATGAGAGTTTCTTGCTTTCTGGTGGTGCTGTGTCCATGTTTGCTATGAAGAAGGTAGGATAGTGGTCAGTTGTTCTGTCATAGATTACCCCAGATGTAAGGGGAGCTGTTATATTAGTCCAAAAGTTATCCAGAGTAGTGGTAGATGTTTGAGTGACTCGGATGGGCTTGGTGATTTATTTATTTATTTATTTATTTATTTATTTATTTATTTATTTATTTATTTATTTATTTATTTATTTATTTATTTATTTATATATATACAAGAAGGTACATTGGGTTTGTGAGAATACATTGGATAGTACAGTATTTACATTCTTGTAAAGCCACTAGTACGCACAGCGTTTCGGCAGGTCCTTAATCTAGCAGATAATTTTAAGTAGGTAATTTCAATCAGAATTGATAAATGATAAAGATACATTACAAGAGAAAAATGAGATGAGAGAGATAAGTAGGTATATTAAAGCACATTGTTATATTAAAGCTCTGATTGATTACATTGACAGCTTGATTAGTAATTTAAACAAGATTAATAGACACCATACAGCAGATTGACAGCACATATAAGACAGCAATGATCACAATGGTAAAGATGTTCAGATTGGGTACATAAAGATTGGGAGACTGGGTAGCAAAAGATACAGATAAACAAGATTTATAAACACCATACAGCAGATTGGCAGCACATATAAGAAGACAGCAATGATCACAATGGTAAGGATGTTCAAATTGGGAACATAAAGGTTGGGAGATTAGGTAGCAATTGATACAGTGCAATTTTAAGGCAAAAAGTGAAAAACTATGAAGATGAAATTAGGTACTTTTTAGTATTGATTTTGAATGATGTAAAAGTTGGACAGCTTTTCAATTCAGTAGGGAGTGAGTTCCATAAACTGGGTCCCTTTATTTACATAGAGTGTTTACACAAATTAAGTTTAACTCTGGGGATATCAAAGAGATATTTATTTCTGGTGTGGTGATAATGGGTCCTATTACATCTGTCCAAGAAGAGTTTCATAGCAAGATTTGCATTTAAGAACAGAGTTTTGTAAATGTATTTGACACAAGAGAATTTGTGGAGTGAGATTATGTTTAGCATGTTTAGGGAGTTAAACAAGGGGGCTGTGTGTTGTCTGAAAGCAGAATTTAATATTATTCTGATAGCAGATTTTTGCTGGGTGATGATGGACTTGAGGTGGTTTGCAGTGGTTGAACCCCATGCACAGATACCATGGGGATAGATACCGCACAGATACCGTGATTGTGGGGATTAGCATACAGGAGTGCATGCTATTACGGAAATAGTCAACTTGAGGGTTGTTTTGAAGACCCAGGTCAATATTGAAATCCCCTCCCAGAATGATGTGATTTTTGTTGAGATTGTTATTTATGATAAGATTCTTTACGTTATCTGAGAATGAAGCTGTGTTGGTATTAGGAAATCTATAGATGGCACCGATAGTCAGAGAGGATTTAAGGGATTTACTGGAGAACTTGGCAAAGATATATTCACAATAGTCGTCTCTATCACTAATTACACTATTGCAGATGAAGGTATCTTTGTAATATATTGCTGTGCCACCTCCTTTTTTATTAGGCCTGCAGTTATGAATGGCTTTGTAACCAGCTAAATTTTAGAGTTGGGTATAGTCATTACTTAGCCAAGTTTCTGTTAAATAGATGAATGATAAATTAGTACCTAGTGCTGTGAGTAGTGCATTTATATTATCAAAATGTTTACCAAGTGATCTAACATTTTGGTTGTAAACTGATAAGCAGGTGCTATTTAGGAGTTTGTTTTTTGCAAGATTTGCTGTGTAATACCTGCAATAATGATGATCAATGTGCTGATTTGTGTGGGTATGAGACAGAAGATTTTGATCACGATCAATATCAATAAGCATATAGATACTATATAAACAATATTATATAAATACTATATAATATTACATGCTATATAAATACATAAAAATAATATTAATAATACAAATATTGTAAAATAACAGATATAACGGCAAAGTGCCACAGAGTAGATGAAAATAGTAAATAGCGATGCCAATCCGTAATAATAATTTATGCACATAATAAAATAATACTGAAATAACAATAATGATACGGATTAACATTAATACAATTATAGCACAGTAAATAAGGGATAGATATATAGTAACAATTAACGTAGGCCCTGGGCGGCTGCATCCCGGCGCCGCTGCGTTGTCTAGAAACACTAGAGTATGGGAGAAATCTCACGATGCTCCCTCCAAGTACTGAAATTGAAATTGAAATTGAAATAAGTTAATTGAGGTAAAATACACACAAAGAGATGAGGTAGCTCAAGCTATTCTCACCCCGTTCCTCCAAGTACTAGGAGCTTGGACTGAGAACCCGTTGCAGGACGGGCCCTCCAAAGACAGGCACGGAGCGCGGTGTAACCGTGATAAGAGGAATATCCAGCTCGCGTTCTCTTCCTCGCCGCAGCAGGGGAAGGGGGGCTCCGGCTTGTCGTGGCTGCAGAAAAAGGAACGTAAGAAGCCGGAATAGGGCGCCAAGCGGGGGCAGAGCACAAGGGGAGGAATATGCAGATAAAGGCAAGGACCCAAACCGAATGATAAATGAGCTTAAATTAAATAGAATAATATACGTAATAAGAAACATCAATAGCAAATAGTAACGTGAAGAATAAATTAGCCCAAAAAGGCCGAGGGACCAAAGACCGTTATGCTAAATGAGCATAAACAATAATAGTAGCAGTAATCCAGTAGAAAACGATAATAACAAATAAAGCAGAGGGAGGGTAGAAGTAAGGCAACTAAAACCCGGACCGAATAATAAAAGAACTTTAATTAGTAATAATATGATACAATATTAACAACATTCATGGCGTTAGGCGAGGGCCGGAAGCCAGAAGGGAATTGACATAAGATCAATAACACCAAAAAAGTGACTATAACTAACATCAATAGCAAATAGTAACAAGTAGAGATTAACTACAATACAATACAATACAATTTTATTACAATACAATACAATTTTATTTAGGTAAGGTACATACATACAATAAATTTTTACAAGGATTGGTTGACTTATAGGTAGAGCTAGTACATACAATGCCTAAAGCCACTATTACGCAAAGCGTTTCGGGCATGATAAACTTAAATGACAAGCTTAATACTAATTGAGCATAATGAGTAGAAAGAAAACAAGAAATGAAAACATAGATGAAAAAGCAGCACAAATACAATTATGTCGACAAACAGCGCTCTTTAAAGAAAAAAACAGACATTGGTTGACAATAGAAGGGTAAGGTAGGTTACAGGGAATTTATTAGGTATAGCTTCGCTTTTAACTTAAACTGGTTGAGAGAGGTACAGTCTTTAACATGGTTGGGAAGGTCATTCCACATTCTGGGCCCCTTGATTTGTAGAGCATTTCTAGTTTGATTAAGTCGTACTCTAGGAATATCAAAACTGTATTTATTTCTGGTGTGATGCTCATGGGTTCTGATACAACCTTCTATGAAGCTTTTGAGATCAGGATTGGCATTATAGTTTAGCGTTTTATATATGTATAATACACATGAGAGAATGTGCAGTGACTTAATGTCTAACATATTCAGAGATTTAAGTAGGGGTACCGAGTGATGTCTGGGGCCAGAATTGGATATTGTCTTAATAGCAGCTTTGTGTTGAGTAATTAGAGGACGTAAGTGATTTTGGGTAGTAGAGCCCCAAGCACAAATACCATAGTTGAGATATGGATAGATAAGGGAGTAATAGAGAGTCACCAGGGCAGGGCGTGGTACATAATATCTGATCTTAGAAAGAATGCCCACAGTTTTTGAAACTTTTTTTGATATGTTTAGAATGTGTCCCTGGAAATTCAGCTTGTGGTCAATGAGAATGCCAAGGAATTTGCCATCTAATTTGTTACAAATTTGGGTATTGTTTATTTTGAGATTTATTTGATTAGAGGATTTATTGCCAAACAGAATATAGAAGGTTTTGTCAATGTTAAGGGTGAGTTTGTTGGCAGTTAGCCACAGATGGACTTTATTTAGCTCAGTATTTACTGTGGCATTTAGAGCAAGGGGATCAGGACTGGAGTAAATGAAGGTTGTGTCGTCAGCAAATAGAATTGGTTTGAGGTGTTGGGAGGCATTTGGAAGGTCATTAATGTAGATGAGAAAGAGGAGAGGGCCAAGTATGCTGCCCTGGGGAACACCAATGTTGATGGGTAGGGTGGGAGAAATTGCATTATTCACAGAAACATATTGGAGCCTGTCAGTAAGGTAGGATTTGAGGTATTGTAGGGAGTGTCCTCTGACTCCATAATGATGTAATTTAAGAAGAAGGTTTTGGTGGTTGACAGTATCAAAAGCTTTACGCAGGTCCACAAACAACCCAACAGGGAACTCATTTTTATCAAGAGCTGTATGAATCGAGTTAAGCATACTAATAAGTGCATCGTTAGTGCTTTTTTTGGGTCTGAAGCCATATTGGCAAGGGCTAAGTATATTGAGTTTGGCTAGATATGAGTAAAGCTGCTTATAGATTAGTTTTTCAAAATTTTTTGACAAGTTTCGCAGGATAGATATAGGTCTGTAGTTGTTAACATCTGTGAGATTACCACATTTGTGGACAGGCGTTACTCTCGCTTTTTTTAGAATATCTGGGAAGGTTTGGAGTTCAAGTGACTTGTTGAAGAGCAAAGCAATAGCAGGGGCTAAAGATCTGGAGGCTTTTTTGTAAATTAAAGTTGGTATCTCCTCAAGGGCACCAGACTTGGTTTTAAGGGAAAAGATTATCTCATTGACGTCAGTGGAATTAATAGGCTTTAGGTACAGAGACTGTGGATAGTTACCTGAAAGATAGTCATTAATGTCTGTACTGGAAGGTGGAATATCATTTGCAAGGGATGAACCAAAGGAAGTCGGAACTTGGAACTCGGCCAAATAAAGCTAAATAAAGTAAAGTAAGAGCTAAATAAAGTCCATCTGTGGCTAACTGCCAACAAACTCACCCTTAACATTGACAAAACCTTTTATATTCTGTTTGGCAATAAATCCTCTAATCAAATAAATCTCAAAATAAACAATACCCAAATTTGTAACAAATTAGATGGCAAATTCCTTGGCATTCTCATTGACCACAAGCTTAATTTCCAGGGACACATTCTAAACATATCAAAAAAAGTTTCAAAAACTGTGGGCATTCTTTCTAAGATCAGATATTATGTACCATGCCCTGCCCTGGTGACTCTATTACTCCCTTATCTATCCATATCTCAACTATGGTATTTGTGCTTGGGGCTCTACTACCCAAAATCACTTACGTCCTCTAATTACTCAACACAAAGCTGCTATTAGGACAATATCCAATTCTGGCCCCAGACATCACTCGGTACCCCTACTTAAATCTCTGAATATGTTAGACATTAAGTCACTGCACATTCTCTCATGTGTATTATACATATATAAAACGCTAAACTATAATGCCAATCCGGATCTCAAAAGCTTCATAGAAGGTTGTATCAGAACCCATGAGCATCACACCAGAAATAAATACAGTTTTGATATTCCTAGAGTACGACTTAATCAAACTAGAAATGCTCTACAAATCAAGGGGCCCAGAATGTGGAATGACCTTCCCAACCATGTTAAAGACTGTACCTCTCTCAACCAGTTTAAGTTAAAAGCGAAGCTATACCTAATAAATTCCCTGTAACCTACCTTACCCTTCTATTGTTAACCAATGTCTGTTTTTTTCTTTAAAGAGCGCTGTTTGTCGACATAATTGTATTTGTGCTGCTTTTTCATCTATGTTTTCATTTCTTGTTTTCATTCTACTCATTATGCTCAATTAGTATTAAGCTTGTCATTTAAGTTTATCATGCCCGAAACGCTTTGCGTAATAGTGGCTTTAGGCATTGTCTGTACTAGCTATACCTATAAGTTAAACAATCCCTGTAAATATTTATTGTATGTATGTACCTTACCTAAATAAAATTGTATTGTATTGTAAATAAACCAAGGAAACAAAAGACCATAAGCAAAGTTGGCTTAAAACAATAATATAGTAGCAGAAAACCCAGAATAAACTCAATAATTACAAATAATAGCAGGGGGGGGGGGTGAAGTGAAGCAACTATAACCCGAACTGAATAGAAAAGAACTTAAATAAATATATAACATAATGTAATAGATAATATATTGCCACCAGTCAACATGAAAAGCAGCTAGGAGTCGTCTGGGATTCGTCCTGACGCCATCTAAAGATCATCTTGTAATCATCCAGGATCAGGAAGATGCCAACATGAAGGCATCGTGTAGACATACATCAAGAAGTCGTCTTGTAGTCATCGCTAAGTCACCTTGTAGGTGATCGCAAACACTCACTACTACAGGATGACCTGGACAAACTGGAGGAATGGTCTAGAAAATGGCTGCTAAAGTTCAACTCAGTAAAGTGTAAGGTAAAGAAATTAGGCGAAGGGAGCAGTAGGCTGAACACAATTAGGTACCATCTGGGAGGTGAAATCCTGCAAGTCTGTTACGACCCTGGGTTCTTCAGTGGAAACCAGAGGTCATAATTAAACTAAATAAGCTACGTTAGAGTAGCAAAACGCAACTCGAAGTGTTATTGTTTGTATCTTCCCTGCCAGACGTAAGACTATTCTTGCTTCTCAAAGAGCATTTAAAGACTGAGCTGGGGGTTGATTATTAAATAATAACATAGAGACCAACTATGTTTACTAATACTCTAATCATTTGTAAAGTAACAATACGTTGCATAGGGGAAGATTTTTAATGTGCTTAGCTGCACGATCAATTAGGCTCTTCCCGGCACCACACAATGCGGGAGGCTGATCTGGGCTGAAGCGGTCTTCTCTGGTTGCTGGCTGTGGTGAAAGGAATTACCTCCTCCTTCCTCTTCGTTTCCTTATTTCTGTATCTTGTTCAAGATAAGTATACTGAGTACATTATTCAATCTCTGGCATACTCGTGTTCTATGTGTAGAGTAGTATACTTTGTGTGTAGTAGGTGTGTTTAGAGTTCATATTACTAGTTATTTCTGAATTCCTGTTATTTCTATGAATTCCTGCTTCCTCATACCCTTAATCACTAGACCTACTAGAATCACTGATAGCACTGCCACGACTCTTGATCACATCTGGACAAATATAACCTCTCCGCTTACTTCAGGTATAATCACCGATAGCACTACAGACCATTACCCCACATTTCTCTTAACTAACATTAGCAAACCACCTCTTGAGTCAAGAGAGATACGTTTTAGACTACACAATGAAACTGCTATAGACAATTTTATAACTGCTACTGATAATGTCAACTGGGAGTCCGAGTTAGGTAACATAGAGGACATCAACCTAGCAGTTCAATCTTTTCTTCAAATAACTCTTAGCCTTTATAATACCCACTGTCCTATGCTTACAAAACAAGTCACAACCAAAAGGCTTAACAATCCCTGGCTTACAAAGGGAATACTTAAATCTATTTATAAAAAACATGACCTTGAGAAAAAGTATAGGTTAGGGATTGTCTCCAAAGAATTCTCAAAGAATTACTCATTATTGCTATCTAAGATAATTAGACGAGCCAAAACTAAATATTACGAAGATAAATTTACCCAAATAAAGAGCAACATTAAACAAACATGGAGAACAATTTCACAAATATTGGGATCAAAAAAGTCTTTAAATAACAAACCGACTCTCCTGTCTAATAATGATGGTCAGCTTTCAGCCTCTGATTCTGCTATTGAGTTCAATAGGTTCTTCTCTTCCATTGGTTCATCCCTTGCTAATGATATTCCATCTTCCAGTACTGACATTAAGGACTATCTTACAGGGAACTATCCCCAGTCTCTGTACCTAAAGCCTATTAATTCCATTGACGTCAATGAGATAATCCTTTCCCTTAAAACCAAGTCTGGTGCCCTTGAGGAGATACCAACTTTAATCTACAAAAAAAACTCCAGATCTTTAGCCCCTGCTATTGCTTTGCTCTTCAACAAGTCACTTGAACTCCAAACCTTTCCAGATATTCTAAAAAAAGCGAGAGTAACGCCTGTCCACAAATGTGGTGATCTCACAGATGTTAACAACTACAGACCTATATCAATCCTGCCAAACTTGTCAAAAATTTTTGAAAAACTAATCTATAAGCAGCTTTACTCATATCTAGCCAAACTCAATATACTTAGCCCTTGCCAATATGGCTTCAGGCCCAAAAAAAGCACTAACGATGCACTTATTAGTATGCTTAACTCGATTCATACAGCTCTTGATAAAAATGAGTTCCCTGTTGGGTTATTTGTGGACCTGCGTAAAGCTTTCGATACTGTCAACCACCAAAACCTTCTTCTTAAATTACATCATTATGGTGTCAGAGGACACTCCCTACAATACCTCAAATCCTACCTTACTGACAGGCTCCAATGTGTTTCTGTGAATAATACAATTTCGCCCACCCTACCCATCAACATTGGTGTTCCCCAGGGCAGCATACTTGGCCCTCTCCTCTTTCTCATCTACATTAATGACCTTCCAAATGCCTCCCAACACCTCAAACCAATCCTATTTGCTGACGACACAACCTTCATTTACTCCAGTCCTGATCCCCTTGCTCTAAATGCCACAGTAAATACTGAGCTAAATAAAGTCCATCTGTGGCTAACTGCCAACAAACTCACCCTTAACATTGACAAAACTTTCTATATTCTGTTTGGCAATAAATCCTCTAATCAAATAAATCTCAAAATAAACAATACCCAAATTTGTAACAAACTAGATGGCAAATTCCTTGGCATTCTCATTGACCACAAGCTGAATTTCCAGGGACACATTCTAAACATATCAAAAAAAGTTTCAAAAACTGTGGGCATTCTTTCTAAGATCAGATATTATGTACCACGCCCTGCCCTGGTGACTCTCTATTACTCCCTTATCTATCCATATCTCAACTATGGTATTTGTGCTTGGGGCTCTACTACCCAAAATCACTTACGTCCTCTAATTACTCAACACAAAGCTGCTATTAGGACAATATCCAACTCTGGCCCCAGACATCACTCGGTACCCCTACTCAAATCTCTGAATATGTTAGACATTAAGTCACTGCACATTCACTCATGTGTATTATACATATACAAAACGCTAAATTGTAATGCCAATCCTGATCTCAAAAGCTTCATAGAAGGTTGTAACAGAACCCATGAGCACCACACCAGAGATAAATACAGTTTTGATATTCCTAGAGTACGACTTAATCAAACCAGAAATGCTCTACAAATCAAGGGGCCCAGGATGTGGAATGACCTTCCCAACCATGTTAAAGACAGTACCTCTCTCAACCAGTTTAAGTTAAAAACGAAGCTATACCTAATAAATTCCCTGTAACCTACCTTACCTCTCTATTGTCAACCCATGTATGTTTTTTTTTTTTTTTTTTTTTTCAAATCAACGCTGTTTTAATGTAATTTTCTGTAATAATTTGTAATTGTATTTGTGCTGTTTTTTCAACAATGTTCCCCCCTCTTTTACCTCTATTTTTATTTGTACTCAACGCATTTTTTTCTTTTTACCCATTAGTTTTAAGCTTTAGTCAGTAGTGTTTTTTCCTGCCCGAAACGCTTTGCGTAATAGTGGCTTTAGGCATTGTATGTACTAGCTCCTATCTATAAAGCCAACAAACTTTGTAAAATCTCTTTATATATGTACCTTTGCCTAAATAAAAATTATTATTATTATTATTATTCTAAAGGGGGTTCCATTGGAACCACGTGGTCCCCCTACCCTAAGCTGACTCTAACTTCAAGTTATTCAATAGTAGAGCTTTACCCTAGCTTGTATTCAGTGTAAAACCTTGTATCCTGCTTATGTGGACCAAGGCTTTTAACGTAAGGTAGTGTGGTAAAGTTATTATTATTATTGTTATTGGTGTGAATGTATATGGGGGGCTGTTAAGGGGTTAATAAATAGGTACATGAATTATAAGAGTATCGTTCTTCCTGTGTAGGAGATCTTGATCATTCCCTAGACTGACCTTGTTGTGTAGCCAAGTAGTCAGCACTACTTCTAGTTTCCATGGGGGCCGGGCCTTACTGATCTCCCCAAATAGATACATCTTTATTCTGACTGACCTTACCCCTGAATAGTACCAGTTTCCCCATAGCAAGCCCACCATTTATTATAACAAGTGGTTGGCCAGTCCGGGAGGAACTATATACGGCAGTCTCCGTGGTGTAGTGGTAAGACACTCGCCTGGCGTTCCGCGAGCGCTGTCATGGGTTCGTATCCTGGCCGGGGAGGATTTACTTGGCGCAATTTCTTAACTGTAGCCTCTGTTTAACGCAACAGTAAAATGTGTACTTGGATGAAAAAACGATTCTTCGCGGCAGGGGATCGTATTCCAGGGACCATAGGATTAAGGACTTGCCCGAAACGCTACGCGTACTAGTGGCTGTACAAGAATGTAACAACTCTTGTATATATCCCAAAATATAATTGTAAAAAATTAGATTCTTGAGTGCCAAAACTAAAATTTTTTGTTTTCCGCAGAGCGGTTGTGTGCTAGCCTAGGGTCCAGCTCATCTAGCAAAGGACATTCTTGCACTGACTGGACACCCAGCTGGATCCCTTCACGATTAAGGTTAGTGTGGCCTTGTGTTATTGGCCGTGCAAATTTTTTTTTTCCAATTTTTATTTTTTAATTTTTTCTTTGGCTGGGAGCTAAAATTATTAGTGATGTCATCTGAAATGCAGAGACTGGCAAGGGAGCCTTCAGCAGTAGAGATAAAGAAACTTACCAAGTCTAATTTAGTATTGTTAGGCAAGGAATTTGGCCTAGAGTTAAATGACGCGGATAAAAAGTGGACTTTGGTGAATGAAATATTACAGCATTGTATTGATCAAGAACTATTGGAAAGTGATACACCTTTATGCCAGCCTACCCAAGCAGAAAGTGCAACTCATAGGGATAGAGAGTTAGCTCTAGAGTTAGCAAAAATAAAATTAGAGGAGCAAAGACTCAAAACCGAGGAGGCTAGAATTAGAGCGAATGCCACTGGACCTCCACCTGCCGGGGATTCAAACCCCAGGCATTATGAGAAAAAGCATAATTTGCCTGAATTTTCCGAGTCGGACCCTGAATGGTTTTTCAACCATTTTCAGAGATTGGCCATGTCCATGAACTGGCCAAAGGAAGAGTGGGGTGAAAATCTTACAGGGAAGACTTAGGGGTAAAGCACAAGATATTTTTATAAACATGCCTGACGACGAGTGTTTTGAATATGATAAAGTCAGGGAACGTATTTTGCGGGCATATGAAATTACGCGTGAAGCTTATCGCAACCTTAGGCCTACTCACAACCAACCGCTCACTGAATTTGCTAATGATCAAATTAGATTGTTTGATAAATGGATTCGCTCGGCTAAAGCCGAAACATACGAGGCACTTAAGAATACTATGTTAATAGAACAGTTTATAGATAGTATGCCAGATATTGTAGCTCAGTATATTAGAAGTAGGATAGAGGTAAATTATGGTATCTGTGCATGGGGGTCTACCACTGCAAACCAACTTAAGCCCATCATCACCCAGCAAAAATCTGCTATCAGAATAATAACAACTCTGCTTTCAGACAACACTCAGCTCCCTTGTTTAAATCCCTTAACTTGCTAAATATTAACTCCCTCCACACATTCTCTTGTGTCAACTACATTTACAAAACCCTGTTCTTAAAGGCAAACCATGCTCTGAAACTCTTCATTGACAGATGTAATAGGACCCATTATCACCACACCAGAAATAAATATCTCTTTGATATCCCCATGGTCAAACTTAATCTGTATAAACATTCTATGCAAATTAAGGGACCTAGTCTATGGAACTCACTCCCTAGTGAATTGAAAAGCTGTCAAACTTTTGCCTCATTTAAAAACAAAAACAAAAAGTACCTAATTTCATCTTCGTAGTTTCCTACACTGAGCTTTAAATTTGCTCTGTATCTAGTGTTACCAAATCTCCCAATCTTTATGTACTTAATCCAAACAAATTTATCATTGTGTTCATTGCTGTCTTCTTTTATGTGCTAGCCATATGCTGTATTGTGCCTGCTAAGTTTTGTTAAACTACCATTCAAGCTGTCATTGCAATCATTCTGAGCTACCTATGTGCTTTAATATACCTACAATTTTTCTCTCATCTTTTATTTTTTTCATGCTATGTAACTGTTATCATTTTTATAAATTTTGCAAGTATTTACCTACTTTTGATATTCCTAGAGTACGACTTAATCAAACCAGAAATGCTCTACAAATCAAGGGGCCCAGAATGTGGAATGACCTTCCCAACCATGTTAAAGACAGTACCTCTCTCAACCAGTTTAAGTTAAAAACGAAGCTATACCTAATAAATTCCCTGTAACCTACCTTACCCCTCTATTGTCAACCCATGTATGTTTTTTGTTTTGTTTTTTTTTTGTTTTTCAAATCAACGCTGTTTTAATGTAATTTTCTGTAATAATTTGTAATTGTATTTGTGCTGTTTTTTCAACAATGTTCCCCCCTCTTTTACCTCTATTTTTATTTGTACTCAACGCATTTTTTTCTTTTTACCCATTAGTTTTAAGCTTTAGTCAGTAGTGTTTTTTTTCCTGCCCGAAACGCTTTGCGTAATAGTGGCTTTAAGCATTGTATGTACTAGCTCCTATCTATAAAGCCAACAAACTTTGTAAAATCTCTTTATGTATGTACCTTTGCCTAAATAAAAATTATTATTATTATTTTTATTATAAATTTCTTATATTAAGGACCTGCCCGAAACGCTGCAAGTACTAGTGGCTTTACAAGAATGTAATTACTATGCTATGTATCCTCACAATCCCAATGTACCTTCTTGTATATAAATAAATAAATAAATAAATAAATAAATAAATAAATAAATACCTCAAGAGTGAGGAAAGAAGCAGACAGCATGAAAACGACATAATGACTAAAAGCCAAGACCCAACCAAAACTGCTCCACAGTCACATCAGGAGGAAAACAGCAGTGAAGGAACAAGTGATGAAACTGAGAAAAGGGAAGAAATACAGAGAACGACAAGGAGGTGTGTGAAGAACACAAGAGATTCCAGATCTTCACAATAGAGCAAGGAGAAGCCCTGTACTCAGAGGAGGAGGCAGCAAACCAAGCAACCTTGGAGGAATTTGACCTCACCAGTGATGAGGTCAAATGGAATCTGTTGGAGCTGAATGTGACAATGGCTGTTAGGCCTGACAGGTTCTCACCATGGATACAAAAAGCGGGTGCAGAAGGACTAAGTATACCACTCTCTATAGTGTATAACATGTAACTGGAAACAGGAGATCTACCAGAAAGCTGGAAGACAGCTAATGTAGTCTCAATACTCAAAATGGGTGACAGCCACGAGGCACTGAACTACAGGCCAGTTTCCCTAACTTGTATACCATGCAAGGTGATGGCGAAGATTGTAATGAAACGGCTCATAGAACATCTGGAGGGAGAAAGCTTTGTAACACACCACCAGCATGGGTTCAGAGATGGTAAATCGTGCCTCACAGACTTAACAGAATTCTATGACCAGGCAACAAAAATATGCAAGAAAGAGAAGGGTGGGCAGAATGCATTTTCTTGGATGGTCAGAAAGCCTTTGACACAGTACCCCCATAATAGACTGTTACAAAAGTTGGATAAACAGGCAGAGTAAAAGGTAAGGCGCTTCAGTGGATAAGGGAGTAACTAATTAACAGGAAACCACGAGTAACTGTGAGGGGGGAGACATCAGAGTGGCGAGATGTCGCCAAAGGAGTCCCCACAAGGCTCTGTATTTAGACCTATCCTGTTTCTGATATCTGTAAACGATTTTCCAAAGGGTGTAGATTCATTCCTCTCAATGTTTGCTGATGATTCAAAAATTATGAGAAGAATCAAGACAGATGAAGACAAGAGATTACAGGACAACCTGGACAAACTGGAGCAATAGGCTAGAAAATGGCTACTAAAGTTTAACTCAGGAAAGTGTAACGTAATGAAATTAGGCAATGGGAGCAGGAGGCTGAACACAAGGTACCATCTGGGAGGTGAAATCTTGCAAGTCAATTAGAAAAATCTGAGGGTTGATATCACACCAAATCTGTCCCCAGACGTCCACATCAAAAGGATATCATCAGCAGCATATATTGGCCAGCATAAGAACTGCCTTTAGAAACTTGTGTAAGCAATCGTTCAGGACCTTGTTTACCACTTATGCAACCCATCCTCCTGTTTAGATATTACCTATTGTGATGATTGTCAATAGTCACGAATTCATACGTACTTAGCTTTCAGATAGTAGTATACCGACTAGTAAGGAATTCTTTTATAATAAATGACGCTAAAACACAAACTTAAATATTCCTAGGCCTAGTATAGCACACATATGTAGTTTATTAGGCCTCAGATATCGAGTATTAGGGCCTAGGGAAGTTAGGTTAATTTAGTTTGTCAAAGTAACACAAGGAATGTATAGTTTTCCAGTTTGTCCAACTCAATAGCTTTCTACTTTCTAATTTCCTTGTACGTTGGTATATATACTATGGTCATCATTACTATAGGTACACTGTACTACCAAAACAGGAGGATGGGCTTACTTATGTCATTGACTGTAACCTATCCACCGCTGCCCACTGGATGGGGGACGGTGTGCAGGACAAACATATAAATTTTGACACTAGCTCTCCACATATGTCAGTTGCTTAATTTAGAACCTGTACTTGAGGTCGATCTCGAACCCATTGTTGATGTGATGACTTATATTGAATTTTGTAACTAGCTCATCAAGATTGTAACTTGCTTAGCTAAATGAATTGTGGGGTTCAGTCCCTGAGCCCATTATGTGCCTCTGTAACCCTTTCCACTACCGCCCACAAGATGGGTATGGGGTGCATAATAAATGAACTAAACTAAACTAACTTATGTCAGACCAATCCTAGAGTATGCAGCTCCAGCTTGGAGTCCATACCTAGTTAAATACAAGACAAAGTTAGAGAAGAGTCAGAGGTATGCTACCAGACTAGTCCCAGAACTGAGAGGAATGAGCTATGAGGAAAGCTCATTGGAGCTTAATCTCGCGTCCCTGGAGGACAGAAGACTAAGGGAAAACAATATAATCACCTACAAAATTCTCAGGGGAATTTACAGTATGGACAAAGACAAACTATTTAGCATGGGGTGGAACTCAAACAAGGGGACACAGGAAGAAACAACTTTTTAAACTTTTTAAATTATCAAAATTTAAAACTTTTTAACAAACTTTTTAAATTATCCAAATTAACCAGACATTAGAAAGATTTTCTCAATGTCAAAGTAGTCAGCAAATGGAATGCTAGTTGTATTCACCTAGTTGTACTTGTGGGGGTTGACCTTTGGCTCTTTGGGCCCACCTCTCAACTGTTCATCAACTAATTTTTTTTCCCAGAGATTTTTTGCTTGCCAAAGCAAGCAAAGATTTGTCTTTGCTTGCCCTGCTAGCTATACGAACTTCATAGCTTTTTTTTTTGCCCTCCTTATCTCTAGTTTGTCTCCTAGATGTGGTGGAGGCAGACGGGAGAGACTACATATAAGGCACCAAGACGATGGGAGGACCAAGGGTAGTAGTAGCGGTGATATATATAACCCATATCTTATACATATACAGTATATGAATGAGATTGGACGGATATAAATAGGGGCAGTGATGTGGTGGGAGGCAGACACCATAGCACAACTAGATGAGTAGTTGTTTACTCGGGATGTAACTCAGACAGGAACCTAGCGGGGAAAAAATGTATAATATAGGGCAGCAGACCCTTTGGTTACTTTCTGAGGAGAATTATAAATTCTCCATTGTTGGGGGCCTGGGAACCTCACTTTTTGGTCATGTCTTGGGGAGGGTGAGACTATGCAATTGTATGGACTGATAGGCTATGCTATGGTACAGAATAAATTACTTAAATAAGGTGTTCAAAATCTTTGTTAAATATTGTAGCCTAATGTTAGCAATTAATTTGTTGCTTATGTTAAAGATACCAGATTTTCTGGGGGGAGCCCCATCGGCTCCCCGGAGCTATCCCAGGCTGATATACTAATGTCAGACTTTGGCATCAGTCATGTGTATGGAGTTCTTAGGCCTACCGGGGACCACGGCCAGAACCGGGCCCCCTCAGAGAGGCAAGGGGAGCAATGGCCTATAGAAGCCCCCGTGTAGTTGGAAGCATTCTATGTCTGCCATCGACCGGAACAGGCACCCAGAAAGGTAAGCGCCCCAAAACAAACCCCTATTCTGGTTAAAATTGCTACCAAAAACCGAACTAGTGAATAGAACTCCCCAACCGAAAACAAGCAAACTAGTGTGACGTCACACACTGCCGCGCCACTGTCTGCGCAGCTCCCCCCTCCCCGGAAGGGGGAAGGGGGAGCCCCAGAACCCCCGCGCCGGCTACCCACACCTCAGTTCTTGAGGCTGATGCTATAGGCGATGGTCGTGTGCTCTGGCTCCGGTGTCGCTACTGCACTGTGCTTTGCGTGTGGTGTTAGTTTTATGGGTGCGAGAGCCAGGAGTTATCTTCAGTACTCGGGCTGCATGCGCCTAGGGCTGCCTTCCCTAGGTGCCCTGTAAGTACTGCCCTTGGGGCTTGGGGCCACCTTCCACAGGCTGCTCGGGGTCTGCCTCTGCTGGTCCGTTTTACCTTTCGGTTTCTCGGCCGCCTGTTGGGCTCTTGGGTGTTCTGTTCTCCCTTGTTACCGGCAGGTAAGAGGCAGTTTGCACTGGTAGGGGCGCAGGGTGCTGCTCAGCTTGTATTTCCCGACATCGCGGCCGGCTCTGTTCCTTGGGGTTCGCTGTCCTCTTGCGGGGTTTTGTTTTTCTTTTTGTTTTTGCCTGGTGGAGGGTTCTGTCATTTTATTCAGTTTGTTTTGCCCTTCCACTGTTCTCCTCGGTGGCGCCCCCTGCTAGGTCCCCGTGAGTGTACACGTCCCTGGGGTTCAGCTTTAGAAGTTTGTTTGGTAGTTTTGGGCGCCGGTTTGCAGCACCCTGCCTGGGACTACCTGAGCGCGAGTCCTCTTAAAGTAAACGCTCAGGACCCTGGGAATCCCCTAGGGGGCGCGTGGGTCCGGTGGATGTGACCCCGGAGTCCCCACTCGCTGTGTGCGAGTTTGAGGGTTGCTCGGTCCCCTTGTCTCAGGGTGACCCTCATTGTTTTTGCCTCTGCCACGCTACCTGTTGGGTCGGTGATACTTTCAACCCTGAGTCCTGTGAGTGTTGCTGCTTGCTTGTGACTCAATTTACCCAATCCTCTGATAATTCTATTCGGGTACAGGCGGCACGTGCGTTGCAGTCTAGGTTTCGTCTGTTGCAACGCGCTCGGTTGGTTGCTTCCCCGGATGCCCCGGGGCTGCCCCGCTTTGCTTTTCGAGACCCGGACTTGGGGGTGTGGGTCGCTTCGATCCTGGTTCAGTCCGCACCTCCTCGTCCTTCCCCTTCTGTTCGTTCTGGTCCCCCGCCCCTGCTTCCGGCCCCGAAGTGTCTGAGGGTTTCGAGGTCGGAGCAGGGGTTACTTGATCTCGAGACTCGGGCAGCTTCGGGGGTTGCCCCTTCCGGGGGGGCGGCAGAGGCATTCGAGTCTTGTCTCCCGGCCGAAGCTTCAGGGTCTGACCAGTGGGCCCCCCTTCCTCCAGCTTTTCCGGCTGCTCCGTCCTTGTCTTGTGGGGTCGGGGCTTGGGGAGAGGACTCGGCCTCGGGTCCTGTGGTGACGGACCTCGAGGCTGGGGAGGGGCTGACTTGGGGGCCTTGGGCCCCGCTGGACCCCGCCTGGGTTTTTCTTCCCACTGAGCGGGGCTTATTGTTAAAAGGAGTGGGGTTTTCTTTTCCCCCCTCTGCGTACGAGTTGGATTTGGTGTCAGCCCCTCCCCGGGTTCGGTTCCGTGTTCCCCCGGGTACGTCGGTAATTCCGTCCTTCCGGAGGTTTTCGGCTTATCGCATCCAACCTGGTGTGGTGCGAGCGGCCTTTGCAGCTTACCTCCTGCGTGACCCGGATTATGCCTCGGAAATGGATCCGTCCACGTTCAGGTTTGGGGCTTCGACGTTCCCTTTCTGGCTCTGTTACGAGGTTCCGGAGTCGTCCTGGCTAGCAGACTGCGCCTTGTTTGGTCTGGATTCCTGGCATTCCTTCTGTCGTTCCCGCACGCTGGAGTGGCGGGAAGCTTCCACGGTGCTTCAGGTTTTCCTGGGGGGGTGAACTTGAGTACCTGAATGAGTGCTTGTTTGCCCCTGCCCTTCCCCGCGATGTGGGCGTTATTCAGCTCCATGTGCGGGTTCCCTCCCTTTCGGCGGCGCTCGTTGCGGAGGACTTGCGCGCCCGGGGCCTTTTGTGTTCGGCCTTGCGCTTCTTTTCCCTCCTGGAGCTGTCTTCGGATTGGCTCATGGAGGATGTGGGGGCGCTTGGGTCCGTCCCGGGGTCCGGCACCTTGTCCTCGGCTGCGCGTTCGTCGGCTGCCTTGTTGAAGCTGTTCACGCCGATTTTGCGGGATGCGGTTTCCCTATTCTATGCTTCCCGTCTCGCGTGTCGGCAGGTGGTGCTGGGTTCCTCCATGGAATCTGCTTGGGCTCTGGCTCTTAGGCGTTCTTCACCTTTTTGTCCTCTCCTGTTTGGGGAGTCGGCCGTGGCGCAGTTTATTCAGGCTGCGTCGGCGGCCTCTCGTCGTGGTAGGCCGTTGGTGTCAGGTTTGGGGTTGGCTCCTCCTGCGGACCCTCCCTCGTCTGGTCGGCGCGGTGTTCGCGCTGTGCGGGGTTCTGGGTTCTGGGTCTCGTAAGGGTCGCCGGCCCTTTCGCGGTTTGCCCCCTTGACGGGGCGATGGGGGGGCGGCTTGCGCTGTTCGCCCGCGCCTGGTCCCACGATTCGTGGGCCTTTCGGGTCGTGTCTCGCGGCCTGCGGTGGCGTTGGGTGGCCCCTCCCCCCTTTGGGGGGTCGGGGCTGGCAGGGCAGGTTTCTTCCCCTGCGCTCTGTCGAGTCGTCTTGGAGTGGGTACGCTTGGGCATCGTCGAAACGACGTCGTCCCTCAGATGGGTTTCCCGTCTGTTTCCGGTTCCGAAACGGGACTGTGCGGACCTGCGGTTCATTCTGGACTTGTCCCGTCTGAACCCCTGGGTTCATTGCCCCTCCTTTCAGATGACTACGCTGTCTCAGGTTCGGCTCCTCTTGGAGCCGGGAGCTTGGATGGTGTCCCTGGACCTCCGGGACGCTTATTGGCATGTCCCGATTCATCCGCGGTTCAGGGACTGGCTCGGTTTTGTTGTGGGGAGTCTGAGTTACCGTTTTCATTGTCTCCCGTTCGGGTTAAACCTTGGACCTCGCGTGTTCACGCGCCTTACACGAGTTGTGGTGGCTCGTTTGCGTCTCCTAGGTGTTCGGGTGTAGGCCTACCTCGACGACTGGCTGGTTTGGGCTCCCAGCCAGTCAGCTTGCTTGCTAGCCAGGGATTTGGTTCTTTCCCAGCTCGCCGAGTTCGGGTTCTTGGTGAACTGGAGGAAGTCCCATCTGGTTCCCTCTCGGGTTCGGACTTGGCTGGGTCTCGTGTGGGACTCTCGAACCGCCTCCTTGTCTCTCTCTCCGGAGTCTCTCCTGCGGCTGCGGTCTCGCCTTCGTCTGTTTCTGGAGGGCCCTCGGGTCACCCGGCGGTTGCTCGAGGGGCTGTGCGGGAGCCTGAACTTCGCGATGGTGGTCTACCCGCCGGGTCGGGTTTGGCTTCGACAGCTGTTCTGGTTCCTTCGGGGTTTCCCCTTCCGCCTCTCTCGCGATCACAGAGTTCGACCCCCAGGGGCCTTGCGTCGGTTGCTGCGTCACCGGCTTCCTCTTCGGGTTTTTCGGGGTTCAGTGCCTTGGCGCCTACCCGAGCCCTCGCTCGATGTGTACACGGATGCGTCGTCTCTCGGCTGGGGTTTTGTGACCAGTGCTCACCAGGCCGGCCAGGAGCGTTGGGATCCGTCTTTCCGTCGAGCTCACAGCAGGTGCTGGAGTTCGCAGCAGTGTGGTTTGCTCTGGGGAGGATTCGGGTGGCCCGCGGATCGACGATTCGGCTCCATTCGGACTGCTCTCCGGTGGTTCATTGCCTGAACCGCGGGGGTTCGATTCGGTCCTTGTTTCTTTGGGGTTGGTCGCTTCGGGTGACTCGTCTGCTGAGTTCTCGGGGTTTGGCTCTCCTGGCGGTTCACGTACGGGGCGTGTCCAACGTCTTGGCCGACGCCCTGTCTCGCTTCGTTCCCCTCTCCACGGAGTGGACGGTCGACGACGAGTCCTTCCGTTGGCTTTGCCAGACGTTCGGGCGCCCCGAAGTGGACCTCTTCGCGTCGGCGTGGTCGCGGCGTCTTCCCGTTTATGCGGCGCCCTTCCCCGATTGCGAGGCCGTCGGGGGTCGATGCCTTTCGGCTAGACTGGTCGAGGTGGGGGTTCCTGTACCTCTTTCCCCCGGTTCGGCTGTTGCCTCAGGTCCTGACTCGCTTAGAGACTTACCGGGGAAGAGTTGTCCTTCTGGCCCCTTGGTGGCCGGCCCAGCCTTAAGTTTCAGGCGTTGGTTGCTCGGTGTCCGAACCCGAGGGTTTTCCCGCGGCTCCGCCTCTTTCAGCAGATCGGGCCGGTACGTCACGTAGCTGGTTCGATCTTCTCCTCGAGTCTTCGCGTATGGTTTTTTTGACTCGAGTCTATCATCATCTCTATGGTGATCAGGTGGCCTCCTTGTTGGTGTCCCACCTGAGGGCTTCTTCTCGGCGGCAGTATGAAGTTTCCTGGCGGTCCTTCCGTTTCTTTTTGCGTCTTCGTCGTGTTAGCTCCTTGTCTGTTCGGGTGGTCTTGTCCTTCCTCTCGTGGTTGTTTCAGGACCGTCATCTTATGCCTAACACTGTCGCTTCGTATCGTGCGGCGCTGGCGGAGCCGCTTCAGCTTGCTTTCGGTATCGATGTTACGTCTGCGCCGTTTCGCGAGCTGTCTCGTGCATTGTTTCACCTCCGGCCTGCTCATGCGTCGCCTGAGCCGTCCTGGTCTTTGGACAGAGTGCTCGCTTTCCTTTCATCTCCTCGTTTCGTTGTGGCCCCTTCACTCCAGGATTGTTTTTCCAAGGCACTTTTCTTGTTGGCTTTGGCCTCTGGGGGTCGGGTAGGGGAGCTTCATGCTCTCCTCCGGCGCAGGGGTTTCTGCTCTTTTGGTCGTGGTGATTGTTTTGTTCGTTTGCAGCCGTCTCCTTCTTTTTTGGCGAAGAATGAGACTGCTGCGTTCCGGAGGGGTCCATGGGTGGTTGATGCTTGGTTGGTCAGGCCGGGGGTGCATCATGTTTTGTGTCCGGTTGCGGCGCTTCGCCGTTATTTGCGCGCCACAGCTTCTGTGTCCGGGGACGCGCTGTGGGTTGATCCGGTTTCCCTTCTTCCCTGTTCGCGGGTTCGGGTCTCTCAGGTCGTCCGCAGGGTTATTATGTCCAGCCAGCCTGCGGTCTATCCCCGTGCCCATGACGTTCGTAAGTTCGCGGCTCTTGCTGCCGTCTTTGGGAATATGTCTTGGTCTGATATTCGGGCGCGGGGATTTTGGCGGTCGAACAGGGTCCTGGCTGCTCGTTACCTTGTGAATGTCCCTGGGCCTCGTCGGGCCTGTGTTGCTTTGGGTCGGCGGTTGCAGCCAGTTGTCTCGGCTTCGAGTTGAGGGGTGAGCGACGACCGCCTCCCGGGTAAGTCCCTCTTTTTCTGTCTGTGGGTAGTTAGATCCGGGGAGCCGATGGGGCTTCCCCCAGAAAACCAGCGTTGAATGTAATGAAACGCCATTTTCTGGGTGAGTCCCGGAGGCTCCCCGGCATCCCTCCCTCCCTCCGGTCGGCGGTTTTTCGCGTTTTTGACATCCAGCCTCAAGAACTGAGGTGTGGGTAGCCGGCGCGGGGGTCTGGGGCTCCCCCTTCCCCCTCCCGGGGAGGGGGGAGCTGCGCAGACAGCGGCGCGGCAGTGTGTGACGTCACACTAGTTTGCTTGTTTTCGGTTGGGGAGTTCTATCCACTAGTTCGGTTTTTGGTAGCAATTTTAACCAGAATAGGGGTTTGTTTTGGGGCGCTTACCTTTCTGGGTGCCTGTTCCGGTCGATGGCAGACATAGAATGCTTCCAACTACACGGGGGCTTCTATAGGCCATTGCTCCCCTTGCCTCTCTGAGGGGGCCCGGTTCTGGCCGTGGTCCCCGGTAGGCCTAAGAACTCCATACACATGACTGATGCCAAAGTCTGACATTAGCATATCAGCCTGGGATAGCTCCAGGGAGCCTCCGGGACTCACCCAGAAAATGGCGTTTCATTACATTCAACGCTGGTTTTTTTATGCAATCATTTGCTGTTGCTTTTTTTTACTTAGTCCCCAGTTCATCCTGTGTATATTTATCTTTACTTAATAATATGGCTCATCAAGACTTATATTCACCTTTCTTTCCATTATGGCAGCAGTTTTCTAGAATAACACCATTTAAATACACCCCCGAGGAGGCTGTCATCGGTAAGACTATACAAATCACAACTATAGTAGCAAGTAAAAACATAAAAGGTCACTGTCCACAC